>NC_059080.1:58686753-58989784 GCF_020497125.1 Mauremys mutica | reverse complement strand
GCCCCACTTCTGTGTTATGAAAAGCCTCTAATAGCTATAATGGGATGGAGAGGTCCTTAGGAAACCCTTTGACTTTGCTGGCAGCTGGCTCAGGTCCTAATGGGACATGCATATCACTGGGAGAGAAAATGGCTCAAGCAGAAGTAGAAGGTGCATTTTGAAAACTGGGACTGCAGAGTGTTGTGGCTGCATGTGATTCCATAGGGAAGATCACTGAAATCTGGGGTATTTCTCATTTAATCTGGCTTTAGGAAAGTAGCATGAATGAAAGAAGGTGGGGGTTGAGTGGAGAATCTCAGGTACATCACTGAACAGAAATCTCTACATTATTGCCATTGTTTCCGCACCCAGACTAAGACCCACATTCAGGTTGATTTAGAAACAAAATTGTTTGCTAAAAAGAAGACCAGACAGCAATAGTATTGAACAAGACATGATCTGTTGCACCCTTGAACCCTCACTATAACCCAGATCTAAAACTTCACCCTTCTAAATTCCATATAGTTCATGGTTAGCTGAGTATGTTTAAAAATCCATGTAGGTTCATCAGATTAAAAGTGTCTATGATATGTGGGCACATATAAAAGTAATGCACTGCATGAAATATTTTATCAAAAGGATTAAAGAGTGTTTTTTTTTTAAGGACACTTTTAAAAAGTGCATATTATTTAATGACTTCTACACTTCTGGCATGGAACGTAAGAGTGCATATCTGCCCTAGATTGCTAACATTAATTGTTCTCGATAATGAAGTATGCGGCGAGGGGAAAGATCCCTAATATTTATGCATCTTAGATAAACTATGGGCCTGATTCATGAACGCATTCCTATTCAGAATAGCACTTAAGCACATGCTTAACCTCAAGCATGTGCTTAAGTCTCACTGATTTCAAAGTAAAGCATGTTCTTAAGTAATGTTCAGAATCAGGGCCTATTATGCCCATTCAAACCAAGAAAAACAAACAAAATGAACCAGTGTTCTAAGCTACTAATTGTCCTTTGTCAAAAATGGGCCCCTTATGTAGACACAAATTGCAAATATGCCACTTAAAAATGTATATCTATTTAAAGGTACAGTAGACAATTTCCAGTAGAGCTACTTGGGCTGTCATAGAAATAAAGTGGGAAATTTCACTAGAGCTATTGTATTTCCAAGTATAAATATATAAATAGGTGCATGTATGTTGGAATCCCCTGATGGAAGATGCCACACAAGTGCATGTATTGTTATTATTATTATATACACCAAAGAACTGCTAGAGTGAAATTCTTTAATCAACTTATGGAGTGGCAAAAACACAATAAAAATTCATCGGTAAGAACAACAAATGCATATTTTTAGACCTGTATATTAAAACGTTTGTGCATGATAATCTAAACAAGAGCCAAAGGCCAAACCTGTAAGAGGTGAGTAGTAATTGTAGGTGCTCAACTTAAGACACTTCAAAGGGGCCTAAAGTTTAAAAGGGAAGGTGAGTCAACACTTTCTGAAAATCAGGCCCCATTTTAAGGTGCCTCAAGCTGGATACTTGAAACTCAAGGTACCCAAAAGCACTAGGAACCTTTCAAATGTTGTCCATATTAATGCCTATTGATGGTGACTATAACAAATCAGATACACCTATACTAAGATGCTTTTAAAATTTGCTCTTGCAGACTGCATATGAGAATTCACTAGCAGTGAGCACACTGCAGGATGTGAGATATATTTGTATGGCTGGAATAACTTTTCAGCTCATGTCACTTGTGACCAAAGTAGAGCAAATGATTCTTACTTATGCAATTAATTTTGCCTTTTTTTACCTGTTCTTTCAATGTCTGCAGATAGTAATTTTTTTGAATTAACATTTTCACAAATTTCATTTACTCTTTCTGACCCTATTTCAGGAAAGCATCCCTATTCAGCAAAATACTTACACATGTGCTTAAATCCCATTCAAGGGATCTAAACACATGCTTAAATGCTCTGCTGAATTGGGGCCGCTATTGTGCTGCTCAATATTCAAAATCCAGATGACTTGTCTAACTGCAATGGATCACATGATAGTTTCTCTTCCCTGGCTAATTAGAATTCTGGTGCAAGTGCTCTCAGAAACTGAATTTAAGCATGCTGTGCAAGTATTCAAGAGTGCAAGTACAAAATTCACATGTTGATACTGATCATGAACCCTATCACCATACAAACAGAACAAGAGATGATCCTTGTCCAAAAGAGCTTGCAGTGAATAGTACATGGAAAGGGAACACAAAAAAGCACAAGAAAGCTCTTAAATAGTACTGTTGACTTATTTCTGTTATCCTCCTTTTCTGCTTTTGAGGCTCAATCCAGTGCCTATTGACATGGGCTCATAGAAATTAGTGATCAAGTCACAGTGATGCACAAGAATGCATTTCCACTATGCCAGTCATGGGGATAGCAACAAGCTCTTACACATTAACTTCTACACAGCCAAAGGGTGCTTCAGACAAGCTGGTGTTACCTTCTGCGAAGCAGATTTATAAGGCACAAAATAATTGCATTTTGATTTAAACTCTGGAGTTCTAAGAGCGTATCTCAGCTACTACAATTCAAGCAAAGTATTCTTGGATTTCACAGAGCTTGTACCATGGTATAGATTTTTGTGTGTGTTTGAGAATCCATGATCATTAATATAACAACCAATGCCAAGTACTGTATAAGAGTATTTAACTCCAAGGTGCTGTTGGGAATAGTATACAGCACCTCATCTTAAGAAAAACACTTCTATAAACCCTGGAACTAGTTTCTATAATTGTGGGTTTAGATTGTTCTAGGCTACCAATGCACCTTTGCTAAAAGCACAAGAAAAGCAGGCAGAGATAAAGGGTGACTGAAAACAACACATGGAAACCCTATCAACTTTGGCTGGGATTTCAAAGAAGACTAAGAGAATGAGGTGCCCAACTTCTATTGAATTTCAATGAGATTTGTGCATCTAACTCCTTTAGGCACTTGAAAAATGCCAGCCTTTAGCAATGTGCTGAATTCCCCAACTCATTAGACTAAGAGGAGAATTCAGGGAGTTAATACCTTCAGATAGGAAGCATGATCTTGTGGTTAAAGCACTAAATTCTGGCTCAGAAGACCTGGGTTTGTCTGCCAGAGTTCCTATTTGAAAACTCACTTAACTTCCAAATAGCAGACAGTTCTTGTTAGGGGGATCCCTGGAAAAGAAAACATTATGAGAGTAAGTAATTCAATTTTAAAATGCAGTCACTTAAGAGAAGGGCCATGTAAAAAGGCAACACTGGCCTTCCTCAGTCTCGCTCTCTGGTTTCACATCAGATTTGCTCAGCTCACAAGTAATGAGCTGTGTTTTCTATCCGCAACCTCCGTCTGGGATCTGAAAGTCAATCCAGGTCCTTTTCAGCTCCTGAATTATTACCAATAATTCAACACAGTTAATATGTTATAGATATAGGACCAGATCCAAAGCTAGTATAAATCAGCAGAGTACCTTTGTCTTCTATGGAGATATGCCAATTTACTCTAGCTGAAGATAAGACCACAGGTACACCCAGGTTGCTTCATGCTGCTTTGGCAGTGCAAGGAAGCCCTACACCTAGTATAACTGGCCAAAGTTAAACTGGGTCACTTTTGCAGCCATTGTACTGGTAAAACTGGCCTTAGACTCACAACTGAGGTGTGAAGCTGTGTATGCCATAGAATAAAGATTCCACAACTGCAAAATTAAATATGTTGATGTGTGAGCCACAACAGAAAGCAGCTCACTCTCCTATGGCTGTCTGCCTCTACAGTACCAACGAGTTGTACAAATATCCATCACCAAAGCAGGTATGATTCCAAATAGATCCCAGGGGCTAAATTCAGCTCCTGTTTACCCAAATGTAAAGCCTGAGTAATGCCACTAAATTTCAGTGCTTGATTTGAATTACACTGCTGTAAGGGAGCAGCGCTTGGCTTATAGAGCATATCTGTTGAGCAAGAGGTTGCTATTGTCATTTTCCTGACCCCAGCTAGCTTAATGTGTTATTATCCCAAGAATACAACACATGATTGGATTTAAATCTAGGGGCAGATTCACTGGTATGTTACTAGCCATTAAACTGATTTTACAGTTGCGCTGGAGCAGCACAACACAGCCAGAATGTGCTGATAAACTTGGCCCATAGTTTTTAAATTAAAAATTAGCAAAGTATCTCTCTCTCTCTCTCTCTCTCACACACACACACACACCCTTTCAATTTTTAGTAAATGCATGTCATTCCCTTGCTTGGTTCTAACTTTCTATTTCATTTCTTGTCAGCCCTGCAGGAAAGACAAAGGAAAAGAACATCTGTTAGATAGCTATGAATGCACCTCCTCACTGCTGCTGATACAATTCATGCCAATTCTTCCCCTCATGCTACTCAGCTGGCTCTCCCTCTCAGAAAGTGTTTAGCAGGCTGTTTGACAGAGATTTAGCAACTGGCAAGCCTGAATTTATGCAGTCTCTGTCCTGAAGGAAATTAAGGACTCTAAAACTGAAAGAAGTCCTGCTTATCACAAGGTGCTGTTCTGGCAGCACAAAGACATGCTGGAGGTGATTTCTGCTGCTTCAAATTGCCTCTAAAGGTGATAGGCATCTAAAAATAGCCAGCTACCTAATCCCTGTGACATTAAGTCTTCCTCAGCAAACAGGGAGTGAGCAATAGCTGTGCTCTAATATTTTTTTCCTTCCTCCCATTTCCAATATGCTTGACATATGAATCAGAGCTCTTTTATTCCTTCAGTGATGGCTTTAAGTATCTAAAAATGAATACTTGACCCACCTACGTACTCACAGGTACTAGAATCCTCTGGCAGGCTGGGGTACCTAGTATTTCCTTACACATAGTAAAAGACATCCAGGTGTTAAGCCTGATAAATACTATTTCCTCTCCTTGTACAAATGGACTTTTGTTGACCCAGAGATGATTCTGCATTCAGCAGACAGGCCAAGAGCCCTGTTCTGAGCCAGGCAGTGCTTTGCAACACAGTTCAGACCAGCACCCCACAAAAGGGTGGCTACTGGGGCAGGATGGGATACTTAAGTTTGTCAGCGTGTCCTCCCAGGCTCCACATATCTGATATCTCAGTGCTGATGGTAGAGTCTTCCCTGAATGACCAAAAAAAAATATAAGGGCTGCACCTTAAAAAGAGCTTTTTCCTTAAACAGCTATTTCAGCAAAGGAGATAAAGCATGGCTAGACATGTGGGTCCAAAGAGCTCCCCTCCTCTCTGTAGAGCTTGGATGGGTGGGAGAGAAGGAGTCTCCCATTAGATTGCTGGTGGGCAGAAAGCCATTTAGCTACATCAGCAAACAAAGGGAGAGCCCATCAATCACCCAGCAGGGAACAGAATTGCCCTCCTGTACCTCAATTCCTAGATTAGTGCAAGAGGCCAGTCCTTTGTCCATTGGAGGAAGGAAACTCTGAATGAAGTCCCATGGAAAGTTAACTCCCACTAAGAGAAAGGACCAAATCTGGCATAGGAAATTATATAGTGCCCAAGTGAAGAAGGGGAAGCTTATGATCCATAGGCTACAGTACCTCACCTTCAACTATTCTGCAATTCCCCAGTGTTCAGCTGGAAGGGAAAGAAGGGGTTTGGGCCTTCAGCAGTATGCAGGCCTTTTTCCTGGCTAGGATCACCTGCAACAGAACAAGCATCCATTGCAGAGTGCCAAGAATATTTTCTGCAGCTATAAGACAAAGTACCTATTGTGCTTCTATAGTAGCTTCTCTTTGCTGCACTATGTCTCACAGCAAATTCCTTGGAAATCTAAGGTGCCACAAGTACTCCTGTTCTTATTCCAGTGTGACATACTCCAGGCCTTTTATTACAATAGAATGCTAGCTGCAAATAAAAGCAATTCTTCTCGTCTCCTTGCTGCCTCTGCTCCCCCACCCAGCTCCAATCCCAAGAGGGCTAGTCTTCATGTTGTCTGTAGGATTCAACAAAAACTAATTCACTCGATGTACTGCAACCTGCTGAAGCCTGGAGTGAAGTCCTAAGGGCAAAGTCTAGGGCCAGTGAATGATGCATCAGGATATAGGTCCCGAAAGGATTAAAAAAAAAAATACTGCACAGGTTTAATCATACCTACACATAAAAGTACTTGCTGAATTTCCTCTTTCTGCATAAATGATAGTCACATTTTCATATTCATTGCTGAGGAAGCTTCCAGTGTTTCATTTGCAAGGCTGACATCCATTGCATATCAAATTGAGTACTGGCTGCTTTTTATAGCACACAAGATTATACTTGTCTTAGAAGATTTTCTAGTTCCTTTATTGGCCTCCTTTAATAATATTCCATCCCACTTTGCCTATGACCCCTGTGTTTACCATATCAGCCAAGGATAGCTCCTGAATTATTGACGGATGGCTTACCATTATGAATGCATATGAAACACTTAGTTGTCTACAGCTGATTAATAACCCCAACAACTACATTATTTGTTTTATTCTATGTGTCCAAGGTGTCTAGATGCAGAATATTTTATTACATTACCCAAATAGCTCTAGGATTCATACTGTGCTCAAACAACTCCCACCACCAAACTAAGGCCCTTAAAATACACCAATTTG
Source organism: Mauremys mutica (assembly GCF_020497125.1). Lineage (NCBI taxonomy): Eukaryota > Metazoa > Chordata > Testudines > Geoemydidae > Mauremys > Mauremys mutica. The sequence goes on along the minus strand of NC_059080.1, from coordinate 58,983,193 downwards.
TATTTAATTTTATTAATAAATGATATATTAAATGTCTCTCACAGCAGAGAAGTGGCAGAACTGCATTGTGACAGCGCATCTCTTGCTCACCACAGAACACAGTTCAGTGAGAGTTCCCTGTATGCTATCATACAGTTACACAAGGGGGTTGGAATCACAGGGGGTTCATTGCACCCACCAGTGCACAGACCCACCAATCACTTCTCTAGACTAATGCCTATGGAGGCTACTCCATTCTAAGGAGAAAGTAAAGGCTAGCCGCTAGTGAGTAACAGTGTTTCAGCTCCTTGAGTCATCTGACTCTACAGAGACACTCTGCATCCATACTGGTTATATGTGAGAAAGTCACTGGAAACAGTTTTTGGGGCATCATGATGATATTTGTGATGTTAACATCTGTTCATTATGGGCATTGACTTGTTTTACGTCAGTACCAGTGCAGCCGGCTGTAATGTTTTGACCAGAAGGTTTTTTTAAATTTAAAAATGACTTCTTAAATTAAGTTTGTTCATTACAAAATTGTTGATTTATTGTTATGTCATGCTTTTGGGGGAATTTTTTATTGAACTTCATTGAACTATTTCATTAGCTGAAATGTTAGGTAATCTAAAGATGTTAACCATATTTTCTATAATGACTTCTTTAAAATATTGAAGAAATATGCAAGAAAAATAGTGACAATTTTTGAACAAACAAGGAATAGTTCTGTTTCAAACTTCAGAACGCAAACAACTTCAAAAATTTGAAATTTTGGATTTTAACTCTCAATTGATGACTATTAATCACTGCTGACCTACACATCTTCAACTCAAATATTATTTTCACCTTAACATATAGATATGAAAGCTGTAAATCCACCAAAGATAGACAGATATCTAAATGTCTTAAAAAGCAATAGCCTTAGGGTACCTGACTCAAGTGACTCAGGGTTGCAGGGTTTGGGGTAAGGGGCTGTTTAATCATGCTGTAGACATTTGGGTCAGGCTCTAGGACCCTTCCTTGTCACAGGGTCCCAGAACCTGGGCTCCAGCCCAAGCATCAGGACCACAGTTAAACAGTCCCAGAGCCAGCTGACATAGGCTTATGCTGCAGGGCTAAAAATAGCAGTGTAGGCCTTCATACATGAGCTGGAGTCCAGGCTCTGAAACCCAGTGGAGCCCAGGCTCCAGGCTAAGCCCAAATGTCTACTCTGCTATTTTAAAGCCCTGCAGTGCGAGCCCAAGTCAGTTGACCTAGACTGTGGGACTCATTGCCGTGGATATTATGTTTGTGGAGGGATACACAAAAAGAGGCCAACTAAACAAGTCCCTCCATCAAACGCTGGTCAGAAAGAGGAAACTTACCGGACTTCATCAGAGAGGACATGCAAAGAGGGCCCCAAGATGGAAGGGGATGGCAGAGGCCTCTTCCAGCCCTAAGTGATGACTCCTAGCATGGGGAAGACTGCAGTAACCTGGGCTGACTTTTCAGCCGTGACCCAGAGGTGGAATGCCTTGTATTCCATTAACAACTCTCTCTGCACCACCCCAGCCTGTTTTCTTTATACGGTGATTTAAGGGAATATTTTCAGTTTTTAAAATGTGTTCAAAAGCAAAAGGCAAGTTGGATGTGTGTGAAAAATGGGGGTCATATCAAGTTTCTGCTAGATCTGTACTCAGTGGGAAAGAATTAAATTCTTTATCAACTTGCAGCACACTGAAATCTTTCCCAACATTAATTATATTTGCCAATATTAATTACATTAACATTTTATACCATGTTCTCTTTGCGCTTCAGAACACTGAAAAAAAATGTGCATGCTCCCGTGTCTTGTAAAATTGCTGACAGAGTAATCAAGCAAGTTCTTAGCTTAAAAGGAGAGGAATTATGACAAATTTAAGAGCAGTGAACATTTTCACCTGAAATGCTCTCTACTATTACATTTATTTAAGAACAGATGTAGACAGGCATAAAGGATTACTAATCAGAAGATTTATCAGAGTCATTAATGAATCATTAAAGTCTGGACTGTTTGACAGAAAGTGTATTATGAGTCATCGATTTATAGATTCCAAGGCCCAAAGGGGCCATTGTGAGTAACACAGGCCATAGAACTTCCCCAAAATAATTCATAGAGCAGATCATTTACAAAAACATCCAATTTTGGATGTCAGATGACCCAAGAGCTCAAACACACTGTACCAATCTAGCTAAAACAACCCATATATTTTAAGGTTTTTTTGTTTGTTTGTTTGTTTGTTTTAATTTTAAACTTGAAATGCAAATACATATTACAGTCTAATATTAAAAAAAAAGGAAAAAAGGTATTATCCAAAGGAGTTGACTAAGGGAACTAGACAAAAGCATAGTAGATAAAGACAATTCATCATAGCAGTGGAAAGGAAAATGTTGACTGTAAAAAATGGTTATTATAATGAGCGAAAAGTGTAAATGTAAAGCCCAAGTAGTTAGAGAATAAACAGTAGGAGAAGGACTAACGAAGTACTAAGAACTGCTTTATATGAACTGCCTTCCTTAAAATAAGTTTCTCCATGCACATGAAAAAGGAAAAAAAGAACAAAACAGAAGTACCTCTATGAGGAGACATTGAAAACATACTAGCTCCTCAAGGAGGAAACTAAAATACATAACCAGAGTTAAGAAACACTTACTAGCTAGAAGAGAGGAAGATACAGCAAGCAAGTAGTAGTCAGCTACAAAATGGCAGCCTTAAGGCTGGAGCTGCTTGGTTCTGCCCCATTTAAAAGGTCAGCAATGCATGCTGGGAAAAAGTTCCTGTAAGAGGGCATCCCAGCAGTACCAGTTTCTTTCACTGGCTGCTGCTGGAGACTTAACACTAGATCAGGATAAAATGCTACTTTGAGTTGCTGGAGTACAGGAATTACCATGCTTTATCAGGGCCATAACTTAGCTACACGTTGACCACAAATCTGAAATATTTAGTCTTGTAAAAATCCAGCACTCCTAATTTTTTCCATCAATTAGCTACACAATGGAACTCCACAACATTTTAGGGGAAGGGCTGACTTTCAAAAGCAGTCAGCACTGGCCTAATTTTGCTACTGTTGAAGCTGATGAGAGCTTTACCATTGGCTTTAGTAGCAGCAGAATTAGGCTTCTGCACACCTCTGGAGATAGGTTTCATTAGTAGGCATCATAAGTCCTGCAAGACCTCTCTACAACCATAGCTTTATCACAAGCTTTCTGAGACTAAAAGGCCATGATTCATAGAAAGCAATTTCACAACACCTTGTGCTACCCTTGTCCAGAAAAAGGTAATTCAAGAATGTGAAAGCAGCACATCTGGAGGCATTGCTGGATTAGGTGACTAGATATCTGATCTAGCTGTTGACTTTTTAGCAGGTTGTGCTGAAAACCTGTTTTATGTCTGAAAATAAGGCCTCTGGAAAATGGAAAAACCTTAAATTATTGAGGACCTGGCACTTACTCTGCAGTTCCTGTTCCTTTCGTTACCATCTGAAGTATGCAGAGATGTCTATTGTACTCTAAAGCTGTTTGAGGTCTCATGTTAGAAGATCAAATGAAATTAAATTTAGCCTACTAGTTCAGTTACACTAATCCCCACACTGCTGTGAATGAGATCTAAATGCAGCAGATGTAATAGCCTCTATATACCGTGCATGGTTTACTGTTTGAATTGAACAGCTTTAATGGCATTTTTTCCCTGATACACACAGGTAACTCTCACTGTTGCGAATGGGAATTATAGGTGCATATTGAGAGCGAATACCAATTGTTTATGTGGTGCTACTTTTTCCTTTCTAAAGCTACAGGGCCTGAGTCTCCAGTGCCTCATGCCTTGTTTAGTAACTTACACATAGGCAGAGCAAGTGTGAACTGGGTGTATAAAGCTCCTGTTCTGATTCGGCCTCAATTTACACTCAGAGTGTACTCTTTTTGTGAAGGTGCAGATGCCGAGGTAGTGAGGAATCAAGCCCTTGTTAGTTGTGTTTGAAGGTCAACTCCCTCAGTTCTGCCAGCAAAGCGAGTGTTATCAAACTGGAAACATTTTCTTGGCATGTTAAGTATCCCAGTACTTTTTTTTTTATCCTAGAAGGTCATTTGCAGCAATTTAAAGGTGAGCTAGTTTCCTACCTAACTTTGACAACTGTTAAGAAAAACAAGGACCAGATGTGTTGGTGTATTTTCTTTTGGTTGATGAAAAATTGAGTATGGTAACTTAAATCCCTTGAATACATATGTATTGGCCATTGGATTATTTGAAAGGACACAAGAGCTTCAGTAGTACTATCTTACTAGTCACTAATAGCTATCAGTGGAGAAGTCAGTGTTTGCAGCTCAGTGGTCTCAATAGCAACTCTCAAAGATGACTACTCAGCAGAGAATTCTAACAACATTCCCAGGACACTTGCTCTATTTACATATTTGTACATGTGGAACAAAATTTCAGAAAGTACAGCAGAAGACTAGCATACCCAGAACATTCACAGATGCAAAGCAATTATCTGCACACGCAAATCTTGCTTACACAATTTAAGGATTCTGAATGCTTTCTAGGAGCAAGGGCGAGGAATATTCTTTAGGATTAGCTGCTTGTATTACAGCCAAACATTGCTCCATCAAATAGTGTTATTTACAGCTAGTGAGAAGGTAAATTCCCAGGCAGGTAAGAGGATTTGGACGCCTGTTCTGTGTTTAAATGCTGTGCCATGTATACTGAAGGAACAAAAGCACAATGGTAAATATTCACAGAGGGGCAAATATCAAAGTTAAAAAAATCAGCATATTAGTTCTACTTAGCAAACTGTATGAAGGTTAACTATAGGGCCACTGGCTTTCTGTAGTAGCTGAGGAAGGGGCCAGTTTCTTCAGTATTTGGATCATGGCCTTGAAAATGAGCAGCCTTGCTGCTCGCCTTGACCCCATCAAGCTCTCACTTGTTGATAGTACTTTGTTTATATATAAGTTTGGCAGAATTTGATTTTTTAAATAATTTCAATGGATAATGTCAATGTTTATTTTTACGCATTTTTCTCTATTTGTAATCAGTTTACATTTTCATAGCTGTGCAAAATTATTGGTGGGAGGGCAACATTGCATGTGAAATATACAAAGTAAATATCCTTAAATCAAACTCCAAAGTTCTCAACAAATGTTTATCTTACTTTGCCTATGAATTTTATTATCGTTGGAAAAAAAATTTCATTAGTTTGTGTGTGTACTGTTAAATCCACATTTACCAATGAAAAGCTAATCCTTCCAAGTTTATCTGTACAAATAGAACAGTCCATATGAGGTGTCAATGGGTGGCGCTCAAGAATACGTACAGTAGTTCCTGAGTTACGGGTTTTTCCCAATGAAACTTCTTGTACTGCAAATGGTTTTCTTTGTGCAGCCTTTTATCTTTATGAAGAATATAGAAAGGGCAATGTTGTTTATTGCTGTGGGTCCCCAGCCCCGCTGCTTTTGCTGCTGAAGGACATCACATGACCATATAAATCCCCACATCCTTATGGTCAACTCTGGAGCTAGATTGAATCTTCTGTAGAGAAAACCCCTGGGTTTTGCATTCCCCTAATGACCTAAAAGTCAGACTAAGCTCTCAAGCCTTACTTCGGAGCCAACCTGGATTTTGTTTCAAGTGAAACTTATTCTGTGATTGCTTCTGTGATGATGATTTCTAACACATACTTACAGTACGATGCAGAGAGATCTGCAAATTTTACACTGTGTCAAGTATCAGAGGGGTAGCTGTGTTAGTCTGGATCTGTAAAAGCAGCAGAGTCCTGTGGCACCGTATAGACTAACAGACGTATTGGAGCATGAGCTTTTGTGGGTGAATACCCACTTCGTTGGATGCATGTCACCCACGAAAGCTCATGCTCCAATACGTCTGTTAGTCTATAAGGTGCCACAGGACTCTTTGCTGCTTTTACAAATTTTACATTGTTTCACTGTGGTTGAACTTTGAGAAATAACTGATATTTTGTGTGTAGTAACATGGAGTGTGAATGAGTAGAAATACTAACATCTCCTCTTGAAAGCTGCTATGCAACAAACCAGCTTTATATATTCCAAACACAAATGGAAGATGAGGACTGGCTGTCACTGATGTTGTCCCCATGTCAATACATTTCCAGTAAATTCAGGAGAGACCTATAACCTTAATTCTATTATCCTTTTTTCTGTAACCCTCACTTGAAGTTCTCCAGTTCCTGGAAACTCTGGAGCCTAGGAGGGCAGGAGGGGCCTGAGTCTATGCACTACAACAATAATGGCTACCATAGCCCACTGACACCATCTCCCAGCATTCTTGAAGTCAGAGGTGGGGGCACAATAGGCTAGAAACTCCTGCTGAGACCAACAAGGAGATTGTTCCCTCAGCAGGTGTGGAGAGACTGACCCAGAGACAAAGAGACTAGTTTCAGTTTGGTCCTTGGGATTGGAGCTGAGAGAGAAGCAGAACAGCTCAGGGAGTCTCTAATTAACTCCCATGTCCCACCAACTGGGGAGTCACCGAACTGCTGTGGGATCTAATGCATGGGTCAGGCAGTTCCAGCCCTTCAGTGGCCAGCGTCCAGAGTGGCAGAGATCTGACCCTCATGCCAGTTACCGAGAGCCAGCCAAGACCTCAACAGGACTCCAGACTAGGGACCCAGGAGGAGATCCTGTCCCACCCAGGAGTGAAGACTCAATAAGGGGAACCCTTTCCTTTTTGTGTAAGCTGGGCAACATTCACAGTGCTGCACCACTCATCTCTGGAGTCATCCTCAGTGTGCCATCTGCCTGGGAAGATGCCAGGGATGAGTTGGGAGGTGGGGAATTTGTTGACTTGGGGTGTTTTAGTACTTATTAGTTAACCTGGATCTTTTCCTTCCCCAGATCCTATTTTCCTGATCCCAGTAAAGTCCTCCTTTGTGACACTGTTATTTTGGAGGTGTTCTGAATGCTTGAAGCAAATGGTGTAATGCCCAAGTGGGCAAGGACAGATTAAAATGCATTGCCTGTCATGTTCTATTGCTTATGCACAGTAGTGTAGTGAGACAACCTGATGTGTACAGTCAGGATAATTTTGCTATAATTGCTTGAGAGTTCTCCAGGAATACTCTTGTAAAATGTGCACCTTCTTGAAGATAAAAGGCTGTATACAAAGATACAGTTTACTCTGCAGTTTTAAATTGATGTACTGAGGTCAAGAGCTGGACTCAAAGACCTTTGTATTGCAGAAAAACTGACTAACTGAGGACTTCTTAGTTGGAAGTAACAGAGGAGGAGGAAGACCTGGGTATATTGGTTGATCATAGGATGACTATGAGCTGCCAATGTGATGGCACTGTGAAAAAGGCTAATGCAGTCCCAGGATGCATCAGGTGAGGTATTTCCAGTAGAGACAGGGAAATGTTAGTACCATTATCCAAGGCACTGGTGAGACCTCATCTGAAATACTGTGCAGTTCTGGTCTCCCATGTTTAAAAAAGATGAATTCAAACTGGGTCAGGTGTAGAGAAGGGCTACTAGGATGATCTGAGGAATGGAAAAGTTACCTTATGAGAGTAGACTCAAAGAGCTGGGCTGATTTAGTCTCACCAAAAGAAGGCTGAGGAGAGATTGCTCTCTACAAATACATCAGAGGGATAAATACCAGGGAGGGAGAGGAGTTATCTAAGTTAAGTACCAATGTGGACACAAAAACGAATATAAACTGGCCATCAAGAAGTTTAGGCTTGAAATTAGACAAAGGTTTCTAACCATCAGTGGACTGAAGTTCTGGAACAGCCTTCCAAAGGGAGTAGCAGGAGGCAAAAAACCTAAGTGGCTTCAAGATTGAGCTTGATAAGTTTAGAGAGGGGATGGTATGATGAGGCTGCCTACAATGGCATGTAGCCAATCTGCAATTGCTAGCAGCAAAGATCACAGGTGGCTGGTGATGGGACACTAGAAAAGGGAGGGCTCTGAGTACCAAGAGTGAATTCTTTCTCAGGTGTCTGGCTGGTGGGTCTTGCCCACATGTGCAGGGTCTAACTGATCACTGTATTTGGGGTCAGGAAGGAATTTTCTCCCATGTTAGATTGGCAGAGACCTTGGGGATTTTTCACCTTCCTCTGCAGCATGGGGCACAGGTCACTTGCAGGTTTAAACTAGAGTAAATGGAGGATTCTCTGGTTTTTTGAAGTCTTTACATCATGATTTGGGGACTTCAGTAACTCAGCCAGATGTTAGGGGTCTATTGCAGGAGTAAGTGGGTGAGGTTCTGAGGCCTGTAATGTGCAGGAGGTCAGACTAGATGATCATGATGGCCCCTTCTGACCTAAAAATCTATGAGTCTATAATTTATCAACAATGCTACACATGCCTGTGTATATACAGGTGTTGCTCTTTACATAAACTATCTTGATATGCAGTCCTCTTTTAGATAGCACTCCTGTAACAGATTACCTTTGATTTTGGAATATGTTTCAAGGCCTTGCCAGACTGGGGCGTCAAAGAAGTTTCAGTTGCTCTAGGTACCCATAGTATATTGCAGGGGAGAAGGGAAAATACAGCCCAGATTTCTATCTTATGTCACATGAATTATCATGTTAAACATAGTTTCTTTATAGATTACCTAGCTCATTAGACAGAAAACCTTCTAAAACACTTACCAGAACAGAACACCACAGAAGTCCTGTTTCTGTATCTGATTTTGAAGCCTGAAATTTGCCCAAAACTATTATATACCTTAATTAAGTTAGGAAAAGTTAGCTGTGGATTTTTTAGCTATATAACTGTATTTTCAGCCTATTGAGGTATTTTGTGTTTCTTACCATTTGTTTATTTGTGTTACATCTTCTCTGACTGGAGATATTTGCATATTGATAAAGGAAACTAGAGACTGGACAGCCTTGTCTCACGCAGATGCTCAAATTTAAACCCTCTCAAAGGAAGCCACTCACTATCACCTAATGGTGAATTATGCTTAGCTTTGATCCAATTTATATAGCCTGATTCAAATCCAATATTCTTCAAAAAAGAAGGGAGTGAACTAAATCCGATTTTACCCAATCAAAAGTGGATTCTGTCCCTAATAACTACTAATGAAATGTTCTGGAGGTAGGTTGGGAAATGTTTAATCATTAGAGCTGATTGAAAATTTCTCATCTCAGCTTCCCACCTGAATGGTTTTGACAATTTCACTGCCAGTGAAAATGGACAGAAGTGTCCCAGAGGGTGGCTGAGGCTGAGGCCTGTCCATCTCTTCCGGCAACTCTGAGAGGCAGAGAGCCCAACACCCCAGCTCTCTGTCTCTCTCCCCCCAGAGCTGAGCCCCCAGACTCACTGTCTCTCTGGCAGCCTGCCCCGAAGTCTGTCAGTTTCACCTGACAAGGTGAAACTGACAAATGCATTCCAGGCTGGCAGCTGGGAAGCTGTTTCAGTTCTCAAAATTGAGTTTGTCTCAAAAATCCAACCAGCAAAATTTTTTACAGTTCATCCTGGTTTAGGATTAATTTAAAAAAACAACAAAAAATACACACATGAAGGGATCTCCACATGCCAACTAGGTGTAATCATCTTATGTTATTAGCCATATTTCTATAAAACTTGTGTAGAGTCCAATAAGGGTTTTGCCATTGATTTCAATAGGTGCAAGATCTTCATGACTTTGTACAAGGGTTCTTGAATCCTGGAGCTAGAACTATAGCTAGGATTCTTATAATTAAATATAAAAGCAATTATGAAAAGGGTACAACTGGGAGAAATAGAATGCAATCAGAGAGAATTTTAATCTAAGTATGAAACTTATTGATTGTAAAATCTCTTGCTTGTGGAATAATCTCCTAAAGAAGTGATAGCCCTGCTAACTGTGACATTTAAAACTAGACTTGAGAACACTATAAATAGCTAATAGAAAACAACCCTGAATTTGACTGTTCTCTATTGCACATTGGAGACTTTTTTCAGTTTCTTGTCTGTTATGGAAATGGATATATTACAAGTTAGAAAATATTGCAATAAAGCATGATAACATTAATAGAGTTGGGGCAAAAACCAAACCTCAGATTCAAATGCAACAATCTAAATTTTGCACCTCAGGGCCATCTGTAGACATTATGTTGAAAATCTGATGCACTGTCCATTATTAGTTGAATCAGTTTAAGAAATATATGGGAGAGACTGAAAGGCAGCAAGGAAGGACAACACAGGTTGTAGGAATAGAAGGAGTTTTAGATTATTCAAAACAAGGAATTGGTTGGAAAGACTGTCAAAACAAAATTTCAATGAAAAAGAAAACAACAGAAAAAAGAGTTCTTGCAAACATTTTCCATATAACCCTTCTATAAAGAGAAGGCAATCACTTAATTAAAGGGTAGTAAATTTAAAAAAACTGAAGGAGATATTCCTCTATACATGAGCAAAGGAATTTGCAGAATTCATTCCCACAGGAGATTGAGTCAAATAATGCATTTTATAAAAAATGTTATGACTATTAACAATATTTGAGTTCATAGAGGTGAGCCTGAATCAATACCCTGGATCTGAGCTTTTTAGGAGAAAGGGAGGAAGCGGTGTGAAGAGGAAGAATGCGTTCAGAATCTGAACCCTGATTTAATTCTGAATTTCAGGACTGGCCTCTGCCACTGAATAGCCCAGAACTTCACGGGGGTTGGGGGGCTGGAGAAGAGAGAAGACTGGAAATCCAGACACGTTTCTAAATCTTGCAGCTCAGTGTCATCACTAGTAACTAACAGAATGAAGAAGTTATCCTTTAATATTAAGGATGTTAGCTGATCACCTACAGAGCTCGGGAAGGTCTGGTATGTAGTTTCTACTCTTACCTACATACACACAGAGCATTTAGGGTTGCAGTATGCTAAATGAGAAGGGCGGTAGTGGCAATTTCCTGGAAATGTCAGGTATTGCTCACAGGATGCCAAGTATCCAGCTGTACACCTCTAAAGTCAATGATTAGCCAGTGGGTCAGGTCCTAAATTACTATTATCCAATATAGCAAATATACTATATCTTAATATTAATGGAAGCTGTTTGTGTATACAATGAAGAATAAATAGTCCCTGTCCACTAATGTGTGTCTTGGGTTAGGGATTAAAGCTTCTCAAAGAACCTTTAGAGCACAGCTATTGGCACAAACAAGACAATATACGTACATTCAGACAGACCCTCTCTCCAAGCTTACAAGTGGATATAGCACACAGTCAAGATCTAGGCCAGCTCTATCAATAGTTAAACTAAGAATAAGGTCTTCTGCCTCTGCCAAATCACATGATGCACACTGACTCTGCGATGACAATGTGCCTTGCAGAAATATGCATGATAAAATATCAGAAAAAGCTGTTACTTTTCTATGGGTTACTTGCTCTGGGAACAGAAGGGTACAACTGATAGTGGTCTAGCTAAAAAATAAAGTCATATTTTTACATTAAGTTTTTCCTCAAACCAAAATTTCTTTCCCCCTGGTTAAGATGAAAAGTAATATTATCCAATTTTTCTCATATTTGTTAGCTGATGCATCAAACTAACAAATCACTTCAGACTGCATAGGAAGTTTAAAGTGAAGCATATTTATACAGATTAAATGCGGTTTGAAGGTATGTGAAACAAAATTATGGAATTGCTTTAAGTGCAAAACATGAGATATGAAAAATTCCATTAATAAAAGAAAGCTGTGCCACCATAGGCTATATTTGCATAGAAATGGTTGTATTTGTCAAATATTCAGAGGGAATTTTTCTGAGGTGATAAGATACCCGAGACAACATGTTGTTATGAAATCAAAACTGGAATAATATACAGCAGTAATATCTGTATTGGTGTACATCCTTTTAAAACTGTTCACTGAATTTTACTTACAATTTTTTAATATGAAAAGTTGTTCCAATGACAATAATAATACACTTTATTTTGATGGTACCTATGCATTCTAGGCATTCTCCAATAAAAAAACTAATTTAGATAAAATATGTAAACAAATATCAGAACAGATCATGATGCTATACCAAAGGCTTTTCCAGACTGAAGAGTCTTAATTGCATATTTTTAAGTGGCTAATTTGGTAGCATACTTAAGGCTTGAAGACAGGGCATTTCACAAATGTGGGACTACAGATGCAAACTACAGGCAGAATATGATGTTCTCCTGGGATCAGAAAGGCCACTGCCTCAGATATAAGATGGTGAGAAGGTAGGTAGGGTCCTAGAAACTCAGACAACTTGAAGCCCCATTCATTAAATATTTTTAAATTTACAGATGAAAAGTACTATTTAAATGCACGGCATTGATTTCCTAATTATGTTTTCATGACTGGTCTTCACTGTCAACACTAATAGTCAAATTCTAATGTATTATACCGGTGACCGTTGGTAGGTATGATACACCTATAGCAATTCTTATAGTCCCATATGTGTGTGTAAGATATTTAACACTTGTTTCAGTCAGTTTGATTAGGATTTAGTCTGCATGGCTTCAACGAAGCAAATACAATTTAATTAAAGAACAAGATAACCTGAAAACAAATTGCCCATGTTTTTGTCATATCTATAACCTACCCAGCAGTTGCCTTGAGCTTCATTATTGATCTGTCAATGACATGAACTGGGAGAGAAGATGTCAGTGAAATGGAGAAGAACAACGGAAAGGAAGACTCATGTATATATTAATTTACTGGGTTTGGGTTGTGATGTTAGGGAATACAAGTCAAAATGTAATTTTCCAAAGATAATATTTCTTGAATTTTCTACTTCCCTCTCCCCAACACTGTGTCAACATGTCTGGAAAAAATAGATGTAAATTGATGGTCCTTCCAAAAATTCATTTCCGGGCAGGTGGCTGAGCACATGTCCCAGTTTAAGTCTGCCAGGAGAGAGGTTTTGCTGGTGATATAACTGGGGTCAACAACCAGCCTCGTGTGTTAGATGCTAATTATAACCCCCTGAGCTCCCAATTGAATCCGTAACCCTATGTCAATATAACTTTTATGTGCATTCGTCTGGGAATCTTGAAATATTCGTTTTATGCAGTCCTCAATCCCAAATTAGTTCATAACATAGGAGTTCTATTGTATATGAATGATAAAACTTCTATCGACTGCATTTAGCAGGTGGCTTCCTTCCCTCTTCGTCCTAAGTATAATCCAATTTGAAAGATAATAAACTAATCTTATTTATACGATGCATTTGCAATTCAAAAATCAAGTATTACTTTGTCAAACCAAAGCTCGTTAAGGACCGGCAGGATTGTTGTGGTTGGGGGGGGAGGGTAACACAAGGCTTTCCATGAGCTGTTGTGCAAAGTTAATTGAGCATCATAAAGTCAGAGGTTAAGGCCAGAAGGGACCACCAGATCATCTGTCTGACCGCCTGTAAATCATAGGTCACCAACATCACCCAGACAGTAAACTTAACAACCAAAATTAACCAAAGTGTTACACCTTACAGGAGACTAGACTAGTATGTGCCAAAAGCAGAGAATAGGAGGTACTGAGGAGCCAAAGTGTCCAAAGTAAATCTATGCAAGAGTTTGTAGGTAACATGAAGAAGAATACAACAAAATAATACTGGAAAGAAGATAATGGGAAATGAGCCTCCAAGTATGAGGGGTTTAAAAAAAATATTGGCTAGGAAGGTTTACATAACTGGGCTTTGAAAACTAGGTGGATGTGGATAACCTCTTAAATGTTTTTTAAACAAGAGGAACAATAGGGAAGGGAAGAGAAGGTAGATTAATAGGAAGCCAGAGTGACTATTTCTGTGGCAGACTGTACGGGAATGAAAAGACTCATTGCATGGAGCACAAGGCCCTATTATTTATTGCAAATCTGGAAGGATCAGCATGTGTGTTCAAAGAGAAATATTGAATTTGTTTGGATACTAACTGAAATTGAAAGGGAAAAAAAAGACGGTTACTCACCGTAGTAACTGTTGTTCTTCGAGATGTGTTGCTCCTATCCATTCCATGTAGGTGTGCGCGCCGCGCGTGCACGGCTCTTCGGAACATTTTTACCCTAGCAACTCCGGCGGGCCGGCTGGGCGCCCCCTGGAGTGGCGCCGCTATGGCGCTGGATATATACCCCAGCCGGCCCATCCGCTCCTCAGTTCCTTCTTGCCGGCTACTCCGACAGTGGGGAAGGAGGGCGGGTCTGGAATGGATAGGAGCAACACATCTCGAAGAACAACAGTTACTACGGTGAGTAACCGTCTTTTCTTCTTCGAGTGATTGCTCCTATGCATTCCATGTAGGTGATTCCCAAGCCTTACCTAGGCGGTGGGGTCGGAGTGAGACGTGGCAGAGTGTAAGACTGTGGAGCCGAAGGCTGCATCGTCTCTAGATTGCTGCACCAATGCGTAGTGGGAAGCGAAGGTGTGTACAGAAGACCATGTGGCCGCTCTACAGATGTCCTGGATGGGGACCTGGGCCAGGAAGGCAGCCGACGAGGCTTGTGCTCTCGTCGAGTGAGCGGGGAGGCGGCATGGTGGCACGCGAGCAAGCTCGTAGCATGTCCGGATACATGCCGTCACCCAGGAGGAAATCCGCTGCGAGGAGACCGGCTCGCCTTTCATGCGATCGGCAACCGCTACAAACAGCTGGGTCGAACACCGGAAGGGCTTCGTCCGCTCAATATAAAAAGCGAGGGCCCTGCGGACGTCCAGGGTGTGAAGCTGTTGCTCACGAGGTGAGGCGTGCGGCTTCGGGAAGAAGACCGGAAGGAAGATCTCCTGATTGAGGTGAAAGGCCGACACCACCTTAGGGAGGAAGGCCGGGTGTGGTCGAAGCTGCACCTTGTCTCCGTGGAAGACGGTGTATGGTGGACTAACCGTTAGGGCACGGAGCTCAGAAACTCGTCTTGTGGATGTAATTGCGACGAGGAAGGCTGTCTTCCAGGAGAGATAGAGTAGAGAGCACGTGGCCAGGGGCTCGAAGGGCGGTCCCATAAGCTTGGCCAGAATGAGATTTAAATCCCAGGTCGGGGCAGGACGCCGCACCGGCGGGTACAAGCGGTCCAGGCCTTTAAGGAAGCGGGAAACCATCTGGTTGGAGAAGAAGGACCGACCTCCCATGGATGGACGAAAGGCGGACACGGCTGCCAGGTGCACCTTCAAGGAGGAGACCGCGAGTCCTTGTTCTTTAAGGTACCAGAGGTAGTCCAGGATTGTAGGGATAGGGACTAGGAAGGGATTAAGGCCGCGCTGATCGCACCAGAGCGCGAAACGCTTCCATTTCGTGAGGTAGGTGGAGCGAGTGGAAGGCTTCCTGCTTTCAAGTAGGACTTGCTGTACTGCCGCTGAACAGTCCCTCTCTGCGTGGGTCAACCACGCAGGTACCAAGCTGTAAGATGGAGGGACTGTAGGTTCGGGTGGCAGAGTCTGCCGAAGTCCTGTGTGATGAGGTCCAGCCATAACGGAAGGGGAATGGGATCCCGAACTGAGAGCTCGAGCAGCAGGGTGTACCAGTGCTGCCTCGGCCAGGCCGGAGCGACGAGTATTACGTGGGCCCTGTCCCTCCAAAGCTTGAGTAGCACCCGGTGTATGAGCGGGAACGGAGGGAAGGCGTAGAGGAGGTGATCCGTCCAAGAGCAGAGGAATGCGTCCGACCGGGAGCCTGGGGAGCGACCCTGGTATGAACAAAACAGGTGGCACTTCCTGTTCTCCTTGGAGGCAAACAGGTCTATCTGGGGAAACCCCCACCTCCGGAAAATTGTGTGCACCACATCCGGTCGAAGAGACCACTCGTGGGAGAGGAACGACCTGCTGAGATGGTCGGCCAGCGTGTTCTGCACTCCTGGAAGAAAGGACGCTTCCAGGCGAATCGAGTGGGTCACGCAGAAGTCCCACAGGAGCATCGCTTCCTTGCAGAGCAGGGAGGAGCGGGCTCTGCCCTGCTTGTTCACATAGAACATCGCCGTCGTGTTGTCCGTGAACACCGCCACGCAGCGGCCTTGCAGACAGGCGCAGAAGGCGAGACACGCCAAGCGGATCGCATGCAGCTCCCGGACGTTGATGTGGAGGGAGAGCTCTTGGGGTGACCAGAGACCCTGGGTGTGAAGGTCGCCCAGGTGAGCCCCCCATCCCAACGCCGAGGCATCCGTGGTCAGGGTGACGGATGGGCGAGGAGGGCGGAACGGGACTCCTGCACACACGACCTCTGGGTCCAGCCACCAGCTGAGCGAATTGAGGGTTGGCTTCGTGACCGTGACCACCATGTCTATGGGGTTGCGATGCGGGAGGTACACCGACGCTAGCCAAGACTGAAATGGGCGAAGGCGCAGCCTGGCGTGCGTGGTCATGAATGTGCAGGACTCCATGTGGCCCAGGAGGCGTAGGCAGGACTGAACCGTTGTCGTGGGAAAGGTGTGTAGGTCCCGGATGATGGAGACCATTGTCTGGTGCCGAGATCGAGGGAGGCAGGCCCTGGCCAAACTGGAGTCGAGGACCGCTCTGATGAACTCCACTCGTTGCGATGGAGCTAAAGTGGACTTCTCGGCATTGATGAGAAGGCCCAGGAACCGAAATAGGGATAGTATTTCTGTCATTTGGTCCATTACCAGCTGTCGGGATGTCCCGCGAACCAGCCAGTCGTCGAGATATGGGTAGACGTGTATGCGACGATGGTGGAGGGCTGCAGCAACCACTGCCATGTACTTGGTAAAGACCCTCGGCGCGGTGGACAGGCCGAAGGGTAGCACCGCAAACTGGTAGTGCGCGCTGTTGACCACGAAGCGCAGGTAGCGTTGATGGGGAGGATAAATCGCGACATGGAAGTACGCGTCCTTCATATCGAGGGCGGCAAACCAGTCTCCCGGATCCAGGGAGGGAATGATGGTCCCCAGGGTGACCATGCGAAACTTGAGCTTGAGCAGGTACCTGTTGAGCTCCTGGAGGTCTAGTATGGGTCGGAGACCTCCTTTCGCCTTGGGGATGAGAAAATATCGGGAATAAAATCCCCTGCCCCGCATGTCGTGTGGCACCTCCTCCATGGCACCCAAGCTCAACAGAGTCTCGACCTCTTGTAGGAGGAATTGCTCGTGAGAGGGGTCCCTGAAGAGGGACGAGGAAGGTGGGTGGGAAGGAGGGGGCGAAACAAACTGAAGGCGGTAACCATACTGGATAGTACGAAGTACCCAGTTGTCCGATGTTATTTGGGACCACGCCGGAAGGAAGTGGGAAAGGCGGTTGTAAAATAATGGGGTAGGATCCGGGAAAGAGACTGATGGGCCGTCCTCGGGCGTCCCATCAAAAGGCCTGTTTGGGCCCTTGAGGGGCCTTGGAAGGGGCCTGGGCCTGGTTGCGCCTGTTGCCTGATGGTCTACGGCGGTTCAAGTTAGCACGCCGACTATTATACGGCCGTGACCTGGCCTGGGTAAAGGGCTGGTAGGGCTGCTGCCGGAATGACCTCCTCTGGGTAGCCGGTGTGTGCATCCCCAAGGTGCGAATGGCAATCCGACCATCTTTGAGGGTCTGAATCCTGGAGTCCGTTTTCTCCGAGAAGAGACCCTGAGTGTCGAACGGGAGGTCTTGTAGGGTGTACTGCACCTCAGGCGGCAAGGTGGAGGACTGCAGCCAGGAGATACGCCTCATGGTCACACCTGAGGCCAGGGTTCTGGCTCCTGAGTCCGCCGAGTCCAGAGCGGCCTGGATGGAGGACCGAGAGGCTTTTCTGCCTTCTTCCAGGAGGGCCGAGAACTCCTGACGTGAGGCTGTTGGGATCAGCTCCGAAAATTTCGCCAGGGACACCAAGATGTCAAAGGTGTAACGAGCGAGAAGAGCCATCTGGTTGGCAATCCGGAGCTGGAGGCCACCCGCCGAATAGACCTTCTGGCCCAACAGTCCATGCACCGTGCGTCTTTGGATTTTGGCGCCGGAGCGGGCTGCCCATGCCTCTCCCGGTCATTTACGGACTGTACCACGAGGGAGTCCGGAGTCGGGTGCGTATAGAGGTACTCGTATCCGGTAGGCGGGACCAAGTACTTGCGCTCCACGCCACGCGTGGTGGGAGGGACGGACGCCGGTGACTGCCAGATGACTGCGGTGACTGGCATTCCGCTGTATGGTGCGGATGAAGGGCAGGGCCACCCGCAGCGGGGCCTCAGCTCCAATGACGTTGGTCACCGGGTCGTCATCCTCGGGGACCTCCGCCATGGGGAGGTCGATAGCCTTTGCCACCCGGCGAAGAAGGTCTTGGTGGGCCCGCAAGTCAATAGGAGGGGGGTCTGCTGTAGAAGCCCCCGCCACCGCCTCATCCGGCGAGGATGATGAGGACAGACCCTGGACCACCGCTTCTGGAGCTGGTTCTTCCAGGGGGTGTGAAGCCGCCTCGGACCCTGGATGCTCTGCGGGACCAGGTGGCGACGGGGCCTCACCCGGTGGTGATGGGGGAGGTCTGCTCACCGTGGCTTCTGGCACCCTATGTTCGGCGCCCACGTGCCTCGGGGGAAAGGGGAGTCCTTGAGGCTCGTGGTAGGCCCAGGGGACCCAAAAACCCTACTGCTGCGGTCCGTGATCCTGGCCTTGGGGGTCGGCCCGGAAATCTCTCCCGCTGCCCGCCTGAGAGGCGACTGAGGGCTGACGAGAAGGCCAAGGCGGGGCAGAGGCGCTGAAAGATTGCGCCGTGGATGCCGGCAGTATGTCCCTGGGCGGTGCCGAGGATCGGTGCCGGTCATCGCGGTGCCGGGATGGAGAGTGGGACCAGCGACTGTTGCGGTGCTGGGAGCTCGACCGGTGCCGGGAGCTCGACCGTGACCTCGACCGACGGCGTCGGGAGCAGCTTCGGGAGTCGCGGTGCCGGGAACGGTACCGGGATCCGGACCTCCCTCGGTACCGACGGTCGGGTGATCGGGACCGGGAGCGTCTCCAGAAGTGCGACCGGTACCGCGATGTTGAGCGGTACCGGGACTGCGACCGATGCAGAGACGGGGAGCGGTACCGCGATGGTGAACGGTGCCAGGACCTGGATCGGCGTAGTGGTGACCGTCTGCGGGACCGGGAGCGGGACCGGGACCGTCGTCTATCTCGTCCGTCAGGGGGAGGCGGCCGCATCATCGCCGGCTTGCCCGCTGACTGAACGGCCCGCACCGGCGGTGCCGGGGGCCGGAGGCTCGGTGCCTCTGTGAGCTCGATGAGCTCTCTCGCCGTCGAGAAGGTCTCGGGCGTGGACGGGAGCTGTAGCTCAACCGCGGTTGGCACCGGGGAGCAGGGTGGTACCGGACTCAACGGCTCTTGCGGTGCCGGAGTCGACGGTACTGTGCACGGTTTGTGCACCGCCGCAGCCGGTACCGGAGGCGCCGGTGGTGGCTGGGCAAGCGGTCCCGGAGCACGCGGCTTAGAGGCCGTCTGCGCCGTCTTCCGTTTCCTCGCTGGAGAGAGGGAACGGTGCCGGGACGCCGGTGCCGGTTGCGGAGCTCGAGCAGCCTCGGTACCGGAGCGGCTCAGGGCCGCAGGTGCGCTGCGCGCCGATGACGACTTCGGTGCCGCTGGGGTCGGCGCGGGAGGTTGAAGTGTCGCCTCCATAAGGAGCTGCTTTAGGCGAGTGTCCCGCTCCTTTCTAGTTCTCGGCTTAAACGCCGTGCAGATGGGACACTTATCTGGACGATGGGTCTCCCCGAGGCAGCGCAGGCAGGAGTCATGTGGGTCCCCGACAGGCATGCGCCGCTGGCAAGCCGCACAGGGCTTAAACCCCGGTGCCTTGGGCATGAGCCCGCACCGGTTGTGGAAGAAGAGGGGCTAAACCCCCCTAATTCCCTTACTATACTATATCTAACTAAACTTATTCAACTAATCTAACAACTAAACTAACTTAACCAACTATGTACACGTAGGAAATAGAGAAACGCTAGGGCTGTGGAGGTAAAGGAGCACTCCAATGTTCTAACTGGCCGTCACAGGCGGTAAGAAGGAACTGAGGAGCGGACGGGCCGGCTGGGGTATATATCCAGCGCCATGGCGGCGCCACTCCAGGGGGTGCCCAGCCGGCCCGCCGGAGTTGCTAGGGTAAAAATGTTCCGAAGAGCCGTGCACGCGTGGCACGCACACCTACATGGAATGCATAGGAGCAATCACTTGAAGAAGAAATTAAGGCTTCTACTGAAGAAACTGTGGAAACAGGAAGAAGTTTACTTCCCTCTACCTGCTGTCAATGTCTGAAAGAACAGAGAAAGTAACACCTTAGGGATTTAGATGAAGTGAGTTACATATAAATATCTGAATTCAAGTCTTACTAGCACGCAAAGGTTGTCAGCTTTTATTCTTTTCAATAGGTCAAGATGCATTTTCCACAATCACCCTCTGTAAAACTGAAGGCCAAGATTTTCCAAAGCAACTAAGGACTTTGGGTGCCTCAACGCAGCCCCTTAAAAGGGCTAGTTTTTCAAAGGGTATTTGGGAAGAACAAATGCTTGTGCAAATATTCAGGGGAAAAAAATGTTAAGCATTCACATTCATGCATTTGGGGGAACAAAAATACAAGGAATTGGACCAATAGGTCACCTGCTAAAGCCAATGAGGGCCTAAAGTGCATCACATGTCTATCCACTGGGTGCAGGAATGGACCATATGTAGGGTGTATATGAACCATATCTTCTTATGCCATCAACTTTATTAATTTCTTAATTAGTGCTAGTGCAATTGATCTACTGTGGTTCCATATTCCAATCTCTCCCCCACCCTTGCAGAAAAGTTATACCTTAAGAGTTATTATGGAAGTACCCTTGTAATAGCTGTCACCAAATTCATCAGTCAAAAATAGCCTGTTTAGTCAGTCTATTCCTTTCAAGTTTGAGGATCTTAGAGCACTCCTTCTATTCCCAATGTATTTTCCATTGGTTAAATGGCCTGATTGTGAGGTGTGTTTATTCACAATGAACACATTCTGGTAAATTTAGCCTTTTTTCTGTATATGGGATCTTTGATCTACAAACAGCTTTCCTTAAATGTACTGAGCAAAATTATTTGATGGATTTTTGTCTTACAAATTTCTTAACTCTCTGGATTGTAAACAGCTCTGTTATGCATCATTACCGTTAATTTATTTGCATTGCAAATGAGCCTAAATGTCCCAGATCAGGGACTGAGGTCCCACTGTGCAGGACTGTCTTACTGTGTGTTTGTACAATGAGCTTACGCTCTACATAGGCAAGACAAAGGGTGGGAGGTAAAGTGACTTGTCCAAGAGAACACAGCAGGTTGGTGGTAGAGCTAGGAATTGAACCCAGCTCTCCTGTCTCCCACCCCAGTGCACTCTCAGCCAGACAATGCTTATCTGTACATACATGAGTTGTCTTGGTTACTTGTGCCTGGTCTGGTAACTCACATGTATGGATTGCTTCTGTTCCCCAAACGGAGGAGCATGCCTGCTGAAAATTTTTAATAACTAGTCAGAGAAGATGAGTAAGAAATTCATCCATTCAACAATAGGATGAATTGTTTATGCAACAGTAAGAATCAACTGCACGAAGGACCCTAGAGACCAAAGATGATTCAGGCTTAAGAATAATTAAAACATGAAAGCTGACATGTTTTTCAGCCCATCACGCACTGAACTAGAGATGAACTTGAAGCACAGCAAACAGATTGCAATCCAGATCTTAAATTCCCAAGTCCCTCCCTTCCCCTACCAAAAGAAACTGAAGTGTCTGGAATTTAGGTTCAGGTCTGTCTCTAGAGAGACTGTGAAAGAGTGACGATCTTCTTTCAGCCAGCACGGAAAGACATACGGTGGAATGTATAAGTTAACACTGTTTTAATATGGTTAACATTATTTTACTGAGGATTTCAATTAGCTGAGACTGACCCAGATATCGCCTGCGGCATTAAGGAAAATGTGGGGTACTGTTGTTGAGGATAAGGCTCTTGAACAGTCATTATAATAGAGTATTAACTGTATTCAAGAAAAGAAACTTCTTTGATAAATGTTAACTTGACTGGAATCCTGTTGCAGGTCTGGTGGCAGATGAGTCTTTTCGTTTGAACTGAGCAATGGACTTTCATTGGAATTTAACGCTGATTGTCAGGCCTATGCTTAGGAAAACACCTAAAGAAAAAGATGAGTCTTGCATCAAGCTCTGACTATATGAAGACTGCCCAATATCAGGTGGATTTTACAGACGCATGGCTGCACTCCAGCTCCTCCTTTGCCTGGCATATTAGAGACCGACATGGGCATGTTCAAACAACAAGGAACTTTCCCCAAGAAATAAATACCGTAAACAGACAACATACAGGGGAAGGGAATGTCAGTAGAAGTCCAAAGCTCTGCCTTCTGATGTGTCCGGTTTGAACAAAGTTGCCATTCCAGGGAGTACAGTGGGGTAGCCAGGGCCCCGCCTACTTAGGGAATTGTAAATACAGACAAGACCTTTGTACTGACCTTGGAAGCGGGCAGAAACCACTGCAGCATGACGCAATGGTGCAAGGCAATCCAAATGATCTGATAGTTTGCTGTGTGCTATAGATGCTTCAGTTTCCAGGAGGGGTTTCATGGTCAGCCTTAGGTATAGCAACTAGCTTGCATTAGTAGGCTAGCCTGCAGACGACCCTGGCTGGGGCACAGGCTTCTGGCCAATAGTAGATAATTGTTACCAATATTCAGTTGCTTATAAGTTTGATAAACTGTTTGGGCTGAAATTTTTCATGCTGCATGTCTGAGCTTCAGCCTGAATTATTTTGGAAAGTTATAAGCCTTTGTGGGGGATGGGGGTCGGGAGGGGAAGGGAATTGTAGCTCACACACATTCAGTAGACACTTGCTGGACTTTAGCAGCTAAAATATGAGATTTCCTCTTCAGTGGGTATGCCTGAGTCTCTCACAGCTCCTAGTGCTAACAGGACTGGGATCACTATCCTCACAGAGTGACTGAGCATGTTCCAGGCCAGGGGTATGGAAGCAAAGCTGGACATTCCCTGCAACTGCAGTTCTCAGCTGCTCCAGGCTAGGATGGGGGCAGGCACTGGAACTGAGATCAGGGAGCCTGGCTCTCCTGTGCTCTTGATGACCCTCCCAATGTCACCCAAGCAGCAAGGAGGAGGAGGAGGGTTTATGATTCAAATGCAGAGGGGACAAGAGCTGGACCAGAGATGTGTATGTGTGTAAGAGAGTGGGAATGAAGGAGGAAGAGAAACTGTGATGAGGGGAGAGGCTGGGCAAGGAGGCTGGATGGAGAGAACATTGAAATTGGATGAGGATCTGGGGGAAAGGCACAGGCAGGTCTGGCTGAACAAGGAGACGAGGGCAAGGAATCATGGCTTGGGAAGACAGACTATCTGGGCAAGTAGACTGGGATTGGGATGAGAAGTCTGAGGAGTAGAGACTGAGGGTGGACGTAAGTGTTACTTAATTCAGCCCTCCTGTGTACCACATTATGGTAGTTGTCAATACTGAATACCTGCTTAGGAAGTGTGTACTTCATCCATCCTATGCTCAGGATGAGCTAGGGGTTGTGTGGGAAAGAGAGAATGTGATCATGTAATTAATTCATATGTACAAGGCAACCTTATTTCCAGCATTTCCTCACTTGAGTTTGCAACTTCACATTCTTTTAATGTAGAGTTTTTGTACAGAAAATGAATTTATATTTTGCCAACCCCATAGTATGTAGGTGTCACGATCTCCCCTAGAGGGTAAACAAATTTTGAGCAGACACAGAATAGAATCCTGCTGGACCCCACTGTGAAAGGACTCTGGGGAAAGAACATAGCTGACTCTCTTCATTGCAAGGTCTTTCAGATGAAAGGGCAGAGCCAACAGGGGCTCTATGCATTCACTGCTCAGCCTCCCTGAATCCTCTTCTGGGAATTTGCACTGTTTCATCTGGGGAGAAAGCAGCAGGATTACTGTTTAATGAAGGCTTCTTTGAGTCAAGGAGTTCATAGCCTTGGATACATGCAGTGTTGCAGAAGAGTAACAGATACTGTTTGTCAGATATCCCGTCAAATAGCTTAATGACTTGATAAGATCATTTTCGTCTATTCAATATTTCAGTTAGGTGACTCTTCTACCTAGTTACAATAGTTCCATGCATTTTTTATGCTAAAGTAGGGTTTTTTTTTAAATATTCTTCATTGCTATTTAATTGATCTAATTTCCTGTTCTGCTGCCTTAATAGGTAACATCCTGATAACATTTATCTCCAGCCCACTAAAGCAACCTCTAGACGCTGAATGAATTTATTCTGCTCATGGAGCAGAGGTTAAGAACTTCTCATAGATCAGACAGTTCTTTATACTTGCCACTAAAAGCAGTCTCTTTCCAGAATAGGTTTGTTAATAGAATGCTCAGAACAAAGAAAATGTACCTAAACGTCTTGAGCTGATAACTACACTTGGAAAATGAACTGAAGCATGAGTGCAAGGTGCTTTTTAAAAAATACATTTCCTTATATAGATCTACAATTATTAATGTGCCAGTCCTATTTAGAGATCACAATGAGATTTTTGTGTGCCCAACTTGAGATAACTTAAAAGATTCTCAATGGATGAGTGTTCAACACTTCCTGATAATCATTTAAGCATTTTAAGGATTCAGTTTGGGCCCCTAAAATCACTAGAATAGTTATGGAAATCTTGGCAATTACTTTTCTGTTCTTCTATTCTGGACACAACTCTCAACCTTCCAAGACCCAGTTGTAGGACAAACACCAAAACTAGAGGACACATGAACAGCAAATTAGTGCAATATAGACCTCTACCCTGATATAACGCCACCTGATATAACATGAATTTGGATATAACGCGGTAAAGCAGCACTCTGGCGGGGCGGGGCTGCACGCACCAGCGGATCAAATCAAGTTTGATATAACGCAGATTCACCTATAATGCGGTAAAAATTTTTTGCTCCCGAGGACAACGTTATATCAAGGTAGAGGTGTACTTAAAAATGACAAGAAATCAATTTCTTTAGCAACACTTTTTTTTAGAAACTGTTTCATAAACCTCCTCCATGCAGACAAGACAATGTCTAGAAGGACCCTTCTTTTGAACTCAGGAAGAAGCAGCTGATTGGAAATTGACAGCTTTTGAAAGCACTAATTGAAATTCCTTTGACATGTCAAGCGTCCTTGGTCTAAAACTGTACATTGTCTCCACTGGATGTAAAAATTAATAAAACGCTAGTGGTGCTTTTATACGATTTAATCGAAGTAGGAATAGTGTGATCTTTCAATGAAATTCAGTATTTAAAGTCATATTTCATTATAAAACCTTTCTAGAGGTGCATACAAATTGCATTTGTTTAATTCTATAACCATAAAATGTCCGACACTTGATGCCTTTGAATATTTGGTCCAAATGACTTTGAAAATTGAAAGATGTTGGCTCATTTTCCTCTAGTCTTTAACTTCACAGCCAATAAAAAGGACACAGACAAAAGACCCTAGAAGATATTAGCCATCTTTGAAATACTAGTGATTTAAAAGTAATTTCTTCTAACTTCCCAGTCTATAATTTAAATTATAATATTGTACTTCTAAATGCTAGTCCAATTTTAAAACAATTATTTTTGAAGCATGTCCCTTTGCTGTTTTAATGGAGACTCAAAGAAGCTGTGCACCTTTCTTTGCTGCAGAAGTGATAGTGCAAATTCCTAGTGTGCATTCTTCACCCAGCCTCAGATTTTTAGCCTGGAAAAAACAAACAAACTGGGATTTCACTATTCTTATCTAGATTTGGAAAAGAAGTTGGGGTTAGAGAACAAGTGTTCCTTAACCCTGACCTAACCTTGACCTAGCTTCCAAATCTAGAGAGCCTAAAGAACTTGCAGTCTCACCAGGATGTGCGTATGTGCTTTTTATTAGCATTACTCGGAGTTGCACAAGCATTTTAGGGGAATGACAGTGCGCCTTTCAACATGGCCCTGAGCCTGGTAAAGTGACTTCCATGTGTGCAAAGTGCAACTAAGTGCTACCTCTCTGGTTTTACACCCACTTTGCACAGTTTGCAAACTGGTAAATAGTTCCAAAAGATCAAGGCAGTGGAAAATTGGGCCCTACATCTCTCCTGGATTGACATCACCATAAATGACACCAGGATTTGGCCATAAACTGTTTTAATCATCCTAATTTCTCTCCAATGTGGCTGCATTGATAGCACAACACCCCAGTTTAGACTCACAACACTGAAGTAAGATGAGCTTGAATTGGCGCAGTGTCTCTATTAGGGGTTGCATCATTGGTATAGTCACATCAGTGTAAACTTGTCTAGTCTAAACAAGCCCTAAGCAAGTGGGTTCATGCAAACGTCCACAGGTGGAGATGTGGAGTTTGAATATCCATCACACTGCACCCTGTGGCGTCAGAGACACCTGTACAGATTGTGACTATGCATGCGGGAGTCTTTGCAGGATTAGGCTGTACTCGTCCAGAGATTGTCACAGTTCATGTTCTAGTATAAACACTCACATGTGTTAAACAAGTAACTTCAATGACAATATTTTGGATCAAATTTTTCACTGCATTACGCACTGTCCTAACTCTGCTCCCATTGAAGTCAATGAGTTGGACCAATGCTGAGCACTTTTGAAAATCCCACTCTTTTTTAATCCCTATCTCTGATCGACAGTTTTCCTGATACTTAATATCAATCCCATTCCAAACTCATGGGGTGCCATAGAGCTAAATTAATATTTACATAGTGCTTTGAAATCCTGTGATAAGAGTCACCATATGAATGCTTATTTCTCTTATGTTGCCCATAATTTATGTTCAGCCAGCACAATGAGATTCTGACTCATTGTTCCAGATATAACCTTACCTAAAAAGGATTGAATATTTTCATGAACTCTAGTATGCATTTACTATACAGAATGCTAATTAAAGCAAGTTAATGAAATATAAGAAACAATTAGTTGTGGTTTTTAAACTGTTTATCACCAAACAATAAAAATGTAGAAACAATGATAAATACCGTTTACAAAGACTGCTTTTCATGACCGTCTCATTGTGTAGCTTTGTAGTGAGGAAAAACAGTCAATTTATCTCTGTCTACACCTTTGACTTTTAGCCATCCTAGGATGTTTACAAGTTAAAATATAAAACTAAGTCTTTGTCTGTAAAATAAAAGCATTTTTTCTAGGTATTCTGCATAGTGGAATTTGTTTTGGTTTTGTTCAGGGATTTTTATAAAATAGGTTTTTGCATCCTCTGTCGAATTCAGGTTTCCGTGGTTTGTAACAGACAAATGGATATAAACCATAGCCAGGACACTGAGGAATATCTTCTTAACCACACAGCACTGGGCTAACTCTGTTCTTACTGAAGTAAATGGAAAAGCTAGCCCTTGACATGAATGGTAGCAGAAATTAGAACAGCACTGTTTGCACTTGAAAATTCCATCCTGAGATATAAAAAATAAAGTGTACTAGTGGCCAGTAATCTAAAGCCAATAGAACAGGAACCTCACATTACAATCTGAAGATGATATTGATAGCTTTCTAAGAGAACTTCCTGATGTTATTGGCTCAAGTTATTTTAACAATGTAACTTGATATTGCTATGATTGACTTTATGCACATCTTACTTTAGATTAAGGGAAACAAGGAACAAAAATAGAGGGCCTGATTCTCCATTGCTGTGCACCTGGTGCAGCCACTTGGTGCACACGTATGTAAAGTGCTATAAACAGGCTCAACAGCTGAGCGGGAGTAGCAAAGGACCTGTTGGCAGCTCCCAGATAGTGGGCCTGGGTCTGTAGCTGACCCCAGCCCTGGTGTAGTTTAGTGTCATCTTAAAACTAAGGAGATGGGAATTCAAAAGAGGGTGTTCTACATTATCTCAGCTCGTAACTGCCCCTCCCCTCCCCCCAGCAACTGCTGAAGTGCAACAATTTGTAGACCTTCCTCCTGGTCATCCCCCTACACTGGGGCCAGGAACAGGGATGGTGAAGAGCCAGACAACTCTGCATCTCTTATGTATTTTCCACTTGCCAACAGCTTTCCAGCTCCTCATCCAAAGGAGACAGTGGTAGAGAGGATCTAGCCCCAAGTGGAGACTTCTGACCTGCTATCATTTTACATCACATTTTACTCACTGTGCATGAGTGTAAATGACTCCAAGGTGTAGGGCAACAGAATCAGGCCCATGATCTAAATCAAACTAAAGAGGACACAGACTCTGTTTCATAAGGACATCCCAAAGTCCAGCACTGCTCAGATGTTGACAAAAGCCCATCCAGTCACTAATAATGTAAGACAGCAGGAGCACGTTCCTGGTGGTGGTTTGACCTCAGTGGCTGAGAACAGGTGTCCAGAAAAGGAACACTCTGACCAGCACTTCAGTGTTATATCGTTATAGCATCACTCTCCTCACCACAGCATGAGTCAATAAGACCCTTAATAATGGGACAGATGCTACACTGCACAGGAAAACCCCAGAGCCACCTCTAATCCTGTCTTCACTGTGTGGTCATCAGCCCTTCTGTAACAGGCAAGGGGCTCAGCCCCCCAAGCTCTTCATGAGACTGATGAGGATCTTGAAAGGACAATGCAACCCCACAGCTTCCCAGACCACTCCTTTCCCATAGCAGCATGGCATCTCAACTCTTTTCGAGCAACCTCCCAGGTGCAGAGGAGTTATATCTGGTGACAACAAAAATCACTTCCAAAGAAAATGCCCACAACTGTAAGCACCCACACAGCTCAAGTTCCAGCCATGGCTCCTTTGTTTACCAGTGACCATACCCTGCCTGGAACGTTGTACAGCGTACAGACATCTAATGGCTGAATAATATATTGACGTAAAACTCATCAGTCTTTTCTGCCACCCTCAGCACTTACTCCTGTCAATGCCATGCAGCATGTTCACTTTTGAATGTTATGACCTGTCTCTCAATATTAACATGATATAAATGTGGGCGTGGGGCGGTGGTTTTAGTAATGATTACCCTCTGCTAGAGAAAGAGAAGGTGGGTGAGGTAATATCTTTTATTGGATCAACTTCTGTTAGTGGAAGCTCGGAGGAGCTTGAAAGCTTGTCTCTTTCACCAGCAGAAGTTGGTCCAATACAAGATATCACCTCACCTGCCTTGTCTCTCTAACATCCTCGGATCAACACAGCTACAATGCCACTACACTCTACTAGTCATTTCACAAAAGAAAAATCTCTCTTACCTCATATCCTCTGCATAAAAACATCTTCTTTAAGCAACTGCTGAACACAGACCAGACACAGTGCTTGCCACAGCTCAGATGCAAAATGGTGCTAGCCAACTGTTTTGTAATCAGCTGGATGTAGGTGAAGTTGCAGAGTGGATGCAATCTGTTCAAGGCAATATATCACCTCATTTGAGATCAGCAGTCAAAACAATACTTGGAGATCAAAGATGATCTGTAATTTTATAGGATAAGAGCACTGCTCCAGGACCAATAGTAGCATCTGCTAGAAGCCATGAAAACAGCAATACAGTAGTTATTTGAACCCATGTTTTATATGGCAAATGAAAGAAATATTATCATCCCTAGTTTTATGCATCCCTGTTCCTCTTGGGTCAGACCCTCCAGCTGCCATAAATTGGTACAGCTCCTTTGAAATCAATAAAGCTGCACCCATTTACACCAGGTGAAGATCGGGCCCTTTATATGGAATCCAGTTGCTTAGGTGTGAGTCGCTGCTGGTGCGCCCCCTTGTGATGAGGCTGGTATAACAAGCTCTCCACCACCACCACTGCCCTAGCCCTGCAGCCGTCTGCATCCTCTCCTGACTTAGCTTCAGTTACCCTAGAATGGGTGACCTGGCCAGAGAGCTAATAAAAAAAAGTCTAATATACGTACATCTGGTCTTTGGCCCCCAACTTAGGGGCCTGTGGTCCTTACACTCTTAGACAAATCATTTACAAGATACAGGTGAAATTCATCCCTTGTGTGTATAAATATTTGTATTTCATCAGCAGCTGGAGGCCCCACTGTGTCAGGCTGTGTACAGACATAGTAAGACTATCCCACCCTGATCCAAAGAGTTTAAAAACTAAATCAGCAAGACAGATTAAGGCTGTATTATCCGATTTATAGTTAGGAAATAGACACAGGTTAAGTGACTTGCCCAAGACTACGCAGAAAGTCTGGTGCAGAGCTTGGAATTGAACTCAATCTCACAAATTCCAGACTACTGCCTTCTCCCCACAATAGCCTCTCCTGCCCGTGAGAGTTACAGCCCCTCACCTCAGGGGTTGAATGGCCCTGAAGACGTATGTAGCAAGTGAAACAGAATCCTAAAGTCTGGACTTCAGAGGCTGGCTGACAAATAGAGGACATGAGTGTATGTTTTTTAAATGTGTTGCTTCTATTTTGATAGAGTTAAGGATCTTGATCCTTTTTTTTCTCAATTACTTTAAAAGCATTTCAGTTTAGCTTTACATAGACTGGTGTAGCAATACCTATTAGAGCAGTTGCTCGATTATAGGAACACCAGCTCAAAGAATGTATTAAAATACATCTTCCAATGACAATTCACTCTTTAATCACACTTACCTTGTATGATATCTCACTAGAAAATCTGATTTGTAATGTTTTCCATGTTTTATCTTAAACTCCTCTGTGTTCGGACCTTTGATGTTTCAGCTCAGCTTCCACAGTGCACAACTTAAACCTGATCAACGCCATTCTGCTTAAGATAGTGACTATTTTCCCTTCTTGTATCTGCTTCATGTCGCTCAAAGCTTACACGAACACACGTTGACACCATTACTCACATTTCCTACCTGTCTCTGTCCCTTACTCATGGAGTAAGGCACTGTTCAATGTTAACATGGACTTTCATGTGGACGAATATAGTGGATCAGTAACGTGAAGCTACGGTACATGCTGCTTTTGTTTGTCATGGATATATGCTATTTTCTAGCCATTTCTTCAAGGGCAACCAGGCTTTGGACATTTTATGTTCGCTACAGCCACGTAGACGATTGTGACCCATATTTCACCTCTGTTCATTGCTGGAAGCCTCTGCTTCAAACAATAGAAATTCAATGCAGTACAATACCAGACTGCAACAGAATGAAATTAACGCTTTGAAAGAGGCTTTCAAAGCAAGTTAACACTGGATGCCATTCAAATCCCTCCTAAAGACAACTTCTCCACTAAGCATATACCACAAACAAGAGTGAGTTAAATCAGTTTCTAGATTATGCTCTGTTCTTTGATGCCCTTTATAGCAGCCTCCCTTTCCTCTTTCACATTCTTGCCATTATAATTTCTTTTCCACACAATCATATTATTACAGAACTTTCCCAATTCCTCTCATGCAATTTATCATTCCCTTGTCACTGGTACTGTATACAGTATGCACCCAGGGCAATAACAGCATTCTAGACTGAACACCAGCAAACTCCTTTGTTCTTTTCACTCAAATACTGATCTATGTTTACACACTATTCCCTTTCCATTTCATCAGTGTCATATGCACTATATCACTTCTCTGAGAGGGATCCTACGCTTGAAGACGCCTATGTGTATACGGCAGAATGCATTCAGTTGCCGGAGATGAATTACACACCACGTCCATTAGGTATAAGAATTTATTTTTTTACAAGACATTTGTATGCAGCTTTGACTGATGCCTGGAATAGATTGGACAAATGGTGTAGTTTGATTTGGGGTTAGGGAGCTTTAACAATTTTACTCTCTGCAGCCAAAGTCCCCATAAATTCCTCCTGAATTTTTTATGGTGTTTATTTGAATATTTAATAGTAGTTGATGGAACATTGTTTTATAACTTACCTACTTGACTTAGTGGCTTGAGGTTTTATTTTGGGTAGTATACAGTTTGTAATCTTGTTTTTGCATTAAGCTGCTTCACTGAAGAAATGAAGATGTATTTCAATTGCAACAGCCTGGAGTGGGAATCATGTTTCATTTTTTCCCCTTTTTTTAAACTTCAGTATTTTCAAGCAACTCGGCAGCTTATTTATCTGTCTGTAACTGGAAACAGCCTCTGATAGACAAAGAATAATCCTTCTAAACAATATTAAAGTATCAACCTTGATATTAAAGGTTAAACTATAAACCATGTATAAACCCTTGTATAACAATTCATAAAACCATTTGATATAATGATCTGGCAAGTGTCCAAAAGGTTCCTGCAACCAAGTATAATTAATAATGCATTTAACTATCACATGCTACTCATGTCTAGTGACTAGGCACTGGACTGGGAGTCAGAGGAGCTCAGTTCTGTTCCTTGCTCTGCAGCTGACCTGCTGTGAGACCTTGACCAAGTCCCTTCACCTTTGTGCCTCTGCTTCTTGGGCCACTGCTTGTCTTGTCTGTTTAGAGTGTAGACTTCTGGCTCAGTCTCGCACTCTATGTACAAAGCAGAGTACAGTGGAAGCCCAATTTGAGCTGGGTGCTACTTCAGCTCTTTCTTTGTATGTTTGTTCAGCTCTATGAACCACCATGCCAGAGGGAAGTAGCACAGGAAAACTGAGTGAAACAGATTTTTAAAGTCAGATTATAAACCATTACTATTAAACAATCACATAGCGAGAGCATAAAGACTTTCTTGTAACAAATATAAATTACCACATCTAATTGGCGGGACTCCTCCCTCCCCCCTCTCCTGTTCGTCTCCTCACACTTCCTCCTTTGTCCTCACTCATTGTTGGCAAGAAACAATTTGCCTCAGATTCTGCAAGCTGGTCTGTGTGGCTGGTCCAAGGGTCTGTGCGAGTGGGCTCTGACAGGATCAGCGTTCCCTGAGCTTTACAGGGTAGGGAACATGCCTTCTAGCTGCTCTGTAACTGCTTGCTGTTCTTTAGGTGCTGCATTATGAAGGTAACTGGCAGTAACTCCACAGTTGGGGATGTTTTCTAAGAGAGACTTAAAAGAGGGCATAAATTCCTATTTTTCTCTAAAAGTAGATGGACTATTGGTGTGAAATTTCACACTAGGCTAGTTTTTATGTCCTTCAAATTTTCTCTGTCATTTGTTCAGTTTATCTTCTTTGAATTTGGCCTCTAGCAGTCCTACATTTTATTGTTGACCGATATTGCTTTAAAAAGCTCTGTATCTACGCAGCTCTTAAGAGGTGGATCCTGAGTAGATCTGTGACAATAGCTGTAGCTCTTTTCAAGTTGGATTTAGGGTCATTTTAGACATTTGTTTTTAACGGAAGACGTATGCTGTGCACCCAGGGCCGATTGAGGGAACAGCAAATGTATTCACACTTGATGTGGGGTAGCTAGGTGGAGTCACATGAAACCTGGTGCCAGAAACTACATTGCTCTGGCATTCTGAAAGGGGCTTTAGAGCTGCAGGCCAGGGCCTCGGGGCCCCCTTAGCCCAGGGCCCTGCAGCCCCAAACCCCTGCATTCTGGGTGGCCCTGCCTGCTGGGGGGGGGGGCAGCTCCCACAATTGCGGCTCCCAGAATTGCGGCCATGAGGGTGGTGCTGTGCTGCGCAGAGCCACCTGCACACGCCCTGCACCAAACAGGAGCTGCCCCAGGTAAGTGCTCTGCACCTCCAGCCTGCCCCAGCCCTGAGCCTCCTCCTGCACCCCCTCCCTGAGCACCATCCCACACTCTAACTCCCTCCCAGAACCCGCACCCCCAGCCCTGAGCCCCAGGAGGAGAATGGAGAAAAAAATGAAAAACGGAGGGGAGGGGTGAGATAAGAGAGAATTCTCCCCCCAGGGAAGGGTCCAAAATGAAGCGATGCATCTCCGCTCCTCCCTCTCCCTCCCAGAAAGTCCTAAGTGCTGCCAAAGAGCTGTTTGGCGGCAGGGAAGCGCTGGGAGGAAGGGGGAGGAGCGGGGACACGGCGTGGTCTGGGGAGGAGGTGGAGTGGGGGTGGGAAGAGGCGGGCCTGGAGTGGAGTGGAGCGGGGATGGGAAGAGGCAGGCCTGGAGCATCCCCCGGCACAGTCAGCACCTGTTCTTCTGGGGGGAAGCTGCTGCGGTGCAAGGTGCTTCCTAGTGTCCTTGCCTGCCTCATTGTCTGCAGTGGGCTGTGCCTGTGTGGGCTAAGCCAGGGGCACCTCCCCACCACAGTACAGCACTGTACAGAATATAATGCCTTTTGTCTGCCCCCCCAAAAAGTCCTTGCAACCTAACCCCCTGCATTTACATTAAATCTTATGGGAAAATTGGATTCGTTTAACATTGTTTCACTTAAAGTTACATTTTTCAGGAACATAACTACTACATGAAGTGAGGAGTTACTGTACATTTTCTGAAAGCAAATTCTGAACTCAAACTAAAGCAGGAAATCTGATTTTAAAAAATAATCAACCAGTGAGTACACAAACAAAGCTATGTTACCTGTAGGACTGATTTTCTACGGCCCATATTCTCATTTACACGTCAGTAAAATTGGTGGGCAGCATTCTGCACCTGCCTTGCTCAGGTGTAAACAACGAGGAAGCAGAGAATCAGGCCTCAAGAATTAATTGTGGAAAACATAGGCCCAGACCCACAAAGGTTTATAGGCTCCTAAATTCCTTTGATTGAAATGATTTCACCTCCTTTGTGGATCTTGGCCTGACTGAATAATCTTGCATAACACATCAACTAGAGAAAATCAGAAGCTTCGTGTAGGCAAACTTCAGCTAGAAACCAGGTGAAATTCATCAAATTATTCACTGAATTATTTGCCAAGCTCTACAGTTTTCTCAGCTCTGTGCAGTATGTCACCAGGAGACAGTAAGAAATGAAACCCCTCTCCTGCTGTTTATAAACTTCCCCTCCAAAAGTGACAGTTTTGTTTACATCAGTTATGTGCAAAAAATATATCTTTGTGGCTGCCTGTCCTTATAATGCATTATCTGCATTACTGACACTGTTCATTGCTTTTCCCATCTGGTGACACTATGGAAAAATCATTTAATTAGGCTGACTGAAGCATAAAAATCAATCTTTAGAGAAGCATAAGTTAAAACCTGATGCTACTTTTTGCTCTTCTTGGTACGTAAGCACTTACAGAGTAGCTGCTTGAGTCCTTGATCTTTCAGGGAAGCTTTACTGCACTGCAGTGTCCTAGTCCCAGTTATATAATGTTTACTTGTGAAGCATGCACTTGAAATAACTTTTTGGATTGTGATCTTTGTCATGCCACATAGAGAGATGGCAAGATGCAGATTTCATGCTTATGTCTAATGTTGCAGCCCTGTTGGAATTCAAATCAAGAGATATCTAGTAGATGAAAGGCTGCAAAATCAGGTCCCTTTTAGATGGCAGTGGGATGCAGGTTGTACCTTGAGTATTTTGTGTAACTGGGTTGTCACTCAACAGAGGTTATCACTTGCTTAATGAGGGCAAATGGGGATCAGGACCCCAGTGTTCTATTGCATTATATGAACATCCACCCACCCCTGCCCCAGAGCACACATTCTAAGGCTATGTCACTGCAATCAGAGATGTGATTGCAGCTGGGGTGGGCATACCAGGGCTACCTTTATTCTAGCTTGCATGGCTAAAAATAGCAATGGAGCTGCGGTGGCATAGACCTAGTGTGGGCTAGGAATGCGAGTATGTACTCAGGGTTACGGGTGGCCTGTGCTGAAGCCTGTGCTGCTGCACCTTCACTGCTATTTTTAGCCCTGTAAACTAGACTAAAGGTAGCACAGTTGTGCCCACTGAAGCTGCAGCAAAGCCATACTCTGATAGTATGACAAAAAGCACGAGGTCAATACACTGAGAAATGAGAGGTGAAGGGAGGGGAGGGGAAACAGGGTAACAGACAGGTGTTCTCAAACTAGTAGTCACTGTAGTCTTGCCCCTTGCAGGTTGAAGACTACTGAGGCTGTGCTCTTATATCACAAAGAAGGGCTTTAGCCTGGGTCTTTCCGTATTCTAGGGAGATGCAGTTTGGCGAGAATGTGAAGACTGGTCTACACTGGGAGCTTACAGCAGCAGAGCTACATCGCTCAGGGATGTGAAGCATCCACGCCTCTGAGAGAAACAACCAACCAGCCCCCCTGTGTAGACAATGCTAGGTCAGCGGAAGAATTCGTCCGTCAGCCTAGCCACTGCCTCTCGGGGAGGTGGATTAACTACAGCAATAGGAGAACCCCTACCGCTGCTGTCATGAGCGTCTACATTGACGTGCTACAGCTGTGCTGCTGCAACGTTTTAAGCATCAACATGCCCTGATTCTATGAGTAAGGCATGTAGTGGAGACCGCACCAGCGCAGACCAACCATGGAGATGGACAGCTAGTGAGGCAGCTGACATTAGGGCCAGCCTTCCACAAGCTGGTGTTGCACTCAAGCATTCATCGTGCTTAACCCTTTCAACAGCCAAAACAGCCAATACTGGAAATAGTCAAACACCCAACACTCTTCCAGTGTATACAACAAGGTACTGACCGATCAAGCACTTTGGGGGAGGACAACTTGAAGGAAGGTGGTGCTATCTTATGCCACTGGAAAGGATACCAGGGTAAGCCCATGAGTAAGAGATGGGAGGGATTCTCCTACCTGAAAGACAATGATTTCACCCTCAATTTCTTCAGTAAGGTATGGCACTCTTTGGGAAAATAGAATGCGTATTGTTGTTGGTTCTTTGTGTAATAGGACTTGATGCTTCAATGTGTTGAGCACTCTGGCCTTAGTCGAGTAACTCAGCCCCTACAATGGCAAATGAACATTATAGTGCATGGTCTGGGGTGTGCAGCATGGAATTCTGATCAGCACCTGGACCCTGCTTTGGACTCTACTCGGTAACAGGGTGTACAGGGTTACTGCAGCTGCTGAGCTATCCAATCGTTACATTTCAGTGACTTATCAAATTCCATCAAGCCAAACCTGCTTCTGTCATTTCCTCATTAGATAAGAAGAAAATCTCACTGACTTTCCTAAGCTCTCATCCTAATATTATTTCATATTCTAGAGTAAGTTGTTGGATAAACCTGGACTACGACTGTACATATTTCTCATTAGGCTAGCAATCTGTTTTCCTAGTGTTTCTCCATGGTGGTGATTAGAATTTGACACTGCTGTAGCTGCTGCATATCACCAAGTAAATTTAAAAGTCATCCCTACTAAAAGACTGTTGTGCATATCCATGTAATCTTGTTTCTTTGATTATCATGCCTGTATAATGCAATTGTAACCTTCATGTTATGTTTACTTGATATGAAGAGGATCCTATTTAGCACTTGTATAGTATCTTACATGTGTTAATCCAATCATATACTTCCCTTAATGCAAGGATAGACTAATAAGCCTTACCTGCCCTTCTGTTCTATCATTAAGTAATTAAGGTTTGATTTTTAAATGAGTGGCCCTTGCAACATTTTTTTTTACATTTTTTCCACATTGTTTCAGCCATTAGCCAGTGAATTCCTGCCCCAAAGCAGATCCTGAAGTAGAATCTCTGAGCTCTGTTAGCAGCACACAGGCCAGTTATGGCATGACTAATAGTGTTATGAAGAAGTAGTAACATGGAGTTTGGAATCTTCCATGGACCATGTTCTGGGTAATAGGACAGGACTCCATTTTTATTAAACTAAACTGGATCTTTATTAAATCAACTATTTACAGAGCTGCTGCAGCCTAGCATTCTAGCCATGTGTGTGCAGACTGACTTCCTGTTGACTCTTCCTTCCTACAGATAATGCTCCTACCTTCATGGAACATGGAGGTAGGAGCATTGTGGAATGAAAGGTCTATTCAATATGTCCTTGTGAAGCCTGAAACCACTTCAGTCCTCTGATTCTGATTCTACCTTCTCTCCAAGAGAGTAACTGCAACTGGACTTATTAAAACTAAGCAGGTGATCATCCCTTGATCAAGTTTGTGTGACATATTTTATATGCAGCATGCTGATTTTAATTCTGCTATTCCTCCCATTGTGCAGGCAACTCTACCCATTGGGTACATGCTGAGCAGGCTCTGCAGGTCCAGTTCAGACCATAAACATGTCACAAAGCCGGTGGAATTTATCATTTCACTTCCAGTTCCTGCAGCTCCCCTCCTTCTCCACTGACATCCAACTCCCGCTTTCATTTAAAATAAAAATAAGCAGCTGTTTCTGGCACAAATTTGTATCCCTTATAGCACAAACTCATTGAACTGCATCAGTAAAAGTACACATCAAGTATTTTTTTCCCTTGTCTTTTCAAAGTTCTAAAATCCATACATATCCATGTTTATTTTGTGAGAGAAACTGGACACAGTCCAAGTGAATGGTCACTATTGTGGGGTCACAAGGGTGCTGAGGGACATCACACTGTTTCTTTTGATATAGTACTTTGTGGTGCACCGTGCATCTGGTGCAGTGCTTAAGGTGCTTTGGCTGTTAGGCCCTACAGGGTCCAGCACCTAGTGGGTTCTAATAAGCACTCAGCACAGCTGCTTCAACATCCAGCTGTTCTGGAACCTTGGCCCTGCAGTCAGCAGAGATTCAGACAAACTCAGCACACTTTCCTCTCCTGACCCATGGCTGATTCATCACACTAGTTCAACTAGGTTCTTCAATACTCTTGCTCTTCAGTGAAAAGCTCCACCTCAGGCTCTGGTCTCCTAAGGGCTTTCTGCTTTTCCCTGTGCTTCAGGCTCAAGTGGAGTCAGAATCAAGACAATTACTTAAGGGAAGGGACTGGATCCCTTTCTCTGAGGAAGAGCTGGCCTAAGCTGCAGACTCTCCATCAAAAACTTTCCTCAGAGATCAAAGGTTTGGTTTTTTTACAAGAAAATGTCTGAATTTCCCAAACAGCCTATGACTGAATTGTCTTAAAACTTATTACAACATGGAGAGATTCAATGAAACCAAAGATTAGAGGTATGAAAATATGCCTAGGTCTGGCACGCCCTTGCCTTGCCCACGTGGTCTGTGAACCCTGAAGATGCAGTAGAGAAATAAGGAAAAGTTCTGACATTTGAGTTTTGTGTCCCCAGTTGTCCAATCTGTCAAGCTTCCAGGATCGAAGGACATCCCCTCAAGTCTGTTATCTGTCTAACAACCTCTGAGTCAGATTCCTGTGTCAGTCTTTCCTATGTCCCTGCAAAATCCTCCTCCATGCCCTTGAAGAGTCTATATTAGACTCTTTTGGGAAATATCTCACTCTGCTATCACAGATGCAGCTGCGCTGCTGGGGCAGTGCAATACTAGTGTAGACAGTGCACCAGTGTTTCCTCATTGTACCATCTATCCTGTACCCAGGCCTACACAACATGGGGGCAAAAGTGCCACCTGAGGTTTGTTCTGGTGCCTGGGGGTTACAGCTCCCTCTGGCAGCAAGGAGGAGCAACTACCAGGAATGTCTTGCTTGGCTCTACAGCTCTGTTCATCCTCAGCTCCTCAGTAACCTGACTCCTGTGAGGTTCAGTTGGTATATAAGAGCACTGCGGGGAACCGATCATGCTCAATGCAGACAATCTTTTCTGTTTCTATCCTTCCCCCACCCTGCAGTGTATTCTGTATCTCCTTCCTCTGAAGCATCAGGGACGGGGAGGGTTAGGGCTCTGAGATGGCACCAAGCACTCTGAGGTGCTTGCCTGTCTTGCGCTGGCTCAGGGTCTAACTGATCACCCTATGTGACGTCAGGAAGGAATTTCCCCCAAAATCAGACTGGCAGTGACCTTGGGGGGGGGCACAGTGGGGGTTTGCCTTCCTCTGCAGCATGTGAGTGTGGGTCACTTGCCAGGAGTAGCTGGGTGCAGCTCACTCCATTTCCTTGCCACTGTAGGGGTCCTGAGTGCTGGTGCATCTTACTCTCTCCTACTCTTTGCCGGTGGAACATAACAGTCCAGTCTCCTGTAGGTTGTAATACTTAGGTCTTATTTGGGCTGATGGGGTTAGTGTGGAGGTGTTGACGGCCTGAGATATCTGAAAGGTTAGATCGGATGATCCGGTGGTCCCTTCTGGCCTTCACCTAGGACTCTAAAGTTTCTCCCCACCCCCTTCCCCTGAACCCAGCCAGGAGTTAGAGGACAAAAATGAGTTACCTTCAGGGGACCCCTGAGATCTGGACCCAAGCCATCTGTGCTGGAATCTTCATGATGCTCTCCAGCTCTCATAGCCATGGTAGGACCATTAATGTTGCTCTTCTCTGCCTCCAGCAGGGAATCAAAGGATACAGTGAGAGTCAACTTTGCTTATAGGCAACATTAATTTTGTTTTTGCTGAGGATGGGTGAGGGTGCTGCATGTTGCTTAGTGAGGATTTTCTGGTTCCTATGCCATCTCCCGCTGGACGCATTAACTTTTCTGTGGAGGGGAAGAAGGTGTTTATGTAGAAAGAATGTCGTGTGTACTTTTCCACTCTTCATACAGCCTCACCAAGAGTGTTAGCTTCTCCCGCTTTCTACACTGCAGATTATCTGTACACTTGCTGCAAAGCAGGTATAAACTTGTGAGGATACCAAAAATCAGGCTTTAGTAAATTTAGAAGCACAACTTGCTGAAGGATGGTTATGCATGACTCAACACACACATCTAAGAATTAGCATGCTCTGTCTTAAGGTCTATATTTAGAGAAGCTGGCATAAGGAAATTGCACAGGCAAATTTGTACAGTTTGTGAGCTCAGACCTAATTCTGTGTTTGCAGCTCACTAGCTTCTACTCTAGAATTTGCCAAAGATATTCAAACAGATTCCGGGGAAGACTTCCACATACATGCACACAAAATGTTTGTATCAAGACTTTCAATGTCAACTGTGGTTTAGTGAGCAGATTAAAGATTTATTGGTGCAACAAAGTGCCATGACAGAAGCATACAAAGCTGTTTTTTCAAAGACTCCATACAACTGTAAATGAAACAAAATGAGACAAATGACCCACACTGCAGAGAAATATACTGACAGCAGGGGCATAATGCTGGCAATACATTTCAGTTATTAAAGAAAAGATGAAATAGTCTTAACATTTTTCTTACAAAAACACAGAAACCTCAAGTATTTTTCTTCTAATGGGGTCTTTTTTCCCCCATTTGATACAAAGCTTAAACAAACAAACTGCAAATAAACACAAGTTTCAACAACATCTGAATGTGTAACTGTCAGCACAAATAGATTGCTATGGTCCTTCCCCGCATTCTCCTCCCCCCTCAAAAATTTTGGATTGTACAGACAAATCTGTTACAGAAGCAAATGGGTAACAGGTGCAAGCCTGCAGCAACAAGTAAGTTTTGGTGAGTCTAGAGTTCCTGAAAGTTGCCAGATTAGAGATGAATTTTCATGACACTAACTACAGGGAACAATCTATTCCAAGGTCATACTCTACTAGCAATAAGCCACTCCAGGGAGTAAACGGGTAGGCTGCTAGCACACTTCTTGAGAGAATTGAAGGC
Source organism: Mauremys mutica (assembly GCF_020497125.1). Taxonomy (NCBI): domain Eukaryota; kingdom Metazoa; phylum Chordata; order Testudines; family Geoemydidae; genus Mauremys; species Mauremys mutica. The sequence goes on along the minus strand of NC_059080.1, from coordinate 58,942,026 downwards.
ACTTGGGTTCGCACTGCACAGCCAAAGAATGCAGAATAAACTATTAGGCTTCAATCCTGCAAAGAAGTGCCTAACTTAATGCACTTGAGTACTCCCAGTGAAGTCAATGGGACTGGAGCACATGCTTAGGTGATTCGCTGAATCAGGGCCTTAATGCATGACCTACCATACACATTGCTATAACCTGTGCCAGGGTAGGAAGTTCGTGTCCTGAGCTCTAGTACAGTAACTCCTTGCTTAACGTTGTAGTTATGGTCCTCAAAAATGTGACTTTAAGTGAAGCGATGTTAAGCTAATCCAATTTCCCCATAAGAATTAATGTAAATAGGAGGGGTTAGGTTCCAGGGAAATTTTTTTCACCAGCCAAAAGACTATATTACATATATTATATATACACACACACACACATACATACACACACACAGAGAATAAGTTTTAAACAAACAATTTAATACAGTACACAGCAATGATGATTGTGAAGCTTGGTTGAGGTGGTGAAGTTAGAGGGTGAAAGCAGGAGGGATATTTCCCAGGGAATGTTTTACTGCTAAATGATGAACTAGCATTTGGCTGAGCCCTCAAGGGTTAATACATTGTTGTTAATGTAGCCTCACACTCTACAAGGCAGCACAAATGGAGGGAGGGGAGACAGCACGGCAGACAGAGACAGAGACACACACTCTGTGTTTGTGTGAGAGAGAGAGATGCTCATTGTCTCTTTAAATATGCTGACCCCACTCTAAGTACATTGCCTTTTAAAATAGATTGCAAGTTGAGACAGCAGCTGCTGCCAGCAAACTCCCTCTATCCTGAGCCCTGTTGTGTCCCCCCACCCCCCTGCTCTATGGAGATGGGGTAAGCGAGGGGCAGGAGCAGGGGGACACCCTGACATTAGCTTCCCTCTCTCCTTCCCCCCTGCACAGCAAGCAGGAGGTTCCTGGGAGCAGCTCCAAGGCACATGGCAGTGGGGGGAGGGACAGCTGAACTGCCCGGCAATTGATAGCCTGCTGGGCGGCTGCCACACAGGGAACTTAGGGGAGCGGGGAGCTGATGGGGGGCTGCCAGGGGGCTGCCGGACCACCCTGGTTCCAAGCCCCCACCAGCTAGCTCCAACAGGCTGCAAGCAGTGGACAAAGCAGGCGGCTGCCAAACAACGTTATAAGGGAGCATTGCACAACTTTAAATGAGCATGTTTTCTAATTGATCAGCAACATAACAACTTTAACCAGGATGACTTTAAGTGAGGAGTTACTGTACCTAGAACCCTACTTTCTTCTCCCACAGTGACCCAGTCAGCTGAGACCACCACATTCAAAGAGCCAGACAATGAACCATTGCAGCTCCTGGCCTCTAGCCTCAAGAGGCCTCTCCAGAAAAGCTTCCCTTTGCAGTCAAGTGCAGTTCACATTCCAGAAGGTCTGACACTGCCATACTTACCTCCCCTAAGAAAGCATGACCTTCCACATCAGCAAAAGGCAGAAGAGGTTTTCTCTGGTTCATTTGTCTGCTACTTCCCAGCACGTCAAACTTGACTTTAGACCCAGTGGAATGGGACTTCATACCTACAGACAGCAAGGTATATTACAAGATAATAGAATTCTGGGCTGCTGTGTCACTGCAAGAGTGTTTATTACTGTTAGACCATGATGTGGCCGTTGGCCTTAGCCAATGAGAACAAGAAATGTATTTCTTAAGAATAGAATTCACTTCATTTTAGAGCAGCTGCTGATCTTTCTTTCAGAAGAAGAAAATTTGCATTGTTATGTTAATTTAAATTGCCTGATGAATCTGTAATGGTAACCTTACCACACAATCCACAGCACCTAATTCTTTGAACTTTATAGTCTTATTAAAATAGTTGGGTACTTGTGAAAACTTTTTATTCTTCCTGGTAATGAATGTGAGATGGCCAATGTGCATTTCGCCAAGCTGATGGCATTCTAAGCCTAGAGACAATCATGCATTACTAATAAGGGTACTGCAGAAAATTACTTTTAAAGCTCTTACTGTCAGTTTAAGATTATAAATCAAGCCCAGAGCAGAGACGTTTGCTTTAGATCTGTTAAACTGGTTTCCACAATGGCAACCTGACCAAACAAACTGGAAAACAAAAATCCTCATATATAGAGTAAAAACTTTGTGAGAACAGAAATATTGCTCGGTATATATACTCAATCCTGACCCTGTTTGAAGAATTAAATAATTGATTAAGGGATATATTAAAGGTAGTCTCTCTACTCCCTAATGATACTACCTAGCAAAAAAAGTATTTTGCTGCTTTTACAACTCAGTCTCCTTACTTGTTCTTCTATGGAAGAGACCAAATTAAATAGCAAGTTTGCAGTATGCAAACAACTGAATTGACAGCTGCTTTTGTTTTGTATCCTACCTGATTGCATTGCTGCCTCTTTACAGAAAGCTCTGGAAATTAAGGACCAGGTTTTGCAAAGAGCTCAGCGCCAAACTTTCAAGTGCATGGACTGCAATGCTGCCTGGCCCTAGTGCAGCCGCATGAAGGGAATCTACTCACATCCATCCCTGTAATGGCACCAAGACCTGGTCTACACAGAGATTGTCTACTGGTACTACAACTGACAGTTAGGGGTGTGTCTTTCTTGCCAAAATAGTTATACTCATACAACCCCTAGTATAAACAATTATATCAATGTAAAGATGCCTTATGCTGGTATAACTTCATCAACAGTGGGGGATGTACCACTTTTACTATACTGGTATAACATGTGTCTGGCTATGTCTACACTACGAGTTAGGGGTCTGATTCCCTTGCCTGTGTACACGTAGCTGTCATTAAGCTTATGCTAGTCTAAGTAGCAGTGTAACAGCAGTGGTGGCAATGGAGGCCTGGCTGATCCATGTGGAGTACAAACCCCCCTGAAACCACTGGGTACGTACTCAGCTGTGCCCCCACAGCCCCATTACCTGTGCTACTGTAGCTACACTGCTATTTATCCTCGCACTAGCTCAATGAAAACTAGCATGAGCATGTGTACATGATTGGGGGAAGCACATCCCTACCTCATTATGTACATAGCCCTGTGTGTGTGCATAGCCTGAATGGAGGAGTGCATTGCAGTACATGTAACATATCTGGACTGTAGTGAAACATGACTGCAATTCCTTTGTTCTTACTGGAACTGTTAGTTACAGTTGGCTTGGATTGAAGTCAAGTGGACTGAAACTTGAGAACAACACTAAACAAATGACAATGAATTAGCAGAAATAGAACGAGTTGAAGTTTTCCAAATTGACAAAAATTGGGTGGAGGGGGAGAATTGAGACCTTCACATACATTTTTCTTGTTTTTCCTCAGCCAGTTCTAGAGCTAGTCAAATTTTGTTTTGAGAAGTAAGATCACTGAACGTGTTTGTGAATTCTTGTTTTCCTTTTCTAACCAGCACTAAACAAGTGTTGACAAGCCTTTTCGGAAATCCTTTCAACCTGTCTTCTTGAAGACTGGAGAAATTTCTTAGAAGGAAAGATTAAGATATGTATAGCTTCATCAAAAGATGATGAGGGAGGAAGAGCATAGCTGAAGCATTTAAAACCATGATGGAGGAATTATTTAAGATGCTTCAAAGGGTATAACTAGCAATAAGAAAATGTAGGCTGAATAGTAAGCAAAGCTTCATGATAAATGAGATGTATTCAGCTCTCGCTCAATGAAACTCTTAGGAGCTCCATCAGCTGAGATCTTTGAACAAACTGGACAAAATTCTAGGGCACAATCTTGCATTGGTAGGGAAGAGTAACTATTTCACCGATCCTTTTCCATTACTAATTTCTATTTCTCTGCAGCATTTTTTGAGACAATTAAGGTGCCCATTTACTCTGGGCTGGAAATCCTCTATTTCTTCGGTACACTGTTCATAGCTTGCAGCAGAAATGCAAAGTGATACATGGTTATGAAGTGGTGACGTAGCAATGACAGACTCCATCTCTAGTGACATCCTGCCTGCCTCTTGATTTAAAACATGTAATTGCTCTGCCATTATGATACTTTTCAGTATATGGCATTTTATACCTCAACAGAATCTTCATCTCTAACTCAAGTAGTTTGGAGTTTGTAACATCCTCCCTCATACTCAAGTTTTTATACTACGCTCATCAGGCAGACTCAGAGTGCCTCAGGGATCAATCCAATGCTCAAGACTTCTCACTTCTCATTAATTTCAGTGGGCTTTGGATCAGGCTCACAGAGAGTATCTGTGCCTGTACTTCAATTTCTGGTGTGGCATTGTACTGATAATCTTGCACACCTACTTGTAGAGGTTTTAAAAAAAATCTTGCTAACATGGTTTAGTACAGAGTTACCAAACATTTTTGGGAGGCATGGCCTCTTCTCCATGGGAGTCACATAAGATCCCCACCCTCCCCATTACCACTGGTCTGGGGCAGAAGGTAACTCACCAAAGGCAGTACATGGGTAATGCTGGGGTGGCAGCAGGATCTGGCTGACTCCACCCCTCAGAAGCCCATGGCAATGTAGCATGCAGCAGGTTGGGGCTCCTTGCGCTCCCTTACCCATGCCCAAAGCCTCTTGCTCCCACAGGCTCTGTAGGGTGGAAAGTACACAGGGCTACAGCCAGGTGAGTATCCAGGACAGGGCATGCAGGGAGTCCCTAGCAGTCTGGGAAGGGAGGAGGTGGAGAGCAGCTGGCTGCTGCTGGGGTGGAGTGGGGCAGGGCAGGGCTGCAATCCCTGACTTCTGACCACTTGGGATTCCCTGTGCACTGTCCACGCTGCTGCCTTGGCCCAGCCCTTACCTGCCTGATGACTTTGTTGGGGAAGCACACCTTGCAGTTTGAAAATCAATGATCCAGTGATTTGTGGTGCACTAACATTGTCATTGTTTCTTTTGGTTGGTTTTTTTTAATGTGCTAGCTAGTAAGCCTGCTGCTGGGAGAAGTGATACTTGTATGTTAATATCATTTTTCAAAGCCTCCCAGCTAGCTACTAAGTCTGCTGTGAAAAGTGATATCAACAAGCATACAAATGTCACTTTTCACAGCAGATTTACTCAGTCCTGGCAAGACGAGGGACAAATTAAGCCATGGATAAAAAGAGCAATATTAAGCTAAGTGTTAATTATTGCAGCAAATGCTGAAGATTCACTCTGCTCTGCAGGTAGGGAAGTGGGAGTGGCTCTTTAGACAGAGGAAACTGGAGTTCAGGACAGAAGTGGCTGCAGACGAACAATACATGTATGGATAGGCTGAGATTTTGTTGAAGTTACCAAGCTAATGAGGGACCAAGCTTGGATTAAATCACAAGCCTGAGCCTCAGATGGTGTAAATCAGCAGATCTATTGACTTCAATGGGTCTATACCAATTCACACCAGCTGATGTTCTGACCCAGCATGTGTAGATGCTGTTCAAAGAAGGGTGAGAATGGAGCTGCACACTTACAAAGAGGCTACTGGGTAATGTACCTAGGCTGGCAAAATTGGCATGACAAACATGGCCAGAGTGGTATAACATGCCATATGTCATGAAATGGGGCATAGAAAAAAGTTTTGTTCTACTCTATTCCCAGAGAATTATTTTCTCAAACACCTACTACTAGTGCTAGCTGCAAACAAAGCATTCCATCTTGCATACTTTGAGATCTTTGATGTCAATGCCATACTTCATAGTGTTCAGTAGGTGAAGGATTGAGTTCTTTCTTGTGAGCTGAAGCATAAATGTTTCTTGCTTTGAGGATTTAAGGTAAGGCATGAGATACATTACCCATGGTCTTTTACATTCCAAAGCAATTTAAGAATTTTCTTAATTTAAATTTGATAATACCCCAATTTCTCTTTCTAATGAGCTTGATTTAAATCTTAATAATCTTGTTTTAGAAAAAAAGAAATCAGGAAATATAGCAAAGACTATAGCAGCTGTTCAGATCCAAAAGGTTATCACTAATAAGCTGTGGAAAAAGCAATTTAACACCATTTCTCGCGACCATGACAAATATGACAGGTTTACAAATTAAACACATTGGAAGCCTAATGTTAACATCCATGTTCTGTCAGGTCCGCCTGTGACTAATCTGAAATGTAGCTTTGATTGCTGTGACTAATAAATAACCCTGCTTAATAAACTTTATCTTATAATTATTGCAGTGCGAGCAGGATCCTAATTACAACTATTCCCATGTCTCATTTTTCAGCGAGTGATGGGCAATACCTCAAAGGGCTTATTTAAGGCAAAGATGTAACCCAATGTCCTAAACTCAGAACTGAACTGCAGGATTCCTCACCCCAATCAGGTTTATGGGGATTATGCTTGAGCTCAGCGATTTGACCCAGCTGTGTTGGGTCTGGCTCCAAGTTCTGACTTGGAAACACATCCAGCAAAGGTCAGGCCTATAGTTCAAAGAACGTGTAATGAAAGTAATAAATGCATTGCTCCAAGCAGAAGAACAGTTGACCAGGAAACAAAAGAGGGTTACGTGTTGATGGGTGGCCAGTGCTGGAGATTAGCACTGTAGTACATTTATAAAAACTTGTATTTTAAGGCAGTGGTTCTCAACTGGAGGTACACAGAGGTCTTCCAGGGGACTAGATATTTGCCTAGTTTTACAACAGGCTACATAAAAACACTAGCAAAGTCAGTACAAACTAAAATTCCATACAGACAATGACTTGTTTATACTGCTCTCTATGTACACTGAAGTGTAAGTACAATATTTATATTCCAATGGATTCATTTTATAATTATATGGTAAAAATGAGAAAGTCAGCAATTTTTCAGTAATAGTGTGCTGTGACACTTCTGTATTTTATGTTTGATTTTTTTAAGCAAGTAGTTTTTAAATAGGTGAAACTGGGGGTGGGGGGAGAGGGGATGCAAGACAAAAATCAGCCTCCCAAAAGGGGTACAGTAATCTGAAAAGATTGAGGACCAGTTTTATGGTGATTTTCCTTTTCTTCTTTCAAAAAGCTCACCCAGTGGGATAGAACCGAGTTGATACTACAGAGCTAATCTGCGGGAGCTGCACCACAATGGTCCTTGTACCTCAACTCTCTAAGGTATCTGCTATTGAGCAGCAGACAGTACAAATCACGACCATTATACTGGCACATGTGTTAGGATCACAAGGTTGCAATAAGAGCAGCTAGGACTGTTAGAGTCTTCCTAATTTTGTAAGCTAAAACATAAAATAATTAGTTCCCAATAACATGGTGATTAAGAGAATTGGCCTCTGCAAGGGATAGAGACTGTAGCAACAGGGGCGGCTCTAGCCATTTCACCGCCCCAAGCACGGCGGCACGCCGCGGGGGGCACTCTGCCCGTCACCGGTCCCGTGGCTCCAGTGTACCTCCCGCAGACGTGCCTGCGGATGCTCCCCTGAAGCCACGGGATCAGCGGAACCTCCGCAGGCACCTCTGCGGGAGGTCCACCAGAGCCACCTGCCGCCCACCCGGCGACCGGCAGAGCGCCCCCCGCGGCATGCCGCCCCAAGCACGCGCTTGGCGTGCTGGGGCCTGGAGCCGCCCCTGTGTAGCAGTCTGATGTCATGGAAACTTTCCTGTGGAAGAGACAAATATAAGAATTAGGATATAATTAGTGTGTGAGAGCCCAAAAAATGAGTGCCCAGTCACTGGGGCCATACAGAAGGCAACTGCCTGTCAGAACTAGAAGTCATGATAAAGAGGATGAATAATTAAAGCCATAGGTACCAAAGTGCAGCAGCCTTGGCAGGAACCTCATTGTGAGAAAAGTATCAAGGTTGAAGAAGATCAGCTCTGGGCACACAGAATATCTCAGGTTTATTAGCAACTGAGGAAGCAGGATAGAAGGAAGACAGCTGAAAAACTGCAGAGCATTTCAGAAGGGTATTGAAGGTCAGCTCAGCAGGAGACAATGCATTCAAATGAATGTTTCCTTGACTCCCCGAAGAATAGATTCAGCACAACTTTAAATCCCACCAATACATTAAGCGGCTCTGCAAAGAACCTCTATCATACATGAGGCCCTGCACACCAGAGAAATAACTTCATTTGTCCTGGCAGGGCTTTCCAAGGCAGGTTTCCTAAAATCTGAGCATTGATACAAAGGAGTTCTTCACTCTGATTTTGGGTATAATAGGGAAGAGGAAGGGGAAAAAGAGAGACGCCAGGAAGGACAGATAGTAGCCCCTTTACAAAAAAGGAACTGGAAATGCCTGAAATTGCCATGGAGGGTGTGACGCTTTCCCAGGGGGTCCCCAGAGCTGTGAGACACCTCGCTAACCCCTGCCCTTTGCATGAGGAAGCCTTGTCTGTGCCTGCCGGGGGGGTCAGCTCCCCAACTCCACCAGCCGCAGACAACACAATCGGTCCCCGCTAGACCTACACAGGCCTTGCCCTGTCTCTGCAGGTTAGCAATAGACTCACAAGCCCTCGAGGCATCTCCCTGGAGTGTCCAGCCCTCAGTTCACAGGATGCTCACAGTGTTCACAGTTTCGCTGCTTTATAAAAAAAAAAAGAAGGCAGTATAGCCCAGCTCTACCAGTTCTACCTCAGACACTGCTCTGCTTAACACACAGCACTTAGATATGTTTACAGTGAAAATGAGTATACGTTTATTTAACAAAGAGAAGAGATTCAAGTGATAACAAGCGGCAGTATTCGAAACAAACTGTTACATATTAAAATACACATGCATTCTAGACCCTAGATCTACTTAATTCAATTCTTTCAGGCAGGGGCGGCTCTAGGCATTTTGCTGCCCCAAGCCCGGCAGGCAGGCTGCCTTCAGCGCCTTGCCTGCAGGAGGTCCCCAATCCCGCGAATTCGGCGGCATGCCTGCGGGAGGTCCGCCGAAGCCGTGGGACCACTGGACCCTCCGCAGGCATGCCGCTGAAGGCAGTCTGCCTGCCGCCCTCGTGGCGACCAGCAGAGCACCCCCCCCCGCGGCTTGCCACCCCAAGCACGCGCTTGGCGTGCTGGTGCCTGGAGCCGCCTCTGCTTTCAGGTATGCAGTGTAGTTATAGCCATGTCAGTCCCAGGGTATTAAAGAGACAAGGTGGGTGAGGTGATATCTTTTATTGGACCAACTTCTGTTGGTGAGAATGTGGGCCTTGAAAGCTTGTCTTTCTCACCAACAGCCATTGGTCCAATAAATGCATTGCCCACCTTACCCACCTTACCTTCCTAGATGCTTTCATGTGTTACTCAGTAATCCTCACCCAATGTCCTTCCAGCATTTTACAACCAGGCTTGGCTTGTGATCTTCCATTCATGAGACAAGTCAAGTTGTCAACTTCCCTCCACAGTACAAGACACAGTGAATACCTCTGCACCCCCAGACATGCCCCAACAATCCATTGCCTTTACGGGCAACCAGGATATCCTCCTGCTGTTTATTTCTTCCTGTAGACTTCCTCCCGAAAATTTTACCATCTCTTGATTAGCACTTGGCTCAGGATGCAAACAGGCCTCCACTGTGAGGCAGACAATGCCCAATACACAAAGCAGACAGACAAAACAGTTACCTCCTGCTTGAAAGGAACAGTTACCTCCTGCTTGAAGGAACCTCCCCAGGACATGTCACCTCCTGGTTACCTGCCTTGGGAACATAATTCAGTAGAGACAACCCCTTAAGTAGGGATATTCATGAATACATCTTGCAGTGATGATGATGACCAGGAGGCTATTGGCTCTAATTAGAGACCTCACATGCCACCTTTTAGTGAATTATTGTACATATACCAAACCCAGTGGATCCCTGTAAAACTCTATGCACAGTTGGAACCAAGAGCATCCTGGGTCACAGAGACACATAAATGGAAAGACTCTTGCTAAAGGCTGGGCCAAGTTTCAGGGCTGATGTGTTTGATGGGCTAGGTTAGATTCCCTAACAGTCAGTCAAGGAGTCCTGCTGAATCCAAGAGACTAAGGCTCACTTGCACACATATACTGACCAGGAAAGGAGTCTAAGTTGGTAAGCTTTCACCTTTGCAAGCTGCCTCATCATCAGGGGCGGCTCCAGGCACCAGCACGCCAAGTGTGTGCCTGGGGCGGCAAGTTACGGGGGCACTCTGCTGGTCGCCACGAGGGCGGCAGGCAGGTTGACTTAGCCGGCATGCCTGTGGAGGGTCTGCTGGTCCCGCGGCTTCCGCGGACCTCCCGCAGGTGTGCCGTCGAATCCGTGGGACCGGGGACCTCCCGCAGGCAAGCCGCCGAAGGCAGCCTGCCTGCTGTGCTTGGGGCGGCAAAATACCTAGAGCCGCCCCTGCTTATCATGAAAGAAAGGTACAGTTAAGTTACTCCAACTTCAATCATCTTACTACACCTGCTGTCCTTGCTTTTCCTGCTATCCCCTTATCTTTGGGCATTTTGGTATGAGTTACACCAACTTGGCTCACCAAGTGCAGGGCAGTCTAAATTCAGAAGTGATTTATAAGAGGGGGTGGGAGATGCATTTCATATTGCTAAGTGGGTAGGAGACTAGAGGAATATAATGCCACCCAGTTCTAAGGAACTCTCTACTGAAGCCAAGGGCAAGTTCTGCTTAAAGGAAGACGCTGTAGTTCTGAGCAATTAAGTCTAATAGCATCTTGTAGTATCAAACCCTTAGACTGAGCACTGTAACTCCAATCCAGCAAAACCTTAAGCATGAGTTTTCCCATTGACAGAAATGGGACAACTCATATGCTTAAATTGTGGGATTGGGGCCCGCGCTCAGCACCACTGCAGGACTGAGCCCTAAATCAGTCCAGAGGGAGTTTACATTTGTTTAAATGAATATTCAGAGAGCTTATTGCATCAGCTTAACTGCCCTGTAGGCTGAATAAAACAACCATGTAGCACCCTGAGTTCATCATAAAGGCCAGTGCTGTAAGGTTTTTAACCCTTTCAGTGACTGATTTGCAGTTACACCCTTAAGATCAGCTCAAAATATTCTGTTGGGGAATAACACATTCTGTGATATAGCAGTCGCTGTACCCTAGTCAAGGTTGTTTCCAAGTTCATTTTTAACAAGCACTATAAACCTCTCTCTTGTGTAAGTCGCTGGGCCTTGGCAAAACCCAAAACAAAGATCAGAAACTTCCAGCACTATTTGAGTTGTTCCATGATGGTTTGATGAGAAATGAATTGATTCAAAGAATAGTTTTTAAATCTCCACTTTGGACTTCTCATTTCTCTGCTCCACTTTCAGGAATTTCTCTAGTTCTGGTTTCTAGAACTTCTAACTCTAAAACACTGAAATCCATGTTTGTTTACTTATGTTACTAAGTCTGTTTAAGAGTTGGGCTCAAATCGTTTCCTTCCTTGATCAGTGAGCAAATAACAGTCTAGTTTAGAGGAAACCCTATACATTGTCAATTGACTTGTTTTCCCATTCGGCAGACAGATTTTTACCTGAGAAGCTCTGATTTTTGCAATGGTTACAAAATGGTGTTTCTGTGGTACAGTTTGAACATCTTGAGATATGAGCATTTTAACTTGTTGGATGAATCTGGAAAACTTCCCAGATTATACATCTGCCAGTAAAATGTATACCTTCCAAGAACATGTCTGCAAAGAAGGATGTGAGAATGATTAATAGGCTACGTTTCTCAGTGCTCGCCAAAACTGTGGGGTATCCCTTCACCCAGAAAAATCTATTCGTTAGCAAATACAAGTTCTGTGTGCCAGTACTCCCAGCTGTTGATCCAGCTGCACAATTCGCTATATGCTTCTTACTTAAACCACAGAAACTGAAGGTGAGGGGGAAAAATCTTATTAGGTCATCTTTTCTGGTATACTCTCAAGTGATTTGACTTTTCAATGACTCATGCAATGGGGTTTCTACCAGTCCTCTTGGGACATTACACCACAGTCTAATAGACAGACCTCACTGTTTGAATATTTTTTCCTGACATTTAGCCAACTTCCCTCGACTTAATTTTATCCCATGATCCCTAGTTATACCCTATTTGATCACCTAGTATTTTTTTTCCAATTTCTATAGGTAGACGGTTCTCTACTATTCCCCAGACTAAAACATTGTCACTTAGCCAACTTTGAGTTTGTTATTTTAATCTTTCCAAACCTCAACACATTTTGATTTCAGGGTGAGATCCTAGGAAGAAGATCTACAAGATAGCCCTTTTCATCTCCTCCTCATGCTTTATTTTGATTCCCCACACTACAGCATAGTTTCTCAATTGAGAATGAAACAAAACTTGGTTAAAACCAGGCAGCCATTTCAGATAATTAGCTGAAGGTCTACCTGAGGGGTTTCCAGGTAATTTGCAGCATGGTTAATCTTAAAAAAAAAAAAAAAAAAAAAAAAAAAGCCTATGCAAATAATTATGGTACCTGAAGGTAATGGATATTTGTTCATTCCAGCACATCTTTAATTATTTTTCTCTTAGTTCAAAGTAAGAAGGAATAATTTACTCCTCAAAAAGTTTCAAGCACTAATTTAAAAAAGTAATTACCTTCAAAGGGAAATATGGGGAAGAGAAATGGAAACATGGTGAAAAAATTAACTAGTAACCTAAGAAACAAAACTGTTGCAGTGTAGAGAAATACAAGAGGTTCCCATTAAATGGGTTGTGAGCCCTCTGGTGGTGCACGCCAGGTGTTAGTTTTTAGAAGCTATCAGAAAAGAGCCATAGCATCAGTATCGTGGTAGCTAGGCCTTGCATATTTGTATTCAATAAACATGATTACCAAACTGTGCTGAGCTCAAGTGGTTCCTATATGTTATCATTGCTGAGTAAAGAGGAAATTATTCAACAATTCACTGCAAGTAAAATTTTACAAATACAGCAGTTGCAAACCTGAAACTCTCATTCAGGAAAACACTGAAGCATGTGTACGGACTGAGGTAGCTGATGGTAGCTGGCCAAAGCTGGAAGATCAGAAACTCAGGTAGGAATGACTATAGTTGAAGATACTGTTGCCCTATCAAGAAAAATATTAGCTGAAATAAATGGTCAAAAGATGAAAGATCCTTTGATTGATATGAAGGCATCTCAGAAAATAACGTTCACTGTCGGACAGGGTACACCACAGAAATGAAAGTCAGTAGAGATGGGACCAAGATATCAACTCCGCAGGTTGTGCTAGGAGCAGGCCTTTTACACCTGGCTGTGCTTTTGTAATGAAGTATTGTAAGGAAAGTAATGATCTTCAGATTTCACCCTTTGGATCGATTCTTTACAAAAATACCCTGTCAGAGTCATCACATTCATTCTCAAACTTCATGGTCTGATATGATTATTGTAGAACAAGACAAACAACAACAACATACTACTTAAGCATGTTCTCATACTCTTTGCTGAAGAAGCAGCTACTTAAGCACCAGTGCAATGTTTTAAACTTGTACTTGAGTGCTTGAAATTGGGGCCTACAATTTGAAATATCTGTATCCCTGCTGCAGCTATTCATGCTTCTGAAACCCAATACATAAACTTTTATAAGGAGATATATTGTTCATGTGTAGTATCTTTAGAAATAAATTGTTTATAAGTTAGACAAGTGGATAGCTGGGTGCTTAGGAGTAGGGATAAAAAGTTAATGAATTAAGATATTTAAGCACATGAGAAGTCCCACTGAAGTTCGGCACTATTGAAGTACCTTTCTGATTCCAGCTTGAGTATTTTCTCCCAGGTCTAATCTGCCCCAAATCAACTAAAAAATGTTACCATCCTCCTAGTAGACTGGTGTCCACATCACAAACCCATCTACAATTGACACCCTCGCCAGCAGTATCCTCAGAAAGGCAAGAATTGAAGGAGCCTAGAGCCTGAATTACTTGCCTTTAATCATGTGCCTTTCAGGTCACAGCCATGGCAGCTTAAATGAGGACACAACACTTTTCAGCTACCTAACCAGTGTACATTTCTGTCTACTGAACACCTGAAATGTAGATTTAATGTATGAAATTTAGATGCCAGTCTTCAGACTATACAGGAATAACTAATCAATTTTATGGTATTGTAATATAAGGATACAGAATCAGTTGTTTTAGAAACACCAATGAATGGTCTGCAAGCAAGATTACAAATGGCTTAAAGGTATAAGATAGAGTAGAACATAAAGTTACAGGGACAAATGCTGATGCCAATTATACTAGTGACTCCAGAGTGATGCCATATATAACTATAACTGATATCATACAATTGATATCAACTTTATCTGACAGGAGCCTTTCTACCACTAAATTCACAGGATCCACAGGGCATATTAGAGAAGTGAGAATATTTATTGTTCAGCATGAATAGTTGAGCTGGGTGAAATTTACAAAATAACTAAATATTCAGCTGAATTTCTTAATTAATTCCCTTTGCCCATTTGGTCACCACTTGTGCGCTAGTTTTATACAAACTTTTGACACAATATAATTTACTGGCAGAAATGTCACAAAAAGCTAATTTCTAAGTGAAAAACTGTAATTTGGGCAAAAAGTGCTTGTTTGCTCATCCAATCCAGGAACAGAAATAATATCACACGATTAATATTCTGATTAATCAAACACACTTTGAATTTAGAACAAGTGTCACCCATGCATAGAGGAAGAGATATCTGAACACAGAAGGTGATGGAAATTGAACTGCTCAAAGATATTCTACAGGCAGAAAAAGGATCAATTGGTTTATTACACTGCTGAGTTATTCATTTACCCCTAGTGAATAGTAAACACTTCCTTCTCTACTCACCTGTTATTGCTCAGCACACTTTGAAGACAGATGGGACTAGACCTGGCCCTGCAGCTGATTGAAATACTGACCTATTTTTAATAAATGTTCTTGATTTATAAGGATGGACAAGTCAATTCAGATAAATCCCTCCTTGCCATGGCCCCAGAGCTAAACCGAACTCAAACCAAATTTCAATATGGATCATGCCTCCAAATTTGTGCTCAGTGGGAGCCTACTGCCTTTCACCTCCTATTTGGAAAGGGACCTTAGCTTTTTCTGTAGTATCATTTTCCCCTTGCCGAAGACCCTGGGTAGACCTCAGTGCTGTTCTTGGGTGGGGAGAGTCTGTGTAGGTGTGTGTGTGTCGGGGGGTGGATTTGGCAGGCAAGGGAGGAGCAGACAGGCCCTGGGCAAGGCTGAGGGGAGGGAATATACTTGCACAGAGCTTGGAAGAGATCCATCCCAGGGCTGTGTTCTCTCTTCTGCAGAGTCTTCCTCTAGTGAGGATCTCATCCCCTTTAAGGGGAGGTTCCAGGTCAGCCACGTGAACACTGCCTTCCTCCCTAGCAGCTCCAGTTCTGCTCCTCGTTCCTCCAATTCTAGTCTCACTTCCTGGTCTTCCTCCAGCACTGCCCCCTTCCCCAGAGCAGGCCTGGGAGCTGGAGGTGGTCAGTTAAAAATGCCTCTGCTCCTATTGGGGCCTGCGGCGGTTCCACTCCTTTGAGCTGCTCATTGCACAGAACCCTGACCCACTGCCTCTGCTCAGTTCAATGATGGTCTTTACCTGGAGTCTTGGAAGCTTACTGGGGAGCACGCAAACACAATGTAAAGGAGAAAGTCATTTTTGCCACAGGGTAGAGGAAGGGAGAAATAAGGCACAGGAGACAGGAAGATAGGACAGGGAAGGACAGTTATAAAATAGAGGGGAAGAAGAGGGGGAAAGGAAGGTGAGTTTTTACATCACATACCATTACAAGCTCCCACTGGAACTGGATAACTAGTTCTCCCTAGGGAGCAGGCCAGAGAGGAATAGGCCAGAATGAGCAGCTGGTAAGAAGCTGAGGACAACATATGTGTTATGGGTGGGGGAACTGAGGCCAGTAGCAAACCGAAGGAGAAATCTGCATTAGTGTGGTTATTTATTAACTCCATCTATTCTCTTGCCCTGATTGGCTGTTACCAGCGAGCAGGGATGTGTATTCTATAAAATTAGGATTTGGGAGTCTTTCCATTTACTTCAGCATACTTTGGATCAGGTTACGAGTGGGCTAGATTCATTGGTACACTCCAGCTGCTATGCACTGTTCCAGTGATACGTGTTGTATGTCAGGCAGGAGTGAATAGTTATTCCGCTCTACTCAGCTAAGGTGAGGCCTCAGGTGGAACACTGTGCTCAGTTCTGGTGGCCACACTTTAAGAAAGATGTGGACCAATTGGAGAGACAAGAGGAGAGCAACAAAAATGATGAAAGGTTAGAACACCTGAACTATAAGGTAAGGTTAAAATGGTATATCTTGAGAAAAGAAGACTGAAAGGGCAACTGATAAATCTCCAAAAACCTTAAGGACTGTTATAAAAAGGACAGTGATAAATTGTTTTCTGTTTCTACTCTAGGTAGGAGTGGGACTAGTAGTAATGGATTTAATCTGCAGCAAGGGAGATTTAGGTTAGTTATTAGGAAGAACTTGCTAACTTTAAGGATAGTTAAGTATTGGAATAGATTTCCAAGGGGCTTGTGGAATCCATGTCATTGGAGGTTTTTAAGAATTGCTTAGACAAACACCTGTCAGGGATGGTCTAGGTTTACTTGGTCCTGCCTCAACGCAGGGAGCTGGATTAGGGGACCTTTTGAGACCCCTTCCAGCCCTACAATTATATGAAATCCATAAATCTGGTTTAACCAAGCAGATTTATGGCTTTTTTCCATTGGTGGAGTGGCTAAAAGCAGCTACATACTCTAGTGACTCTGGCCAAATGAGCAGTGAATTAATAATTCTATAGTTTATTTGTGCTTTGAATGCCTGAGACCATTACACTTCAGTATAAAAAACTATTTTGAAATATTTAATCTCTACTTCAAACCAGGATTATACTTAATGAAGACACTTGCTAACAGGTATAACCTCAGGATCTTTGACTCCAATGCTAATATTAATTTCCCATTCAGCCTAGAAATTTTGACTTACGCAATTACATAACTGAAAAATATAGTAATTTTCTAGCATGATACAAGGGTCCATATGATCAATTTCTCAAAGAACTGTTGAGTACACCACACAAAGTCCATTTTAACAGACAACAGTTTGTGTAGGTGTGTGTCAAACAGGTACGAATTCATATTGATTTTAAAACCAATGTATTTGGAAAGAAAAAATAAGTTATCCTGAACAAAAAGCCAATGATTAGGCTCCTGGGTTAGTGTGTGTGTTGTGGCGGTTTTAAACCCCCCCCCCCCCACACACACACACCTATTTCATAGATTTCTCTTTCTACATCTTTTGAAAAAAGATGTAGTAACACATTCTAGTACATCTTAGCTGTTCTTTCCTTTAAAAGGGCACATCATAGTGATCGGTAGAGCACAAAAGTAGCAGTAAAAGCTGCTGCCCCACATCCTCAAATGTCTAGCAGAATCAGCTGTGCTGATAGATACTCTCTGTCACCTTGTTTATAACTTCTTTGATACTGCCAACAAGGGTGCCAAATACAAAGGTATTACGGTCTGGAGCCTTCTCCATTCAGAGTGGACCGAGACCACCAACTCATTTGAGACAAGCCTCTGAAAAGCTGCCAGGTTTGACACTGGAAAAATGCAGAGTCAGATTTAAACTGATGGCCTGGTAGTGAACCACAGCACGGTCATAAACAGATACTTGCTATGATGACAGATTTTGTGAGTGGAGACCACATCCATTTTAGAAGTTACAGACTTAATAAGCCTAAAGCTCTCTCTTCCCCAGCCCACTTCTAGCACCAGTATTACCAAGAAAAGGAGCCTTAGCAATTTGAACAAGAGTCAGACCAGGAACTTCTGGATCCTAACAAGTTCCAATCACCCCCAAATCTCACTGAAGTCAGTGAGAGATGCAGGTGGTCCATACCTTTGAAAAGTTAGGCCACTAATCTAAGCATACTTGATACTCTAGAAGCTTGACAGATAAGGGGCTGATGGCAGGTTAATTGCTCTTCCTTTCCCATTAAGCAAACCTGTGATTGATAATCAGAAAGCCAATGCATAAGTGGTTAGTTCCTTAATGGCTTGGGGCATCTTTAAGTATTATGAAGTTCCTGGATGCAAACTTATGAACACCCTTAGTCTAGGATATGAGAGATATATTCCATTCATTATAGCTCTGATTCAATGACCTTAAACAGATAATCAATATCTAAACTGATAAATGGGCAGACTTCTTAAAAATCTATTCCCTGAGTGCGGTGGCTGAATGTTTTATTCTTGACAGATGTAATTTATAATTTAGTGATTACGAACAGAATATTTGTTCCAGCTGTTGCGATGTATTTCACACAGCAAAGAAGGGGAGTGAAAGTGTGAAATACTTATAAAAGAATGTGAAAAATTATAAAAAATGTAGGCCTAAATATTTTTGCTATGATGACAATAGCAAGACAATTAATTTGGATTGGGAACTGCTGAATTATTTAGCATTTTAAGTTATTAGCTAACGCAACACAATCAGAAGATAGTCTTACTGTTCATAATTTAAAACACTGGTCATAGGAACTGGAAAGCAGGAGATCTTTAAAGCTGGCAGAAAATGAAGTGCTACACAATAAAACTAGTAGCTATCAGTGTCAGGCCATAATTTTTTCATATGGCTAAGTAATTTTCAATGCTTAATTGGGATTATTCAAGTCATTTATGGTCCATGACAAAATTTATCAATAGGTTCACCAACTATTAACATATCTAATCTGATTTTTTGGAATCTAATAGCCAACACAGATCCATAGTAACATATTTTCATATCCTTTTCCTCTAGGCATATATTAATCGTGGCAACAAGATCAACAATAAAACCAAACCAAAGCAGCTTTTCCTGGACTGATCACCATACACTGAAGTCTGTGTAACATCGAGACCTCATTATTCCAGCCAATAGAATCATTAGAACTGATAAAAAAAATTTAACTAAATTGTAGGGTGGAAAACCTATCTTGTCATAAAAAAAACTCCCTGGAAAAATTTCATTTTCAGTTTTGCTGAAAACCAAAAAATTTGCAGGAAATTTAAAAACTAATTTCTTTCAAATCTCCAAACAAAAAATGGCATTTTGGACCAGATCTTAAAACTGCCATTTAATAAAGGCTTATTGCACTGGGATATATGTGTGTGTGTGTGTATACACACACACACACATATCCCAGTGCAATAAGCCTGCGTGCCTGGTACTGTACCTAAAGCTGCCCAGGTCCTCTAGTAGAGCCTCCCCTCCCTTACTTTTCATTTTAAATTCTAGTGGGATCCACGTACTTCCCTTGCTAGGCTTCAGAAAGAGAGGTGCACTGTCCATTTAGTCCACCCAATTCTTTCTTTGGGGGCTGCAAGGCGAGGTCACACCAGTATCCCTAATCCAGTCTGGGGATGTCTTCTGAAGGGGATATCTGGGCCAAAGCCTTCTACTCCTTGGGCATACTTGTTCCGCATTCTAGGGTTACCTACCCTACGTCCATATTTTCACAGACATGTCCGGCTTTTGGGGTTTTAAATAGTCGTCCAGGAGGAATTTGTAAAACTCTCAAAAGGTCCGGGATTTCCCTCCCAATGCAGAGTGTGGCACGGCTGACAGGGCGGCCTGGCTGGATTGAGCCACTTGCATCAGGGCCCCCAGCAGCCAAAGCCCCTCTCCTGCTCCCCCCGTCTCCTCCCCTGCAGCCTCAGCGTGCTGTGCCAGCAGCACTCTGGGGGGACGGGGCTGGGCACTCCGTGGGGGAGTGCAGCAGCGTGTCTGGCTCTGCGTGGAGACAGACACGCTAGTCTGAGTAGCACAGTAAGGGGGTTGGGGGCTTAGAGAAGGGACATGGGATCCTGGGGGGCAAAGGACAGTTGGATGGGTCAGGGTTTGGGGGGGCTGTCAGGGGGCAGGGGTGTCGATACGGGTAGGGGCAGTCAGGGTACAGGTAAGGGGAGGGGTCCTAGGAGGGCAGTTGGGCTGGGGGGGGTCTCAAGAGGCGGCAGTCAGGGACAAGGAGAAGGGAGGCTTAGATAGGGGGTGGGGTCCCGGGGGGCGGTTAGGGGCAGGGGTTCCAGGAGTGAGCGATCAAGGGGGGTTGGATGGGTCAGGGGTTCTGGCGGGGCTGTCAGGGGGTCGGGAAGTGGGAGGGAGTGGATGGGGTGGGGTTACCCCCGTGGAGTGTCCTCTTTTTTTAATGTTAAAATATGGTATCCCTACTGTTCACAGTTCCACCTCGTTCAAGCAGTGAGCTCTCCATTCACAGCAAGCAGCAGCATGAGGTCTTAGCTACCTCACTCCCTCCCCCTCCATTTCCTGTTGATAGCTGCCAAGGGAATGCTGGGAAATGTAGTTCTTTCCCGCTCCAGGGCTGGCTCTATAGGCAGGGAGCTAACCAAGGAACTACAGCTCCCAGGGCCCACTGTTGGTTCTCAGCTCCCAGGCTGCATCCCTGCCACCCCTGCAAATGTGCTGCCCCAAGCACCTGCTTGCTTTGCTGGTGCCTAGAGCTGGCCCTGACACACACACACACACTAGATTATTTTAGTTAAAACATATCAATTAGCTTATAATATTTCAGGTAGGATGGAGTCTAATGCTTCTTTTATATAAAATTTATTTTAACTGAACCCTTAAGTGCTCCTATATAAGCACAAAAGAAACTAGAAATAAACCACTTCCACTCTGCTTTTCATAGTTTTGACACTGTTCTCATCGTGCATTTTTCTTTGCTCCTTGCAAATACAAGCTTTACATTCAGAGTGCTGTCATGGTCTCTAGATTAGGGCTTTTCCAAATAATTTAAGGATTTTTTTCTGCTTATTCTGTAAACAACTTAGATTTGCTGTTCTAGCCCTTCAGTGAAATTGATAACTGCAAAATTTAATGCACCTTTGCCTGTGGAACTCATTGCCACAAGACATTACTATGGCCAAGAGCTTAGCGGGATTCAAAGTAGGACTGGATATTCATATGAACAAGAATTTCCAGAGTTACATAAGTAAAGAGCAACACTCTCCCCGGCTCCGCCTCCAACTTTAGCAAAGATATAATCTCTTCTGCTTTAGAGTGTACACCAACTATTGTGGGTTAGAAGAAGCTTTCCATGAAGGCAGCTTATTCCTTCTGCAATATTTCTTGCACCTTCCTCTGAAGCAGCTTGTATTGGCCACTGTCAGGAACAGAATCCTGAGCTAGACAAGCCACTGCTTTGATCTAGTATGGCAATTCCTGATTACACCTGGTAATTGCATTCTTATACCAAGTTTCTGCACTCAGTTGAGGAAAGAGCACTGGGGGATTTCTTTTATGATAGGACGAACATTCCTTGTTCCAGTTTTTGGATTTTCCCTCATCTCAGAACTCAAAAAGCTCGTGAGTTTCTTTTCATGGGTGACTCAGGCTGTAAACAATATTGTGTGTTTCATTTACCTGATGTAGCCTATAATGTGGGCTGTTTAGGGCAGGGTCTGCCCTTTAATAAGTGTTTGTACAGCACTGAGATCAGTAAGGCCCCTGAAGCTGCTTGCAGCTTGTGTGCATAATGCCAGTCAGGGACACAATCTTCTCTAGAGTCTTTCTTAGGAGACAGTTGATGCAGACAACCAGATATGTTCACCCCCTTCCCCCCAATCTTTTGGAAACCTATTTAAACTTAAGTTAGATCTCCTAGAGTGAGACTCTCCTTTATCTGCAAATCCTTTGACCTCAGGATCTGTTTTACTGACCGGGGCATTAGTGGGAATTTTCCTGTTCCCCCTCTGCCCCCCTTTTTTGGTCTTTTTCCAACCTCAGCTATTATGCTCGAAAGACCCCATCCCTTGCTGGATGTCTGCCAGGCTGCCAGAACTGCCCCTTTGTGAGCTGCAGTAAATGGCATCCCATCTGGAGAGCCTACAGTATATTTTAACTGTTTCTGTGACATCTTCCAGTTCCAGCTTGGGTTGCTCTCCCATGCTGTGTCTGGGGGAGGGAAATGACTTCTCATCAGAATGCTCCATTTCTGATCTTTTGCTTCCTCTTGGCAGATTATAACCCTAGGAAAACAAACTGCGCCCTTCTGTTCAGGGAAGTGAACTTGCTGGATCTAAAAGTGTGGATCATTTCACAACAAGCTGAGCACGAGCAGAATTAGACTGTTTCCGGGTTGGGTCACATAGAACCATAGAAATGAAGGGCTGGCAGGGACATTAAGGTCATCTAGTTCAGCCCCAGTGCTGAGGCTGGACTGAGTACACCTAGCCCATCCCTGACTGATGTTTGTCCAACCAGTTCTTAAAAACCACCATGATGGGGATTCCATAACCTCTCTTGGTACCTCATGCCAGTGTTCTAGCTATCCTTATAGTTGGAAAGTTTTTACTAATATCTAACCTATGTCTCCATTGCTACATATTAAGCCCACTGCTTTTGTTCTACCTTCAGTGGACTCTGAGAGCAACTGATCACCATCCTCTTTATAACAGCCCTTAGCATCTTTGATGATCAGGTGCCCAGCTCAGTCTATTTCCTCCCTTTCCCCCTCAAGACTAAACATACCAATTTTATTAATCTTTCCTCAAAGGTCAGGTTTTCTAAGGCCTGGTCTACACTATGGGGGGGGTTCGAACTAAGGTACGCAAGTTCAGCTACGCGAATACTTGAAGTACCTTAGTTCGAAGTACTTACCAGTCCTCACGGCACGGGATCGAAGTCCGCGGCTCCCCCGTCGACTCCGTCACTGCCGTTTGCGGTGGTGGAGTTCCGGAGTCGACGGGAGCACGTTCGGAGTTCGATATATCGCGTCTAGATGAGATACGATATATCGAACTCCGAGAAGTCGATCGCTACCCACCGACCTGGGCGGGTAGTATGGACGTACCCTAAGCCTTTTCTGCTTTTGTTGATGTCCGCTGGATGCTCCCTAATCTGTCCACATCTTTCTTAAAGTGTGGCACCCAGACCTGGACATAGTACTCTAGCTGAGGCCTCACCGGTGCTGAGTACAGTAGGATAATTAACTCGCGTGTCTTACATACGATATTCCCGTTCATATGTTGCAAAAAGATATTAGCCTTTTTTGCAACTCCACCATATTGGCTCATGTTCAATTTGTGATCCACTATAACTCCTAGATCCTTTTCAACAGCACCACTGACTAGCCAGCTATTCCCTATTTTGTAATTGTGCATTTGATTTTTCCCTCCTAAATGAAGTACTTTGCCCTTACCTTTACTGAATATTCCCTTGTTGATTTCAGTCCACATCTCTGATTTGTCGAGGTCATTTTACATTCTAATCCTGTCCTCCAAAGTGCTTGCAACCCCTCAAGATACATCCATCCCCACTTTGACAATGAACCACTCTGAGTATGGTATTTCAAACAGTTTTGCACCCACCTTACAGTTGTGTCATCTAAATGACATTTTCCCTAGTTTGCCTATGAGAATATCACATGAAATTATGTCAAAAGCTCTCCTAAAAAAGACTGCATATCATGTCTACTGCTTCCCCTCATCCACCAGGCCAGTAATCCAGTCAAAGAAGGAAGTTAGATTAGTTTGGCATGATTTGTTCTTGACAAATCCCTTCTGGCTATTCCTTATAACCCTATTATCCTCTAGGTGCTTACAAATTGATTATTTAATAATTTGTTTCTGTATCTTTCCAGGTATTGATGTTAAGCTGAATGGACTATAGCTCCCCAAGTCCTTTTTGTTCCCCTTTTTAAAAAGGCAGGAACTAGGTTTACCCTTCTCCAGCCTTCTGGGACCTCATCGGTCCTCCAGGAGTTCGCAAAGATAATAGCTAACTGTTCCAAGATTGCTTCAGCTAGTTCCTTGAGTACCCTAGGGTGAATTTCAACAGGCCCTGACAACTTGAATACATGTAACTCATCAAGATATTCTTTATCCTGTTCTTTTTCTAGTCTGGCTTGTGTTCCTTCCCCTTTATTCTTTATTAATATTGTTAAGCTTCTAGTCATAATTAACCTTTATAGTGAAGACTGAAGCAAAACAGGCATGGAACACCTCAGACTTCTTCATATCATCTGTTATTAGCTTTCCTTCCTCACTAAGTAGATGAAGGAAAGTGTAGGTCTGCTTTCTCCTGCTCCTAATTTATAGAACCTCTTCTTAACACTTTGTGTGTCCTTTACTAGGTGTGACTCATTTTGTGCATTAGCCTTTCTCATTTTGTTCCTATGTGCTTAGATACATCCTGAGCAATCTCTCCATGTTTCCACTTTTTGTAGAATTTCTTTTTGATTTTCAGGTCACTAAAGAGCTCCTGATGGAGCCATAGTGGCCTCTTACTATTCTTCCTATCTTTCCTTCACATCAGGATAGCTTGCTATTATGCCTTTTATATTGGCTCTGAGAAATTGCCAGTTCTCCTGAATCATTTTATTCCTTGGATTTTGTTCCCATGGAACCTTAATTACCAGTTTTCTGAGTTTGTTAAGACCTGGTTGTTGTTTTGTTTGTTATTTTTTTAAGGACCATGGTCCTTATTCTGCTGTTCTCACTCCTTTCTTTTCTTGGAATCATGAAATTACTGCACGCAAATTGCCTTCAATCTTCAGATTCAGAACGAATTTCTCTCTCTCAGATTCAAGTCTAAAATGGCTGCATCCAGTTACTTCCTCTACCTTCTGAAACAAGAAGGTATTTGACATTTTGTGTTTTGCCATATTATTTTTCCAACAGATGCCTGAGTAGTTAAAGTCCTGAGTTGCTACCAGGTCTTACGTTTTCATTACCCCTGATTATGCAAAGTAGCTGTATTGTGTGGTCAATGAAATATGCTGCAAATTTTATTCTGACATACTGGGCCAAGGTCTCAGTGCGTGGGCATGATTCTGCATTGCCCTACACCTTGAGCATTTTGCTTTGGTAGCATTTTACACCCGCTTTGCAGGCAATGGAGGCTGTACATATTTAAAGCTTGATGGGCCCAATTTTGTGCCCAGTTACACACATTCCCTGTCTTGTGCCCTTTCCACTGGAGACACACACCCCGGAGTTTCCTGCAATGAAGCAAACAGTAGAAGGGTTTTCCCAAGGTTCAGGTTGCCAGGATGAAAGCCAAGCAGGACATCCTCTGGGTCCTGAAAACCATCTGTCAGATCTTACAAAGATGTCTCTTAGTCCTCGGCCCATACATAGAGGGACCAGTAGGTCGTGCTCAAGGATACATAACATAGTTCCAGGGCTTTGTAAAATTAGTAGATGTTGTTCACTGCAAACGGCTTCCTCTGTGCAGTTCTTTACCAGGATTATCATTTTCCTCCTTGACCCAGACTAACAATCATTCTAGGCTTGTTTCTTTTCATTCTTAGGGTATGTCTATACTGCAGCTGGGAACGGGCCTCCCAGCCTGGGTAGAAAGACACACACTAGCTCTGCTCAAGCTAGTGCACTAAAAGTAGCACAATGGATGTTGTCGCAGAGCTGACGGCACAGGGTAGCTGCCTGAATACAAGCCTGCCCAACCCCCTCGGGTGGCTAGCCCATGTCACAACTTTCTTAGTGCTTTCTCTCTGTCTGGGTTGGGAGGCTGCAGCATAGATAGACCTTTACTCTTGTTTTTCCTCTATCCTGTTCAGAGTGTTATCACTGAAAGAAAGAAGCATGGGAAGACTCTTCAAAGAAAATAAATTGAAGGCCTTTGGAGATTTTATCTCCTTTACAGTGAACGTTCTGACCCTTCCAGTGTCTTTGTCATTTATTCCTTTGTAGTTTAGAGAATGCAAAAATGTGGTTTGATAATCACTGGCAGTGATCCAGTTTCAGCTGCAGCTCATTAATATATCCATTGTAATAAACATATGGGATTCTCTACAGCTTTTATCTTATTTTTATAAGAGCATAGAAACCAATGTACAAAGTTTGGATTTTCAAAAAGGTATTAAAACAATATACGAATTACTGAAAGAACCCACATATATACACCCTATTCCATTGCTCAAGGCTATATTTTCCTTACCACTACACCACTTTGCATCAGCAAGGCCACATTAGAGATTCAGAATCTCGGTCTGTTGTAGGGGAGGAGATCTGGCTGCTGAACATTTGCCTGCAAGAGCTTTCAGAACTACACACCCCCATACACAGGCTAGCTTTAGGTTTGTGTTCCTGATAAAACTAGTTAATTCTTCCTGCAACTTCTTGCATTAGCACAAGTTTGGCCATGAAAATGGACTTTTCCAGAATTCTCTCAACTCTCACCTGCCTAAAGTTTTGGAAAGTGATTTAGCAAAGACTAAAGGTGACAGGTTGACAGCCCTAGAGAGAGTTCTTCTACGTATTCACAGAACAGATGCAGCAGTGGCTGTGCAAATTCGCCATGCTGTCCTGCCAGTGTACCTCAAGTCCCAAGTGACCTAGAGAGACTCTTTGGAAGAACAAAGTCAGGATCTATGTTCATGAAGTCATTGGCCTAGTGTTCAGACTGTCACCATGGCTTCCAATTAGTGCCAGCCGCAGTTGGGGTTCAGCGATGCAGACTAGAATCAGGCTGAGACAATCAACTCATTTCACGTACACTGCTGAACAGTTACCACGTGTATTGAATTCCACCTGCTACGAGCTGTGCCCAGGCAGCCCCCTGCACCCACACAGAGCTAATGACAGGATCTCGCTCAAAAAACAGCAAGCTTTGAACTTCAAGATGAAAATCTCAGAATCACACTAACATTACCCCACTCCCCCCCGCCATCCAAACCTCACCTAAATTAACAGATCCTGCACCTTAGGCTTGTCTGCACAGTGCAGCAATATGCACCAGAAGGGTGTTAACTGTAGAGTGCGCTAAAGCATTGTGCTCTAAGTGCCCCTTGTAGACCCTGCTGATACACTTTAAAAGGTAGCTAGTGTGTGTTGTGGTAGCTTTCTTGGAAACAGCTCAACATGCCTTTTCAAACACATCAGGAAGCTCAGAGCTTTCACAATACTCTTTGCTACAAAAGGCAAGTGCTAAGATTCAGGGTCACAACAGTAAGACAAACTCAAATTCCAAGGCACAGGGAGGAAAAAATAATGAAGCAGTGCTGGGGTAAAATGAATACCTGTATTTGGAATAGCAGGTCAAGCAGTTGACAATGAGCCAAGACCAAAGGACATGGGGAAGGTAGCTCAAAATACCTTCTACTTCATCATTAGGTGCACAACCTACTTAGTACTTATGTAGTTTTAGCATCCAATTTTCCCCTCAGTTACAGTAGTCCAATTCCTCATTGAGCCTATCGAGCTTTAAATATGTAGAGCCTCCACTGGATGTTAGGAAACACTATTTTACTAGGAGGATGGTGAAGCACTGGAATGGGTTACCTAGGGAGGAGGTGGAATCTCCTTCCTTAGATGTTTTTAAGGCCCGGCTTGACAAAGCCCTGGCTGGGATGATTAAGGCCTGGTCTACACTGGGGAGGGGCGGGGGAATCGATCTAAGTTACGCAACTTCAGTTATGTGAATAACGTAGCTGAAGTCGACATACTTAGATCTACTTACTGTGGTGTCTTCCTTACTGTACTGCGGTAAGTTGACGGCTGACGCTCTCCCGTCGACTCCGCCTGCACCTCTTTGACCTCCTGAGGTCCCTTCCAACCCTGATATTCTATGATTCTATGATTCTCTCACCCTGGTGGAGTACCAGAGTTGACAGGAGAGCGCCAGCGGTTGATTTATCGTGTCTAGACTAGATGCGATAAATCGACCCCTGCTGAATTGATCAATGTCCGTCAATCCAGCGGGTAATGTAGACAAGCCCTTAGTTGGGGTTGGTCCTGCTTTTAGCAGGGGGTTGGACTAGATGACCTCCTAAGGTCTCTTCAACCCTAATCATAGAATTATAGAATCATAGAATATCAGGGTTGGAAGGGACCTCAGGAGGTCATCTAGTCCAACCCCCTGCTTAAAGAAGGACCAATCCCCAACTAAACCATCCCAGCCAGGGCTTCGTCAAGCCTGACCTTAAAAACTCCTAAGGAAGGAGATTCCACCTCCTCCCAAGGTAACCCATTCCAGTGCTTCATCACCATCCTAGTGAAAAAGTTTTTCCTAATATCCAACCTAAACCTCCCCCAGTTCAACTTGAGACCATTGCTCCTTGTTCTGTCATCTGCCACCACTGAGAACAGCTGAGCTCCATCCTCTTTGGAACCCCCTTTCAGGGAAGCTCTCTAGGCAGGGTGCCCTAGGGGACACCCTAAACAAACAGGGGACACTGCAGAGCTCTGTAGGCAGCAGCAAAGCCTGAGGCTGTACAGCAGAAGGAACTGCTGCTGGCAGCTAGAGACTTCTATTTTGGGACTGTTACGTTTCATGTGGGTTCTGAGGTAAGAGCCTTTAACCCTCGTTCTAGTGCTGCTGGACTTTTGGACTCTAGAAGATTCTATTTCAAGTGTCAGGATTCACTCCACCGTATTGGCTCACACTGGTGATGCTTAAATCACAATACCGGAAGCTATATTTATTCTCTGGCTAATGTCTAGTTCATAATCCCACATTATGATATTTCAAGCAACCAAATTTGATTCTGTAGAATGTGCAGGAGATTTTTTAATTCAGCTTGGGCTATCACATATTTTATTAATATGGTTGAGCTGGTAGCCTGGGTAAAAATAATTTCTTCTGCTGTGATGTGAGGGAAACTATTTTCACATTGTATTCAATTGTAATACAGTGCCAATAAAAATCCTAGCAGATATTTGGTTTATTTAGGAGCCTTTTCTCAGCTGAGCTCTGCTAAGCCTTTCATTGGGCCCTGGTGCCTCTTACTTCATTATCTTCCAGCCACTTATGCAGTTAACTAGCCCCAGGTGGAGCTGGGTTGGCTCACGCCTTTCAGGGCAGCGGTCACGGGCAGGCTGGCATCTGACTCCCCTTAAAGAGCCCGCCCTGTGACAAGAGCTTACAATCTAAATAGACAAGACAAAGGATTGAAGGGGAAACAGAGGCACGGGAGGGTGAAGCGCCTTGCCCAAGATCACACAGCAGGCCATGGCGGAGTTGACAATGGAACTCACATCTTTAGACTCCCAGTCCAGTGTCCTGTCTACTAGAGCACACTGGCTCTCCAGATTTTCAAGTTTAGATTCTTCTGGAACATATAAACCATGGACATGCTGCAAGAATTCTCATCTCCTCTTGCCTGACAATCTGCAGTCTTCACACACAAAGATCAGCAATGGCAAGAGCTTTATGCTTTCTAGGAAATCTTTATGCAGAGAGTGGACTTCTGCTCTGTCAACGACACAAACGTTCTGCAAAGTTTTTGTGAGCGAGCTTTGCTTGACCATTTCCAATCAGTGAAGCATGTATCAAAGCTGCTGATGCCCAACGTCATACACAAACGTAAATGCTGACAACATGTTTAGCATTGATCAGAGGGATCATCTAGCTCAGAAAGAAAAAAGTGGATTTTGTAAATTGCTCATTGAAAGCCAAAATTAGATTCTAAATTCTAAAAGCCTTTAGAAAAAGCTCCGTGCTGAATCATCAGGTCGCATTACAACAGGAAGAGAGCTTTAAATCTGTGTCCATCTTTATGCTTTATACCTATACCCTGACATAGCTGACCATATGGAGTAACATATTTTGGACTCAGATATGAAATACAAATGTATCAAATTCAGGAGTCCAGAAAGCAAACAGGATGTTTTTTGTCTGTCTACTTGCCCTATCAAGGAATTCTTGTGACGTTAGTTATGCTTATCACCCATTAACTGCAGAAGTTATCATTAGTTCTGTTCTCTCCTTCAAATGTGAGTGTAAAAGTCTCATCATCTGAAGCCAGAGTCAGATAGTCTTTGGTTTACACGTCTTCCGAGGTTTCCTGGCTGAGCAACACCGAAGATACTTTGAATCACTCATTTGTGATTCTGATCTCCTAAAGCTTCCTCATCTCAGTGAAGATGAAGAAATCAAAATCTCAGTTCACATCCCCGTACTCCTCCCCACTCCCCAGTGATCTACAAAAGGGCTGATTCTTCTAGTCTCCTCCACCAGTGTACCTCCATTGATTGCAGTAGACTTTCTCTTGACTTTACATCCATGTAAACAGACCAGACGCAAGCTCAAAACACATCTTGAACATAAAATCTCCATTCTTGTTGGGAACTAGGATTACAGAAATGAAAGAAATCTCTCTTGCCTAAAACTCAGATAAATATTTATGCAGGTTAAATATTAATGCATGTATAACCTTATACATTCTGCACTAATTTGCCATAGGTAGCCAGAATGTGTAGGAGCTTAGTTTGAGGTTCTTGTCTAAGCTATGTTTCAGAGTAGCAGCCGTGTTAGTCTGTATCCGCAAAAAGAACAGGAGTATTTGTGGCACCTTAAAGACTAACAAATTTGTTAGTCTTTAAGGTGCCACAAATACTCCTGTACTTTTTGTCTAAGCTATGTTTTTATACCACTCCTATCATTTAGTATCTGCACTTTCTTTGGTGTACACAGTGGTGCAAGCATTTATCACAGCCTGTGATATTCTCCTCCTCTAAAAAGTCACAATGAGCAGGTCTAACCAAGAGCAATGTAACATTACCCAGGAGCCACCAGATGGTGCTATTAAAGATGATATGCTACGTTCTTTTTAGCACAATGTGTATTGTGTTGTTACTCTGATGCAATTACTTTTAGTAGGATACTTATGCCAGTAAAGTCTTCTGGGAGGGGTTTTTAGGTCTAGAGCTACTGTCTATCATTAAAGTGGGGAAAATTTCAAACTCGTTTAAATGACTTGCAAGCCTAAATTTCATTTTCAAAAGTGACTTAAGTTTCCTAGTCTCAGACTTTCATTCTTTCAGTATCACTTGTGCAAATGGGACTTAGAGCTACTGGATAAAATTTTCAATAGTGCCTATCAAGCGAAGTGGTTAAGGATGCGATTTGTTGATCATCACCCAGTTATTCATAATCTGTAATTAACTCATTTCTGTTTGTCTTTTTCTTGACTAACGAGACGTAAGAGCTAAATATTTTATGGATCATCACCTCATCCTCCCACACTCTTGGGTCACTACATTCTGTATATGTGAACAAAAGCAGAGCTCTTCAGCATAATTAGTGCTTGTGTCAGGGGATGCGTTTGGGAGTTCCCCCCCCTCATTTAGCTGACTGTGGTTACAATCTGATACAGCTAATATTCAGTCCATCCACCCTGTAGTGTGTGCATTCAGAGGAATATTTTCAATGTACCATAAATATTTTCCATACAATAGCATGTCAGCTTGAAGAGTCTGTGGGATAGGCCAACTGGCCTACTATATTGCAAACAGGTTCCAAGTGTTACCTCAATCCACCTGCCCCACCCACCTCCCCGATCCGGCAGCACTGGTTTTATTGTGTCTTCTTCTCAGACAGATATTCTGACCTACAAAAATGTAGTTGCCAACATCAATGCCTTGATTTTTCTAAGCAGCGAGTCCCCATGCCCATGGCAGGGACACTGACTACGGTCAAGGCCCCACAGTTCTGGTGCACATCCCAGACCAGCATCAATGCAACACTTTTGTTTGATACAGGATGATAAATAAAAATGGAGCTAAGCAAATGCGATATGCATTCTTCAGAATTAATACTCTCTTTGGACAACTTCTCAGTTTTGGGCAGTCACACAAACCCCAATACAGTTATAGTGCAGCTTGTAAGTTAAATTGGTTTCCTTTTGCCCTAAGTCAATCTGGAAAAGACTGAGGACAAGGGCTATCTTTTCATTAATGAAACTAGCCTCCCATCTAACACAATAGGAACTGCAGTGCAGTCACAACCCAGTGACATCTTAGCTACTCCCAGGTGAAGAGTGCTTGCTTCACATCTATTCCTTT
The DNA here is from genome assembly GCF_020497125.1 of Mauremys mutica. NCBI lineage: Eukaryota > Metazoa > Chordata > Testudines > Geoemydidae > Mauremys > Mauremys mutica. The sequence goes on along the minus strand of NC_059080.1, from coordinate 58,910,395 downwards.
AAGAATGTGTTTCTAAATTTTCCCTGGACCATCTCACTATATTGTGTTTCTTCAGATTTAATAAAGAATGCCCATACAAAAACTGAGAACCCCGACAATAATTATGCCAGCAGCATAAATTAACTCTATTTATCTTGTTTCACCTACTGTACCACAGTGCACCCACACTAGAAAAAAATAAATGTGCAATACTCCTAGACCATATACAGTGAAGACATAGTGGTATCCTGCGCTGCTTACAATCATTGCAAACAGACTATGTTAGTACTGTACAATGAAAGACCTCCAAAGGCTGCCTACAAAAATGGAGAAAGCTGTGCCACTGATTGGGTGGTTATAGAAGTCACTAAATTATGGTGGTTTTCTCTGGTAGTTTCCCCCATAATTCAGTATTTGTAACTTAATTAGTTTTCTTCTCAAAACTCGTTCATGAATAAATTGGATTTTAAGCAATTCAAGAAGAGGAGAACTTGGAATTGCATTAGCTCTGAAAAGGGAACTGTCAAAATAAACACGGCTACTAGTGTATTTGACTTCTGTTCATGAGCATCAGCAAGGGGAAAGGCAGTGGAAAAAATCAATGCTGCAAGGAAGGAAAGGGGACAGAGGATTTCTTGCTGTCTATGACTTATCAGCTGCGGGTGCTGGTGGAAAAGCTCTTTGAAGTTTGCTGATAGGAGACTTGCACAATGGTATGGTGCGCAAATGACAGGTACCTGTAACTGGCATAATCCCTCACATTGCAGAACGCAGGCCTTTGAAAATTGTGGGAGAAAATCACTGAAGGGCGATTTAAGCATATAAAATTGCTCGGCTTGCTGGTGGTTTCAACAGAGTTGTACTGCTGCATTTTAGGGTATTTCAAATGTATTTTTAGGTTCCACCCAGGGAACCTAGAGCAAATTATGGGTACAAATTAAATAAACATGAATGGGAAAGTGCATCCCTTAGTGGGGCATTCAAAGGTAGGCTTCCAAAATTCATAAATGGATGTGAGGATCTTACACAGACCCCAGAATAAATACGATGAGGCACTTTTCAAATTACTATCCAGGTTTTCAGCCATATGCCTCTCCACCCATTAAAGTCTATGGGCATCATGTAGCTAAAATTCTAAGTAGTTCTCTGGAAATTTACCCTTAATCTCTGAACTAGTTTAGAGGGGTGGATGCCTATAGACAGCCCATACTTCACCGGCGCTTCTGGCTCTCAGAAATAAATTGGTACAGAAAACTCATTTTGAATTAGAGAATAAAACCAAAAATAAACACTAGACTGATAAAGTAGTTTTTTACCAGTGTGGGGAAAAGAGAAAAGAGATTGTGAAAATTAACTGTGACAGGAGCAGAGGAAACACATAATGCAATTTATAATATAAGATAGTGAGCAGAGAATTCTCAGAGTTATATGCAACAGTATTAACACTGTATTTTAAGACTATATTGTGCTTGAAACACACTAAGATTTTATTATGTTCAAGGACAGAACATTGCCATGATGGTTTTTTGGTTTGGAAGTACATGGGTGCATTCTAGTTTTATGTCTTGATTACCAATTGCTTTGGGTTTTGACTGAAATGTTATTGGCTTGATTGAATTACCATTCTGGCTATGACATGAAGAGCTCTGGCTAAGTGAAAGCTCCATGAAAGCTCAAGAGCTTGTCTCTCTCACCAACAGAAGTTGGTCCAATCAAAGATATAAATTCAAGCACCTTGTCTGCTCCGGCTATTAACATTTTAAAATAATGGTCCAGTTAATGAATACTAAATTACAGTGAAAATATTATAGAAATACTTACAACATTTACATTAATGCCTAATGAGTTCCCTGTGATTAATATTCTTAGAGTAAACACCAGAGAAATGAATATTAATTAGACCTATTATTTTAACATGTTCTGCATGTAGGTTTTTGAAGATGTTTTCCAGCTCACTAGACCATTAGAGGCACTAAACCACTAGAGTCCCTCATCCTGAAATCAGCTCTGCATGGTGGATTCCAGTGCAGGATCGGGGTCTCAGTCTCTGTTGCACTTTTAGAATAAATATTCACATCTCTTCTGTATGGCTCTTTTAAAGAGAGGCTCCAGTTCAGGACAGCACTAAAATATGCTCAGCTTCAAGAAATGACGTCAATGGGACTTGAAGCACATATGTTCCTGAAGCAGGGTTAAAAGTATTCCCACTTTTCCAGCACTAGGCTATGGGCCAGATAGCTTTAGACATGATTGTTGAGACTAGCCCATGGTATGCAGTGTAATGTTCTGGTGATAGTCCTAGCTTTTTTTTTTTTTCCCCGCCCGAGGTTTTTAGGAGGTTTTGTGCTGCTTTTATTCTTTTACACCCATTCTTTTAAGAAGAATTTCCACCTTGTAAGGAGCATGTAGCTCTGTGGCCTGATTTTCAAAGGTGCTGAACTTTGGCTTTAGTAGGAGCTGCAACTGCTGAGCACCTTTGAAAATCAGTTCACCTTGTGTCTCTGAAACTACAGCTGCTACCTCTGCAGAGCAGTAACTTGTGCAGTCTCTTTCTCACTAAGCCCTGGTCTACCCTACGGAGTTAGGTCGAATTTAGCCACGTTAGGTTGATTTAAAAATGACTCCGTCTACGCAATCAATCCCGTTCCATCAACCTAAAAGGCTCTTAAAATTGACTTCTGTACTCCTCCCTGGCGAGGGGAGTAGCGCTAAAATCGACCTTGCTGGGTTGAATTTGGGATAGTGCAGATGCAATTAAACGGTATTGGCCTACAGGAGCTATCCCAGAGTGCTCCAATGTGACCGCTCTGGACAGCACTTTCAACTCCGATGCACTAGCCAGGTACACAGGAAAAGCCCTGGGAATTTTTGAATTTCATTTCCTGTTTGGTCAGCGTGGTGAGCTCAGCAGCACGGGTGACCATGCAGTCCCCCCAGAATTTCAACTGAGCTCCAGCATGGAGCGAATGGGAAACACTGGATCTGATTGCTATATGGGGAGAAGAATTTATGCAGTCCGAACTCTGATCAAAAAGAAGAAATACTAATATATATGCCAAAATAGCACAGGGCATGGTGGAGAGAGGCTACAACAGGGACATACAGCAGTGCCACATGAAAGTCAAGGACCTCAGGCAAGTCTACCAAAAGACAAAGGAAGCAAACAGTCGCTACGGGTCAGAGTCCCATACATGCCGCTTCTATGATCAGTTGCATGGCATTGTAGAGGGGGAACCTATCACTACCCCACCACTGTCCGTGGACAAATGCAAGGGGGGAGTCTCACGCAACAGGGAGGAGGAGAATGAGCAGCAGGCAAGCAGTGAATCCGTTCTCCCGGCAGCCAGGACCTTTTCATCATCCTGGAGCCAATACTCTCCCAAGGCAAGATCTCCGACCCTGAAGCTGGAGAAGGCAGCTCTGGTGAGTGCACATTTGTAACTACAGTACAGGGTTTAAAAGCAATAGCATTTAATCTTTGATTTGCCCTGAAGAATTGGGATGCATTTGCGGCCAGTACAGCTACTGGAAAAGTCTGTTAACATGTCTGGGGATGGAGTGGGAATCCTCCAGGGACATCTCCATGAAGCTCTCCTGGAGGTACTCTGAAAGCCTTTGCAGAAGGTTTCTGGAGAGGGCTCCCTTATTTCATCCTCCACGGTAGGACACTTTACCACGCCGAGCCAGTAGCAAGTAGTCTGGAATCATTGCAGCACAAAGCATGGCAGCGAATGGTCCTGGGTTTTGGTCACATTCAAGCAACATTCAGTCTATATCTTTCTGTGTTAGCCTCAGGAGAGTGATATCATTCATGGTCACCAGGTTGAAATAGGGGAATTTTTTTGTAAGGGATCAGTAAAAGGACCCTGTTCATCCTGGGCTGTTTGCACTTGGCTAAAAGGGATCATCCCAGAGAATAGCCACGGGGTGGGGTGGGAGGAGATGTGTGCTGCACATCCACCCGAAAACCACAGCCCCTCCTTTTAAATGTGAAACCCAACTGACATTCCTCCCTATGGGAAAGGATGGTGCTGCAGTTTGAAACCATTCCCACATGTTATGAAGGCGTAAGAAGCCAACCCTGCATACCAAAAGGCTTACCATGGCTGCCTGGAAACCGAATTCTGTTGCTCAACCGTGTGTGATGTGTCACCATACCGGCAGGCGCTCAATATAAAAGGCTAAATGCAACCTTGTACCTAAAGCACATGTGCTATATGCTGTGAATTGCTTGATTCACTGTGAAGAGTCTCCCTTTTGTTCTCAGAAATGTATCATCTTAAAGTTTACTCTCCCTTTTTATCTCCCCAAGGTGCAAATGTTTCTATGCTCCCCCTACCATCTCCGTCCCTGAGGTTATCACAGATTAGAAGGCAAAAAAACCCGCACTCGCGATGACATATTTTCCAAGCTCATGCAGTCCTCCCACACTGATAGGGCACAGCTTAATGCATGGAGGCATTCAGTGGCAGAGACCAGGAAAGCATTAAGTGAGCGTGAAGAGCAGAGGCAGGAGGCGATGCTGAGACTAATGGGGGAGAAAACAGACATGATGAAGCATCTGTTGGAGCTGAAGGAAATCCAACAAGAGCACAGACCCCCACTGCATCCATTGTATAACTGCCTGCCCTCCTCCCCAAGTTCCATATCCGCCTCACCCAGATGCCCAAGAATGCAGGGGGGGAAGGCTCCAGGCACCCAGTCACTCCACTCCAGAGGATGGCCCAAGCAACAGAAGGCTGTCATTCAAACAGTTTTGATTTGTAGTGTGGCTACAATAAGCAATGTGGCCTTGTCCTTCCCTCCTCCCCCGCCTCACCCCACTTGGGATACTTTGTCAGTTATCTTACTTTTTTTTTAATTAATAAAGAAAGAATTCATGGTTTCAAAACAATAGTTTCTTTATTTCAATGGGGGGAGGGTGGTTGGCTTACAGGGAATTAAAATAAACAAAGGGGGCAGGTTTGCATCAAGGAGAAACACACACAACTGTCACACCATATCCTGGCCAGTCATGAAACTGGTTTTGAAAGCCTCTCTGATGTGCAGCGCATGTAGCTATGCTCTTCTAATCGCCCTGATGTCTGGCTGCTCAAAATCCGATGCCAGGCGATTTGCCTCAACCTCCCATCCTGCCATAAACGTCTCCCCCTTACTCTCACAGATATTATGGAGCACAGAGCAAGCAGCAATAACAATGGGAATGTTGGTTGCGCTGAGGTCTAACCTAGTCAGCAAATAGCGCCAGCGCACTTTTAAACGTCCAAAGGCACATTCTACCACCATTCTGCACTCGCTCAGCCTATAGTTGAACTGCTCCTTACTACTGTCCAGGCTGCCTGAGTAGGGCTTCATGAGCCATGGGAGCAAGGGGTAGGCTGGGTCCCCAAAGATAACTATTGGCATTTCAACATCCCCAATGGTAATTTTCTGGTCTGGGAAGTAAGTCCCTTCTTGCAACTGCTCGAAGAGCCTGGAATTCCTAAAGATACGAGCGTCATGCACCTTTCCTGGACATCTCACATTGATGTCAGTGAAATGTCCCTTGTGATCCACCAGTGCTTGCAGCACCATTGAGAAGTACCCCTTGCAGTTTACATACTGGTTAGCAAGGTGGTCCAGTGCCAATATAGGGATATGCGTTCCGCCTATCACCCCACCACAGTTAGGGAACCCCATTGCAGCAAAGCCATCCAGTATGACCAGCACATTTCCCAGAGTCACTACCCTTGATAACGGAACATCAATGGTTGCATTGGCTAATTGGATCACAGCAGTCCCCGCAGTAGACCTGCCCACTCCAAACTGATTCCTGACTGACCGGTAGCAGTCAGGCACTGCAAGCTTCCACAGGGCTATTGCCACTTGCTTCTCAACTGTGAGGGCAGCTCTCATCTTGATATTCCTGCACTTCAGGGTGCGGAAAAGCAACTCACAAAGTTCAAGGAAAGTGGCCTTACGCATGCAAAAGTTTTGCAGCCACTGTGACTCATCCCATACCTGCAACACTATGCAGTCCCACCAGTCTGTGCTTGTTTGCCAGGCCCAGAATTGGCATTCCATTGTATCAACCAGCCCCAGTGCTGCCATGATGTCCCAATTGCCACAGCCCATGCTTTCAGGAACGTCTGTGTCCATGTCCTCATCACAATCGTCCTTGTGCTGGTGTCTCTTAGCCCGGTCCTGCACATACTGCAGTATAATGTGCGAGGTGTTTACAATGCTCACAACAGTGGTGGTGAGCTAAGCAGGCTCCATGCCTGCCGTGTTATGGCGTCTGCATGGGTAACCCAGGAAAACAGGTGTGAAATGATTGTCTGCTGTTGCTTTCACGGAGGGAGGGGCGACTGACGACATGTACCTAAAACCACCCGCAACAATGTTTTTGCCCCATCAGGCATTGGGAGCTTAACCCAGAATTCCAATGGGCAGCAGAAACTGTGAGATAGCTACCCAGTGCACTGCTCCACTAGTCACGGTATTGAGGACACACTCCGACGCCTTAATGCTTTTAGTGTGGACATACACAATCGACCTTATAAAATCGATTTCTAAAAATCAACTTCTATAAAATTGACCTAATTTCGTAGTGTAGACATACCCTAAGACACATGTATTTGCCAGCTCCTCTTCCAGTTTGCCTGGGATGTTTCTGCATTTGAAAGCAGCCTACCTGATGGGCTATTTGCTGGAAGGCAGTGCTTCCTTTGATCACAGGAAAGCTAGTTCCTTGCTTCCTATTATCGGGAACATGCTTGACTGCTCTCCATAATGGTGCTTTACTATGCTATGATAAAGCACATAGCAAGGACTTAGTATGCGCTGTTCTTGGCTGTAACTGCTGGACCTTAGACACAAAGGTAATAGGCATCTTAGATAGTAGGGGACTGTAATAGACAACTTTAGTAACCTGTGTTACCCTTGTCTTCCGATATTGGGTCAAATGCATACCTGGTGTAACCTGCTTACATCTGGGTAGAATTTAACCCACAATAGCTACAGAAGCTGTGTAAGCTTCAGTTCCTCTGTGTCACGGAGTGTGGGGGAGTCAGGGTCCTGCACCCCCGGCTTCCTGCGATTCACCAGGACTCTCAGCCAGCCAGTAAAGCAGAAGGTTTATTTAGACGACAGGAACACAGTCCAGGACAGGGTCTTGCAGGCACAGATAACAGGATCCCCCCTGTTAGGTCCATCTTGGGGTCCCAGGAGCCCCACAGCCCCCATTGGGAACTCAGAGCCCTGTCTGTCCTTCCCTTCCTTCCCCAGCCAGCTCCAGTCTGCCCAACCCCCTCTCTCGGGCCAGGAGGTCACTTGACCCCTTTGTCTCCAACACCTTCAGCCGGCACCTTTGCAGAAGAGGGGCCCAGGCCATCAGTTGCTAGGAGACAGAGTGCCAGGCATTCAGGTGCACTGGCCCCTTTCTCTGCAGCAAGCACACACCCTGATCCACCACCTAGATATTAAGAACTGCACAGGGGGCACTGAGGCACCAACACAGCATTCCCAGACCCCAGTAGGAACAGTCCCACTTCGTCACACTCTGCTAGCCTGTCTTAGCTAGATATAGAGAGGAGTCAGAGCCCCGCCTGAGCAGTCTTTCCCCTCTCACTCCCCAATCCAGGATATTACTTCATTTCACTGTAGCCAAATTCCATATTTCAAGCACAGCAGCAAACTTTGTCAGGCTAAGGCACACGGAACCACCCTTTTATGTTTGTATCTATGGCCATAGTCATATACTTGGTGGGGAAGGCTCAAGAGGGGGGAAAATAGAGGTTGCAAGCCAAAGCTTGAATACAGAGGGAATTTAGTCTTTCAAAAAAAAACCTTTCCGCCAGGAACATAGGCTCTGCCTTATCAGAGCGTGATGTTGCCCTCCAGGGAGATGTCAGATATCCATTGGCAGGCAGATTAGATGAAGCAGCCTTCCTCCTCCTCCATCTTCCACCATGAACCTGGCGAGTTTTGCAGCATTAAATAAAGGAAGTGGTGGTGGGTTTTTATGCCATGAAGTAGAACTCATCAACAAATTATGCTTATAGCTTTGTTTCATTTTGACATAGGGAAAGAGCAGTATGTGACCATTTGGGCAACTTTTCATTTCATAAATATTCCCCAAATTATTCTTCCACTGTCTGACTAGGGCTCTGCTTCTGCTATTCCTTGTAGAGTAACTTTTTGACCTGCCTGCTGCAGCTACAAGTGTTACTGTCCCTACACTATTGTTCTCTCAGACCTTTCTGAGTCCTGCCACACCGCTTGCCGTAATGATTCCCTGCAGCAGTGAATGCCTCATGCTGTATATCTGGTGTAATAAGTGTTTCCTGAATCCATTTCAAACCTATTGCTTTTTCCAGTGTCACCGAGTGTTCCCTTGTTCTTGTGTTATGAGCCAAGATGAGTAGGAGCACTGGGTTGTTTTATGTACTTTTTATGTCTCCTCTTACTCAGGTGTGTATGGAGGAAGGATGAAGTGTTTGGGGAGGGAGAAGAGCTTTAAAAATAAAAGCCACATAATTTAAGGACGCCTCCACTGACATGTCCAAGGCACAGCAAAACATTTTAAACAATGAAATACAAGTATTATAATAAACATTCACTCAAAAAATAGAGTGAAGAGAGCCTATTACAGTAAAAGCCCAAGACATGAATAGGAGGGGACTAATCAACGAGGCTAACAGTAGCCGTATTTTAAAGCATCTTTCAAACAGAGATGTTTGAAAGTAAGGAGAGGTTGGGGGAAGTGGATAAGAAGGGATGGAGTTCTATATTCCTGGGCCACAACATAAGAAATGGGGGATCCCTTGTTGTCATAGATCCTGACTAAGTATTCAGAAAGATCTTAAGCACATCTGTGTGGCTGAAGTACTTTCCTAAATAAGGACAAATTTAAACATTTACTTAAATTTTTGCTGATTTGGGGCTCTAACGCTCTAATGATGGGAGGTAGTGGGAGCTCAGATGTCTTGCCAGGCACTGAGTAGAGTTGCTTGAAGTTTTTTAATTTTCAATAATTTTTTTTTCATCCAAATGGATGAGGGAAAGCTTCAAAATTTTCACAATTCATCTGCCCTGTTTGTTTGGTGAATTTAGCTGAGTACTCCCAGGCTGGGCGGAGTGCTCTCATCTCTCAAAGATTAAAGGGAGGTACAGACTTTCAGTGCTTCTTGGAAGTATTCAAAACTTTCTAGGATTGTGTCCTATGAAGCTGCAGATACCTCTCAAGACCAGGTTGAAGAAGTTCTTCACTATATCCAGGATCAAGGCTAGAAACACTGCTCTAAAGAAATAAGAATTCAAACTTTTTGCCCTATTTTGACTTAAAAAAATCGTGACGCCCTACCTTCAGCCCCCTGCCACCTGAGGGGTTCCCTCCTGGCTCAAGGCTTTCTGGCCTGGTGACCCTGTGAAAATGGAGTGGCTACCCACTTTGGGGTCATGACCCACAGTTTGAGAACTGCTGATTTAAAGTAATTAGTTTGAATTTCTCAATATTTTTTAAAAGAATTTGACAAATAGAATTTTTTTTGTTTGCCCATCTTATAGAACTGGAGTGGCCAAACTCACTGACCCTCATACAATAATCTTCAGAGGGTCGAGAGCCAGACACACCTGCCAGGGCTTCTGCCCTGCAGCAGGGTGGTGGGGCTAGGGGCTTCAGCCTCCTGAGAGGTGTCTGCCGGGGCTTGGGACTTGGGCAAGAGCGGGGCTGAAGCCCTAAGCCCGAGCAGATGCCTCCTGTGGGGCAGAAGCCCCTAGCCCTACTGTCCCACTGCAAGGCAGAAGCCCTGAATTGTTCCTCCTCCCCCCCAATTCTGGTAGGCAAAGAATGGTGGGGGGTGCTGAGGGGCTCCTTGAGCTGCACTTTAACTGTAAAAAAGCCATGCATGTAGCTTGCGAGCTGCAGTTTGGTCAACCCTGTTATAGAACTATAAGTCATTCATGAGTGTTTAAGAATTAAATATCTACCTCTAATCAATGCCAGTCAAGTGTGTGAACTCCCCATTAGCACAAGATGAGTTATTCTTGCAAAACACTTTGTGCTAGAGGGGTCCAATCCAAGGCCCGCTAAATCACTGGAAACATATTGACTTCAGTGATCAGGCCAAATATCTAGAAAAGAGACAATCAAGCTGATAATGTGCATAAAAAGTTTGTAAGTCAGGAACCTTGACTCTGACATACATTGAGTACTTGAAAAAAATCAGATTCATGAAGTGTCCATTGTCTGCTAGTGTAAGAAAAATCATTCTAGACTAGTGAGTAGGTTCCAAGTTCCTTCAGAGCAAAACATAGAAACAATGGTATTTCTTTTCAAAGATACCTGTGAGGTTCTTCAGGATATCATAACTGGAGACTAGCGCTCCGGGGTAACCCTCACTTTTAAAAGCTACAGAGAGAATTTAGGAGAAAAGTCTCTTCCCAAAGCTGTTAACCGGATGAAAGCCATTGGCATATTCAGCACAGCTGAGCTGGAATAAACTCCCATTGGGTACTTGAAGATTTAACAGGTCTGTACTAGCTTAAGGCTACAACATTGCAGTATCCGAATGAACCACGTTTGTATTTTTGCAGTAAATCTTAACTGTAAGATTGCAATAGTGGAGTAACTGTAGCTTTCCACCACACTGTTATGGATCAGGATGGAGGCGGTCCAGCCTAGTAGTCAGGGCAAAGGTCAGCTCCACTGGGTGGAGCAGGCATCCAGGTTGGGGAACAAAGCCAAGGGTTAGCACAAGAGTCAACTGCCAATTACCAGAGCCAGGACCAAGCCAGAGTCAGACACAGGAATCAAAGCTGAGGGTCAGAGCCAAGGTGAGATGCCAAGGGTCAAGTCAGAGTCAGAGGCTGGGGACAGAAACAGGACTGGTAACTGATGATGGAAGTGAGATAAGGGCAGGAACTAGCATGGAACAGAAACAAAAGCAGGGGTAAGGCAGAAGCCAGGAGCAAAGCAGCAATCAGGAACAGGGTTGGGTGCAGGAAGCCAAATGCAATGCAGCCACAACAGGAAATCACCTCGTTACTCAGACAGCTTCCTGTACCTCCTTCTGGCTTAAAAAGCATGTTTGGACTAATCGGTGGAGCTTGGACAATCCACCAGTCAGGGCTTGTTAAGGCAGAATCCCAACTCTGTCACTCCGATTGCAGAAGTGGGACCTGCAAGGATTTAAAAAAATTAATACTGGCCACTCCAGGCTTGTATTAAACTCCCAAGGTTACAGCTTTTCTCTGACCTTGGCTTGGTAAACACTGCCACCACCCAAATGCAACAAAACCCCCTTTGAACCCAAGAAAGAGCACTTGGGAAGTCCTCGCTGTGGGGTGCCCGCAAGCCCTTTCACCCCGACTCCGGGGAAGAGCTGAGAAAGAAAACAAAGGAAATTAGCTGTGGCTACCAGCTAATCAAACAACATGCACAAACCTCTTAGGACACCAAAAATCCAATCCTGTTCTTAAAATAGGTAAATTTTATTAAAAATAAAAAGAAAGAAAATACATCTGGAACTTAGGCTTTTGCTGGATTTTAAAAGAGCAATTCCAAAAATCGTGCACCCAAAATAGCTTTCTTGGGGGTTCAGCTTAAAGGTTACAAGCAGTGATGACCTGCCAGAATGTTAATAACCGGTTCCCCACTGGGTCTTCGGCAGCACGTCGGCAACGGGTCCTTCACTCGCTCCAGGTTTTCTGCGGCACTTCGGTGGCAGGTCCTTCAGTGCCGCCGAATACCCAGAGTGAGTGACCGACCCGCCACCGAAGTGCTGCCACCGACCCAGTAGGGAACCGGTTATTAAGCACTGCCTGGTCAGTACAAATGTGAGACCCCCACCCTAACTGCCCCCCAGGATCCCAACCCCTACCCAACTCGCCCTGCTCCCTGTCCCCTGACTGCCCCGACCCCATCCACCACCATCCCGACAGACCCCTGGAATTCCCACGTCTACCTAACCCCCTCCGTTCCCCATCCCCGACCACCCCCACAGAACCTCCGCCCCCTCCAACCGCTCCCTGCCCCTTATCCAACCTTATCCTCCCAGCCCCAGCCTGGCCCCCTTACCATGCTGCTCAGGGCAGCATGTATGGATGCCGCGCGGCCCGCTGGAGCTCGCAGCCCCACCCCCTTACCATGCCACTCAAAGCAGCAGGAGCTGCCGAGCTGCCCAGGAGCGGTCCAGAGCGCTGGCGCCAGGCTCTGCGAGAGGGGAAGGAGGGGGAGGGGTTGGGGAAGCATCCCAGCCAGGAGCTCAGGTGGGCCAAACGGGACGGTCCCGCAGGCCGGAGTTTGCCCACCCCTTTAACAACCGGTTCTAAACCGGCTTCTAAATTTAACAACCGGTTCACGTGAACTGGTGCGAACCATCTCCAGCTCACCACTGGTTACAAGCAAACAAAAGCATCTAGGGTTAGCACAGAAGAGTCCACAAGCCAATAAGAAAGAAAAGAAATAACCCTAATCACATTTAGCTAAACATTCTGATCTACTTACACATTGGAGTTCAGATAAGTCGTTCTAGGCTTGATTTGATGACTTATAATCATACCTGGCTTAGCTGCTTATAGCATGGCTGCTCTGACCCATCACCCCAGAGAGAACAGTCAAAGGGAAAGTTTCCCTTTGTGGGCAGCTGCACAAGAGAGAATGAAGGGCCACTCCCCTAATTAGTGGAGCTGTGCAGGCGTGGCTCCACTAATTAGGTGCCTGGTCCCTGGAGAAGATGCACATGTAAGGTGAGGTGGTGGCCTTGGGAGGAATAGGGGGTAGGTGGGAGGGGGCCGTGGGGTGAGAAGAGAGGGGTGGGGGGAAGTTTGAGATCTTCAAGGCTGCGGCAGCCAGGGAAAGAGGTGACTTTCCCCAGCTCCAGGGCTGTGGCTGCCAGGGAGAGATGGCCCTCCTTCCCAGCCTCAGCTCTGTGGCTGCTGTGGTGGGGGAGAGACCCCCCTCCTTCCCAGCCCCACCTCGGGGACTGCCACGGCAGGCATGCTAATCCATCACATTAGAAAGGTAAAACTACTGATGTGAAAATATAAGTGGTGTGCTTTTATTTCTAGAACAAAATAAAGTTTATTATTATTTAGTTTTTTGTATATAGCGCTTTTATCCAAAGCGCTTTACAATAGTTAGCTAATGGTACAAACAACATTTGGAAAGATAAGTAAGTGGGCCGCCGAGATCCTCAGCAATTTTCAAGTGGTCCGTGCAAAAAAAAAGTTTGAGAACCACTGTGCTAGACCATCCTCTCCACCTCTTTGTAAGGAAGAGGAGGTGAAGATTTCATTGCTGTAGCTTCTGGACTAATCTGAGTCCCCATCTGTCCAATTTTTTCTCTGGAGAAGTGGGTAATATTGCCCAGTTTTAATGCTGGTGTCAGCTGTTTAACAATGAAAGGAATTATGAACACTGCTACTTTATCATTTACCCTTGGCAGCTCAGAACAAATGAATAAGCTGTTTGGGGTGAAGGGCCTAGACAAAACAGCAAAGACATTGAGAACCTCAGACAACCCATCCCAGAGTGGCCACAACTCTCAGGACTCAAAACTGGGTGCATTTCCTCCCAGGAGGATTGACATGATCAATGCTGTGATGGGAAATGTTTGTGCAAAGGTCATTCTATTTCAATTTTAATCTTCCATTGGGGAGGACTTCGGTAATCAGTAGCAAACCTGATGGCCAATGCTAAGGCAGTAGCAATCTTTTTAGTTCCATTTCATCTAACTCAAATGAGCTTTAATTCAGTTCCAAATCCAATAACACAACAGTATCAAAGTATGCCATTTGCTGTGTAGACATACCTTCAATTCTAATTCAAATATCTCAACAACTTCACAGATTCCTTTATCACTTCCGGAACCATCTAAGTGGTGCCGAACAGACAGCTAGCAGTTTTTCTGACAAAAATTGTCATTCTGAACCTCTTCTAGGAGTAATGATCATCTCCTCTCCTCTTATGAAGTAAGAAGTTGACTGAAGTAAGAAGTGAAAGATCTGGTGCCACTTGCTAAGACAGATTGCTATTATTTGAGCTGCCCATCCCCAACTCTTTGTTCAGAGCATATTTTCAGTCGTAGAGGTGATGTAGTGTAGTTACAGATCACAGAACAGCCAAACTGCAGAAAACATAGACTGATTTACCTTCATCAAGATAAATCACGACAGGTTTCAGGACTCCTATAACTCAGAAGCCAGGGTGACCTTGAGGAAGCAGTTGATTAAAACTGCCGCACAGAGCCCAGGGTTATAGTTTATGGCTAATGATGCCAGGTTGCCAATCGAACTGCACTTGCCTGTCTGGTGCTGTAGTTCAGTGCTGTTCTTAAATAACTAATAGGGCCAAGTCAATGTGGCAGTCCAACCTCTCCCTATATAATAACATAACAGTACAGGTGAAGGAGTCGTATAGTAGCACCTTAGAAATGCTTCAGATAGCAACTGAAATGTACCTGATAGGAAAGAAAAAACCATCAGCTGTTCTATATTTTCCCCACCTTTACCTCACTCTGCTTTTCAGGCATATTTACACAAACAGAATGAGGAAAACCTGCAGTTACTAAATACAAAGGGCCAGAATTTCAGCTGGGGAACATAGTACTACCAACTTCAGCTTAATGATTTCCACCAGCTGAGGATTTGCCCCAAAAGCCTTAGAGTTAGGGCTACGCCAGCATCAGTAAGCAAAAGGTGAGAGAAGTTGTGTTTGATCCCTTCCCCATCTGCATTGTACCTACATGTTATGGCTGAAGCACTAGCAGCAGCTGGAGTGATGGCTGCAATGAACATTTTCCCTGTGAAATACCCGCTTTCAATTGATCAGAACTTTCTGAAATTTGTACCTTTCAGACTGAAATTTTCCAAGCTTGGTCTCTTATAAAAAGGAAGATTTTGGAACAAATGCTTAAACGGAAATAACTTGGGATAAGAATTTGTATGGTAGCAGGGAAATAATCTTCAGTGACAAGTGCCTTAAGATGAATTGCTCAAAATGTGGGTAATTTGCTAATTATGAGTTTGAAATGTGCACAGCACACATCTGGAATATAGCTGGGACAATTCCATTTCTACCATGCTTTGGAGAAGCCTTTCCTTCCTCCCTGTGCAGTAGGGTTCCAGAATGCTTGGGAACTTTGTAGAAGAGCAACTACAAAGTATCCTCTGGACTGGAACACTCTGAAATGCCACAAGAACGCATAGTTCCTATTGTTGCTCTCTTGTGGAGTTACTGAACATTGTGAGACAATTGTGGAATGCAGTATGGGAAAACAATAGACGGAGGAGGACTGAGACAGCTGCATGGAGATCAGTGGGTAGTGGCTAGGAAGAACCTTCACATTCAATGCAATCTACCCTGCAGGGCTGCAATACTCTAGCTAACTAGTTCCAGATTAAGAGTTTTGTATTTTACCTTTTTCTAAAAATCTTGGAAATTTGCTCATAAAAGGCCATTAAAACTGCACAGTTAATCACAGAGGCTATCTTCATACATCATCAGGTAGCAGTAAAGAGCCCAAGCCCAGTATTTTTCCTTTGCATCCATCTCTAATATGTGCCAAATCCATGGAGCTAGCTGCCAAAAATACAGTAACTGAAGCCACTTTTAACTTTCTGGTATATTAACCCTTGTATATGTATGTTTGTTCTATTAGGATACCTTAAGTGACTGACAGAAACTGAGTATTTTCTCTTCTGCTTCTTGGAAATACACAATTACTTAACCTCAGTTCAGTGGAAGCAAAGATTCCTCACTTGGTTCTTGGATAGCAGCATGACCCCTTAAAGAGGGTTAACATAAGTGATCTGAGGTGTATGTCTAACTCGAGGGATACAGCTGCTCAATGAATTGTTCACAATGAACAATCCATGAGCTCTGCTCATGAATTTAGGCATGGGGGCCAGGTCTTTGGCACAGGAACAGAGCAGGAAGATGGCTTAATCTACCTTGCCACTGCCTTGACTCTGGGGACAAACAGGGGCCAGTCTAGCTCCTGATATAAGTTAGACTAATCCAACGGCTGTTCAAAAGTATGCCAAGTAGAATGGTCCCATTCCTTGCCAAGCCTAACATCCCCTCTATACCATTGGGCTGGGATCAGGTGCATAGAATTAGTCATGCAGGCTTTGTGACAGCCAGCAATTCCACTATGCCATGGAAATCCCCCACAAGCCCATTACGGTAGTTTTCAAGCAGCTTTGCAACATAAGCACTGCAAAACAGCCAGATGGGTGACAGGATTAGCACCTGGTTCTCAAGTTTGCATAGGGAAACCTCTGGTTTAACAGATTTTCCTCTACAAGCTTTTCTCTCTCTGTTGGTTCTTTTGGTGTGATTGCAGAGAAGGACAGCCCTGCGGTTACTTGCAGGCTTTCACATCTACCTTCGTAACTGTGTACAAGCTGGACCAAAATATAGCACTTAAAAATAAGACTGACAGATCTTTTCTGTATTCCAGCCATTTGTGGGTTTCATTCCAGGTTTTACCTTCTGTGCAAGCCCTTTTTTTATTTTAACCAGTAAGGGAGAGCATGGGTAAAGTGAATGTGTATCCATTTTGTAAACTGTTCTGGTATCTAAACATAACAATAGGACTCATTATTTTAGTTACACAATGCAGCATGTTACAGGTCTGTTGGAATAGCTTGCCAACATGCATTGAAACACGAAGTTTGATTTAAAGGTTAAACCCACATTTTCTTGACTTAAGGCATCAGTTTTTGTTGACTAATTGTCATAAACAGATAGTTAAGGGTTAAAGTCTCTTTTACCTGTAAAGGGTTAACAAGCTCAGTAACCTGATGAACACCTGACCAGAGAACCAATCAAGGGACAAGATAATTTCAAATCTCTGTGGAGGGAGGTCTTTGTCTGTGTCCTTTGTTTGGGTTGCCATTCTCTCTTTGGATTTAAGAGATGCCAGACATATTCTTCAAGTTCTCCAAGGTTTCCTGAAGTATTTTCTTCTATTCAGTATAGTAAGTATTAGAAGGCGGTTTAGTCTTATAATTGATTTCTACATTTGCAATTGTGTGTTTGCTGAAGAAATATCTTTATTTCTGTTTGCTGTTACTTTGATTATTCTGAGGAGGAGGGAGGGGCAGTCTCTCCAGTTTTTATAAATTAGACCCCGTAAATTTTTCCATCCTGGTATTACAGAGATAGTGTACTTTCTTTCTTTCTTTTAATAAAATCTTTTCTTTTTAGAACTTGCTTGATTTCTTCCCTTGTTTGGATTTTCAGGGGAAGGGGAGGGGGGAAAAGTGAATCCCTCTTTGTTTGATTCAATGAGTTTGAATCAAGGTATCTCTCCTAAGGACTAGGAGAGGGGAGGGGTGAAGGAGGTGAGGGGAATAAATTATTTCCCTTTGTGTTGAGATTCAAGGAGTTTGGATCTGTGTTCCCCAGGGAAAGTTTGGGAGAACAGGGAGTGTGCCAAACACTAAAAACTTGGCTGGTGGCAGCGTTTACCAGATCTAAACTAGGATTTAGTTTAGAGGAGTCCATGCAGGTCCCCATCTTGTGAACGCTAAAGTTCAAAGTGGGAAATAAACCTATAACACTAATGTGAATAAAAAAGACTGTCTTCTTTAGAACATCCCTGTGTATATTAAGCTATTGTGTCTGCCAGTCTTTTTTTTCCCACTGTACTGAACATACCAAGTTGTCTTAATGTTCCCTAAGGGTGTCATTTTTACAAAACTTGTATGATTTTTGGAAAGCCAGACCCCACGTGCCGCAGATAGTGTCTGGCAGGAGTTCCAACAGGGGGCCAGTGGCTGAACCCCTCTGTGCACACTTAAGGAAAGGATGCTCCCACCCAGGGAACTGTAGGATGGTATGGTTGCCTAGGAGGGAGGATTTATTTCCTTTGAACTCCACGGAATCCCCTGGTCACAGCCTGCTTAATAAGATTGTTTGCAGGGATCAGGATTGGTCTCCAAGTCTGTGTGTCCAGGATGTACTCACAGACACCGAAGGACACATTAGAGTGAGCCAGGAGGTAAACATGCTTGCTTATTCCAGTTCCCTGCCACTGAGGCAAAGGGCAGAAAAGAAATGAGCCCCACAGTTGCAAGTCCCATATTAGAGACACCATCAGACATAAAAGTAGCCACAGAAAATATTTGACACTCGCTCACATGACTTGAGACCATCTTTCTGTTGATGAGAAATGGGAAATGACTGCCTAGGAAGGAGTACTGCGGAAAGGGATCTGGGAGTTATAGTGGACTACAAGCTAAATATGGGTCAACAGTAACACTGTTTCAAAAAAAGTGAACATCATTCTGAGATGTATTAGCAGGAGTGTTGTAAGCAAGACACAAAAAGTAATTCTTCCACTCTACTCTGCGCTGATTAGGCCTCAGTTGGAGTATTGTGTCCAGTTCTGGGTGCCACATTTCAGGAAAGATGTGGACAAATTGGAGAAAGTCCAGAGAAGAGCAACAAAAATTATTAAAGGTCTAGAAAACATGACCTATGAGGGAAGGTTGAAAAAATGGGTTTGTTTAGTCTGGAAAAGAGAAGACCGAGAGGCGACAGGATAACAGTTTTCAAGCAGATGAAAGTTTGTTACAAGGAGGAGGGAGAAAAATTGTTCTTCTTAACCTCTGAGGATAGGACAAGAACCAAAGGGCTTAAATTGCAGCAAGGGAGGTTTAGGTTGGACGTTAGGAAAAAACTTCCTGTCCAACCTAAACTTATTCCTGTTAAGTACTGGAATAAATTGCCTAGGAAGGTTGTCAAAGCTCCATCATTGGGGATTTTTAAAAGCAGGTTAGACAAACACCTGTCAGGAATGGTCTAGATAATACTTAGTCCTGCCATGAGTGCAGGGGACAGGACTAGATAACTTCTTGAGGTCCCTTCCAATCCTATGATTCTATGACTCAAAAACTACCTTCCCTCCCCTGCTCTGCCTCCTATCTAATTTCACATCTCATCTTCCCTCTGACATCTTCTCATATTGTCTCAGCTTCAACTCATGCTTAACATGGCCAAAACAGAACTCTTTCCTCCCCTCATTTCTCTGACTCTGCTGAGATAAGCATCCTCTTCCCTGTCAGCCAGACCTATAATCCAACTGTCATCTTTGACTCCCCCTTATATCTAGCCTCAGATATCCAGGATGTATCTGGATCATGATGCCTCTTCCTCTCTATACTTGGTCCACACCAGCCTGTTCTCTGTCTACACCATTAAAATTCACCCAGACCTTCTTGTTTTGACTACAGCAACCTGCATCTATCTGGCCATATCGACATGCAGCTTGCTGCCATCGGGTTCACCCAAAACCCTGCTGTTGAGATCACTGCCCTGGCCCACCATTCTGGCCATACTGGGGGGAATGGAGGGGCGCTGCAGAGCAAGTGGATTGGGACTAGGACTAGATATCAGATCCACAAAGGGATTTAGGCACCAAAATCCCAGTTTTAGGAGCTTAAGTCCCAGTTTTAGGCACTAATGTGAGCCAGATACCCTCCATTCTGTTGCCACCTAACCCTTTAGGGGCCTCACCTGACTTGGTGCTTAAATGTTTTGTGACAGGGTCGGTCCAGATGGCTACAGGAGAGTGTTCGATGGCAGATATATTAGTCCCAGATTAAGTAGATCCCTTTTCCCTGGGTAAGGTAACAGGGGCAGTTCCAGAACAAGCAGGAACATGCTGGAACCAATTAAGGCAGGCGGGCTTATTAGGACACCTGGAGCCAATTAAGAAGAAACGGCTAGAATCAATTAGGACAGGCTGGATAATCAGGGCACCTGAGTTTAAAAAGGACCTCACTAGGGACAACACATGAAGAAACAGGGATGGGAGTGAATGTTAAAAGTTAGGGGCCAGAGTGGGACACGGAGTAGAGAACCCCCAGAAGCACCCACTGCTCCTCAAACATGGGTAAGAGTCAGTGGATACTGCCCAGAGGAATTCTGTCTGAAGACATGATTAGATGAGGGACTAGAAATAGGCTCTCCAGTCACAGCTGCCTCCGCCTCATCATCTGGTGGACGGCCATGTTGGCCAGGGCCAGGAGGATGTTGATGAGGTCATCTCACAACTTTGTGGGACCACGGATGGGGTGTGCACGAAATAGGAGATGCAGGGAAAAGTACAGCCAGAACCTCATTAAGGGGTTCTGGAGGAGCCAGAAGAGAGGCTGCAACCTGATGCACTCTATGTAGGTGTGCACCAAAGCCTCCTTCTTGCTGCAGAAAGATCAGGTGTTGGAGGAGTTTGTGAACCATGCCAGGTATATGCCATGCTCACAGCTCTATGGAGGATTGGAAGATATGTCGTAGTGAACAAGGCAGGGGATTGAAGGAGGAGAGGATGAGTGCATGGTTAAAGTAGTTGAATGTTGCCCTGGAGAACTGGATTCTCTTTCTGTCTCTCCCAGAGTTCCTGTGTAATGCTGGGCAAGTTGCTAAATCAATATTTTCATAGGTGTTCACTAATTGTGTGTTCCTCATTTTCTGGGTGCCTAATCTGAGACCCTATGGTCTGATCTGCAGAAGTGCTCTGCACTCACAGCTCCTACTGAAGTCAGTGGGAGCTGTGCTGGGAACATACACAAAGCTCTATAAACACTAAGTATTCTGAAAAATCACGCTGTAAGTGTCTCAAATTGGCCATCCAAAATTAGTGGACATATCAACCTTAATTGCTGTGCCTCAGTTTCCCCATCTGTAAAATGGGGTAATACCTCTGCACCTCACAGGGGTATTGTGAAAATAAATTCATTAATGTGTGTGAAGCACTCAGATACTAGTGATAAGCACCACAGAAAAGCCCATGAGGAAATTAATAATTCTTGTATTCAGGGTGGGGTTTGGTTAGTGTGCAGTACATAAGGCACTAGGTGACACACTGAATGAGGATAAAAAAATATTGAATAGCTGCTCATTAACTGAGCACTGTTGATCTCTCTGCACTGAACAAGGCAGGGTCTTGTGGAAGAAACAATGTGTGATCCTGTCATTAAAGACCGCACCTTACTGCATAGGAGCTGTATTAAGGGTTCACAGACAACCTTAATTATGGCATTTCCTAACTTTTGTGTGCTTGGCTTGGCTTAATAATGTTCTTTGAATACATTTCATAGTTTAAAATATACTATGAATGATCTGGACGCAGCTCATTGTGCACACAGCCACGTGTTTTCAACACTACCCTCCCTCTCCAGTTCCCCTAGTTAGTTTGTTAGTTACAGCTACCTGTTGCATCTTGTCTCAACATAGGTTGTGAGATTTTTGGGGCAGGGATTGTCTTATTCTGGGGTTATGTATTGCACCCTCCAAGAGTGCTCCCCCAACCCTGATTGGGGTCTCAGTGTTACAGTAATACAAATAAGTAACAATAAATCATTAGAAATTAATACACAGTGTGGAAATTTTTTTTTTAAAGAAAAAGATTCAACTGCAGCTTACAGTGCTGTAACTTTGAAAGTACAAGATGCAGTCAGAGAACATTAGCAGCCTGACAAGGAGCAGGCGCAGAAACGGAGAAAGGCTGGGCTTTTATCTCAGACTTACATTTAGGGTATTTTACCTACACTCATTTGAACTAGGCAGGATGTAATTTTCATCTTAGCATAAGAGATTTGCCCTGTCCGGTGGAGTCAAAGCTATAAGACACCCTAAGGATGTGGCTTTTTCACCTCTCTACAGCGCGCACTATTAAACTGATGCAAAGAAATCTCAAGGGATTGCTCTAAGGCCGCAGCATCCGTATATTCATGAGCATTACATCATGATATTTACTAGACTCTTGAGTCCCTCTGTTGGGTGCAGGGACTTCAGATTGCACCACCTAGTACCAGCAAGCGTTACTGCAGCCCCAGGGATTGGCAAGTACCACCTCCCTCAGTCACGGGTATTAGGAATTTGCATAGTCAACCAGACCAGTGGTCTATCAAGTCAGTATGAGGTCTCTGATTGGGACCTGTACCAGATGCTTCAGAGGAAGATTAAAGAAGCCCCACAATAGGCAGATGTGGGATAATCTGCCCTCCAGAAAAGTCTCCACCTAGAAATTGACTTAAGGCCTGAAGCATGAGGCTTTAGATCCCTTCCAGTACATACTATTCTACATCAGGATATTCTGGTTGTCCATATAAATGTCCAATCCCTCTGACATTCTGCTAGGGCAGAAAAGCTTTACATTGTAACCAGGGTTCTGTACCACTCTTGCTGGTGGAGGCTGCCTGGGGGGAATACAGTAAATCAGCAGATGACGATTGCCTAGGCCCTACTCCATCCTCAGGTTAGACCTACCAACTCCTTGAGTCTGTATGACCATTTGCAGGCTCCCCTGCAGAGTGGAATTGTGGTCCCCTTGTACTAATTCAACTTCCCTCTGGACAGAGCCCTCTTGCCCTTGGTTTCCCTGAAGAACTTAGGCTCAAACTATCACTGAGTGTACAATTCACACTCCGCCAAACTAACAGTAAAGGAAGCAGATTGTGAGGAATGTATCAAACTGGTGATCAGTTTGTCCTAGCGATGGTGAGCTTCAGTCTCATGGTTCTTAAAACTGGCAAAAAAGCCCACAAGAGAAACAATCTAAAAACCAGGGAATTGGAAGAGATAGAAATAAGAGGTATAGTATTTCCCATAAAAGGTAATTTACACAGAAGAAGTTCCTGAGGAGGGGCGTTATGCAAAGGACACATCTGTGTTTAGGAGATGGTAGGTGCATGGGAAATAGGTTGGGATGGCAGTAGGATGGGACCACAGGAAGGTATGAATGCCATTCAAGGTTTAAAAGTATTGAGTTGGGTTCCAGGGATAAGTAACCATTTGGCAGTGGGATCTAATATTACTAGTTCACCCATTATCAGTGGTTACCCACAGCTCTCTGCTGTAACAAACAGATTCATGGATTCCAAGGTTAGAAGGGACCATTGTGATCATCTAGTCTGACCTTCTGTATAGCACAGACCATAGAAGTTCTCCAAAATAATTATTTGAGCAGATCTTTTAGAAAAACCACCAATCTTGATTTAAAAATTGCCAGTGATGAGGATCCACTATGACCCTTGATAAATTGTTCCAATGGTTAATTACCTTAACTGTTAAAAATTTTCATCTCATTGTGTCTGAATTTGTCTAGTGTCAACTTCCAGCCATTGATTCATGTTATACCTGTCTCTGCTAGATTGAAGAACCCATTATCAAATATACTGTGATCAAGTCAACCCTTAATCTTCTCTTTATTAAGCTAAATAGACTGAGCTCCCCTTGAGTCTATATCACTATAAGGCATCTTTTTTAATCCTTTAGTCATTCTCTTGGCTCTTCTCTGAACGCTGTCCAATTTATCAACATCCTTCTTGAATTGCGGACACTAAAGTGGGACACAATATTCCAGCAGTGGTTGCACCAGTGCCAAATACAGGGATAAAATAACCTCTCTGCTACTACTCGAGATTCACCTGTTTATGCATCCAGGGATTGCATTAGCCCATTTGGCCACAGTATCACATTGGGAGCTCATGTTCAGCTGATTCTCCACCAGGACTGCCAACTCTTTTTCAGAGTCACTGCTTCCCAGGATAGAGTCCTTCATGCTATAAGTAGGGCCTACATTCTTCACTCCTAGGAGGTACGCATTTATATTTAGCCAAATTAAAATTTATATTGTTTTCTTGTGCCTAACTTGCTAAGCTATCCAGATCGCTCAGTATCAGTGACCTGTTCTCTTCATTATTTACCACTCCCCCAATTTTTGGCTCATCTGCAAACTTTACCAGTGATGACTTTATGTGTTTTCTGGATTGTTTTAATGCACTGCAATAAGCACATTAGCATCTGTGTTAGAGTTAACCTTTGCTTTTAGCCCAAAATCTCACTCCCTCCTCTATGGGCATGAAGGTTCTGTCTGCTGTGGGACTGTCGGAGTTCCTCAGCAAAGGGCGGGGGAGGCAGCAGGACTTTGAGAGACATGGTTTCATGGTTACTTTTACATGCATTGTCTGCACATCGACAAACTACATTCCAGAGGGCTTCATGTGGCTTCTAGAAGCCACTGACCTCTGTTTGGCAGAGGATTATGAATTAGAGCGGCTATTCCATCCTCAATGATGGAGTAACAGCAACAGGGTGATTCTACTGCTGCTCTGCAGCCTGAGGAGGAGGTTTCTCCATGGAGATTCCTTAGAACCAGGCTGGCTACTTCGGCTTGTGCTGGGAGCAAGATGTTCTCTTTTGGTCTCGGGGAAAACAAAACTCTTCAACCTGAAAGTTCTACTGCACACTGAAAATAAGTGACCCATGGGTGAACTATCCATCACTGAGCCACAGACATGAATAAGTGCTGACACTATTCGCACACTGAAGACATGTATGCAGCCAAAAGCTTCTGTCCAACACAGCGGGAGTCACAACGTGTCAGCATTGCACAAAGTCAACGTTTCACTAGGATCAGTGGATTTCAACATTTTCCATACTGTGACCCCCACGTAGAAGAGTTTCCCCCTTCCCCACTGACTAGGGTAGACTGAGAGGGTGGTCACGTCCCCTTGAACTTGTTTGCAACCTCCAGGTTGAGACCCTGCACTAGAGATTTTGGCCCTGTGAAGTAACTGTATTCCATAACAGAACCGCTGTCCATCCAGAAACCTGTACTATTTGGTTGCACAAATGCTCCTTCCAAAGTTATTTAATTCACTAAATAAACTATTTTACTTATTCATGCAGACTATTGTACATCCAACGCTTATCAATAAATCATATTCCTTTTACTCCTGATAACTGCAATGTGTTAAAAGGAGCAGGAAAGCAGTCCAATACAAAACAGGAATAGTAGATTATTTTGACTCAGAAGGCTAATACCAATGTGGTGGGGAAAGGCAGAATTAGTAGGCTGAGACAGCATGGTGTGTTGCTAAGAGAAAACAGGAGACTTGAGGTAATAGCACCTGAGAGCCTCGATATGTAGTGATTATGTGGCCCATATAAGCAAAAATAGAGGGTTAGGCTATACCTATGTGAAATACTCTGTCCGTCCACAATTTGGTGCAAGACATTTGCTTGAGATCAATTAAAATCAGTATTAAATAGAAAGGCACCATTCTTATGAAAAATGCAATGCAAAATTTACCAACGTATTGTACATGTAGAAAGATTGTTTCCCCTAGGTTGATTTGGCTCAGATTCTCCCCCCTCCCATTCTGTTTCCATTTCTTTGTCTTGCAGGCAAAAAATAGGCACCTCTGTAAATCTAAGTGTAATTGCACATTATGCAGACAAATGCTGCGCAGAGTATAATTAGCAATAGGGAACTGTGACTTTCATTGCAACAACTTCTTTTGTATGCTGTTTACACAGCTTTCCATAGGCATTCTGACTACTGAGCTACAGTAATGTAGGTGAATGATTACTTGAGTACCAAGGTTAAGATGGAATTAAGGTTCAGTTGAATTTACAAACCATATTTATCATGGTAAATTGGTTCCTGGGAGTGACGTCCTGAAGAATTTGATATAAAATCTACAGCAAATCCTATGGCTGGGATGTAATTCTGAATTACATTCTTTTATAGAAGTTTTTAAACATTCTAAAGAAAAATTATTATTTTCCTGGACATTTAGTCATTTCTATGGAATCCCGTAGTGGATTCTCACCTCTCTATAATCAGGTGTGGTCATTCCTCAGCCTTTCTCTCTCCTCTTGTAGTAGGGTAGGTCTCGGCACACTTGTGTACCAGGAAAAGCAAAATTCTTTCCCTTCCAGAGAAACAAAAGTTCAAATAAAAAAGATGTAGCCATCACTCCTGTTCATGGATGCCTGATACGAATAGTTTATTTACTCATCCCCCTTGGGAAACAGCTCAACAGTGCTTTCTCCCACGGTCCACCCTGATCTCCTCTTTATTGTTGAAGAAGGTCTTCCTTGTCCTCTGGGAAGCCCCAGCCATGGGCTTCAGAACAGGATGCTAACACAGTTCCCATGTCCAGCCCTTTGTGCTCCCTTGACCCAGAACCTATTCGTTCACTCTACTAATTCCTTACCTTTTGTTTGCAATCTCGTAAGCCTCCTCTTGTCAGGCCTTGAAAAACTTATTCCTTCAGCAGAGTTCCTGCATCTTCACAGGACCTTTTTCCTCAGTCTCTCCTAAGCCATATCCCCAACTCTTGGCCAGGGATTGCTTTTAAGTCTCTACCCTGTGCCTTTCCCAGCATTCCTTGCAATCCAGGCTCACAGCCACTTAGTTCCTGGACAACGCCTCCTGTCTATCAGATTATAGCCCCTTGTTCAGTCTCAAATGAGAACTCGGATTTGTGCCTGATCACTACCTTACCTTAAAGGGGTCATCCATCCCATTTTCAGTCTCTAAACAGTTTCATTCCTACTAAAATCCATGGGAGTTTCCCGAATACATATGATGGGTTTTATCTGCATCACTCCAACTGGATTTAATGAGACTTGTTTGAGCCATGCACAGCTTTGAAGATATGCCCATTAGGTTGAAATGCTAGAATATTGGGAGCCTGGTCCTGCTAGCAACCAAGAACTAGAGTGTGCCATTAATGCCACAGCTCTGCAGTGGGAGCAGCCACGGCGTCTCACCACCCTAGGAAGAGTGCCTCAGCCAGGCACAGTTCCTCCCCATGCCACGTGCACAAAGCGTGCCTAACCTGTGCTCTCCATTTCATTTGAGCAGACGTTCCCTGGTACAGCTCTGTGGGACAGCGAGGAGAGGGGGACAGGGCCACAGCCTTGCTTGCTTTCTGCCCCCGTTTTGGAATCTTTCTTCCCAAGGGGGACAAGCAGGAGTGAGCAGTCCTACTGAACCCCAGAATACAGAATACACGGGCTGCTATTGTGGGAGGCCCTAGCATGGCCACCCTTCTTCCTGCGTAGCTTAAGACAAGGCATTGCTATCTGGAGCTAGTTTTTTGGGGCTGGATTCTGCAATCCTTACTGCCCCTGACCAGTGCCCACTCACCCAGGCACTCCCATTGACCTCAGTGGGATACTCGGGTGAGACAGAGCTACTCAAGCTACAGGGGGCAGAGTCAAGCCCACTGAAGTGAAAAGACAGGAGCTCTGTGCACAGAGGGATAGCAGATCAGGCTCTCCCTGTTGACGAACGGTGGAATAAGTCAGTCCAGTCCATCAATACTCAATAAAACCAAGAAGTCAGCAGAACGGCTTGCATCTTTCTCTTCCTCTTTACTCATCACAGTTCTCTGGATACAGATCAACTTTCTCAGCTCACTATTACCGTTTCATCCGCCATGAAATGGGAACTCCACATGCTATGACAAATGGCTTGACAAGCTGTCTAATTTCACTGGGCCTTCTAATATTACCTTTCTAACCTCTCCTCCAAATTCCTATTTCTTCCCATTAAATTACAACAGAGATCCCATTTTCATTGCAGCTGTACAGTGGTCCACATTTTGATACCTAGGTACCTAAACTTAGGCTTCTGAATCCATATTTAGGCACCTAAATTACTGATTTTCAAAGTTGCTGAACTCTTATAGTTTCCCCTGGCTTCAAAGAGATTTGTTACTTTGCCAGTATCGATGTTCAGTATTTACTAATGATATGCTACGTGGCAATGGCCTAGCTTCACAGAGATACCCACGCATTGAGACGCTGAGCATCATGGCACCTAATTTGTAGGTGCCTAGAAAATCACAGGCACACACTGTGATTCACAACACCTGAGCAAGGTGCCTAGGCTTCCTATACAATGCCTGGGGAGAGACAGGCACCTTAGACTGTGATTTTCATAAGCCAGCAGGCTAGGTGGGGAGCCAAGGAGAGGGGTATATGCTAAGCCCCACCCCCTCACACTGCCTATGTCCAGGGCTGCAGGGAGACGTCTTTCTTTGCTTGCGATCTACAGCTGGGAGGTAGGCAGCTAAGGCATTTTTAAAAGGAGGAGAACTAGCTCCCTTTTCATGTCTAGCCCAGCAGTATAGTACTCATCCGGGCTGTGGGAGACCCCTGGTTCAAGTTCCCCCTCCACCTGTTAAGGAGAAGGGATCTGAACAGAGATCTGCCACATCTCATGTGCATGCCCTAATTGCTGGGCTATGGGATAGTCCAATTTGGGTCTCCCTCAATTGCTCCCGTGGAAGCTGCTCCGCTGTGGATAAACAACAATAGTGTCATTTGTGTCAGGGAGCGAGAGAGAACAAGCATGAGAATGACGCTATAGCTTGGTGGTTGGAGCACTCATACAGGATGTGGGAGACCCAGGAGCCAGTGCCCGTGTGCCAATGAGCCTTTAATTACTTATCCAACATGCAACAGCTTCCACAGGAGAAATGGAGGGGACCCCACATCAAGATATCCTATAGCATATTGGTGAATGCACTTATCTGAGAGGCAGCAGGTCACTCTTCAGATCCCTTCTCCTCATCAGATGGAGGGGGACTTGAACTAGAGGTCTGCCACATCCTCAGTGAGAACCCTAACCACAGGATGTGGCAGGGGGCCTCTGAGCATGCCTACTGGGTCAGGCTTTGCATGCGAGTTAGGTGGCCGAACGCCTATCTGCCCCTGGCTTGTGAATCTCTCTAGGACTTAGATAGGAGATAGGTGTCCAGATGCTCAGAGGGAGGCAGCAGTGCACACACCCAGAAGCAGAAACATAGGCACCTGGGGGACTTTTTACTGCAAAAACATAGGTGCCCAGTGAGTTTAGGTGCCTACAGGGTGCACCAGGAATTCTATGACTCTCAGGGGAGCCTAAAACTAGGACTTAGGTGCTTAAACACAGACTTAGGCACCTCAGCCTGGGGTTGAAGCACCTAAGTACTTTTATGTATCTAGGCCAGTGTGACTAAAACAAACCTCACAGCACTTAAGTGAAGTGTCAGCAGATGTTGGAAAATTATCCACGTTATTAATGAAGATAAGTTATTTAAGTTTGTAAAATGGCCTGAAAGTCATTAGTTTCCCCAAGAAGCTAACCCCTATTTCCCTCATAGTTCCCATGATATTGTCATCTCATCTTTGGTAAACGTGGAGTTCAGCATTAGGTCCCACTGAGGTCAAAACCATGTGCTTAAATGCTTTGCTGAACCAGGGCCTATTCTATTAATAGTTTCTGTGACCATGAAAGGAAGAATTTAACTGACTAATAGTTAATTCCTCAGGTTCAGGAAAATCTTAGAACACAATTAATTGAATAAACATCAGTTCCGGGGCAAGCTGTTACGTTAAAAGCATTAGCTGTAGCCTAAAAACCAAACTTTAAATCAGATTTTTGCCCATTGGACTAAAAATAAAACAAGATACTTCTATTCCTCACATCAATTCTTGTACAGAAGTAAAAGACACAGAGTGTGGAGGTTTTATTCACATCCACGGACGATTCGACAGTGGTCAAGCAGCCAGACAAGTCTGTCTTCGTTGTGTTTGACTGAAATTCGATAAAGTTATATTGATACAGCTGTCAAAGGCAGGGATATTGTTAACATTTCATGAAGCAGAGCACTCAGTGAAATGAGAGACAGCTGCCAGCCTAAAGCCAGGGGAATATACCTTTACAAACAATGAATAGAGACAAAATATATTGATTAGTGCTTGTCATCTAACTGGTTTGTCTGAACCTATTAGCCTTTTCGAATTGTACTAATAGAAAAAATAACCGTTCCTTTTTTTTTTTCCTTCTCAGCTTACAATATATGAAACAATGAGCAGAATTCTCAAAGGAGGCTTCAGATTTTTTTAGTACTAGAAACAATTTTCAATTTCAACCTGTGGGAACACATTAATCGACCCAGTATAAAAGTCAGCCAATATAAGAGAATATGGTTGGGACTGAAATGTGACCCTCTTTCCCCTAGTTTCTTCTATACTTGTATATAACAGAAAATCATCCATCAACAGAGGCTCCATCGAGACAAAGAAATATTAAAATGAATTCAGGTAAGCAGACTGGCTGTAATATCTCTTTTCCAGACATTCACCAATCTCCACGTGAAGGCAGGGAATAATTTTTTGGCTGTATTCCTTGGAGGTTCAGAAGCTGCTCATGGGCACTTCAGTGTATGCTTTAGAAGCAATGTTTTAAAAAAGGGAAGTTCCTTTTATGATTCCCATGAAAGCACTCCCAGCTATCTCTGTGACACCACTGATTTCCTGAGGAAACTACAGTGCATTGGTGACCTTCCAGAAAACACCATCCTAGCCACCGTGGATGTAGAGGCTCTCTACACAAACATCCCACACACAGATGGAATACAAGCGGTCAGGAACAGTATCCCTGATGATGCCACAGCACAACTGGTTGCTGAGCTCTGTGCCTTTATCCTCACACACAACTATTTCAAATTTGATGACAATATATATCTCCAGATCAGTGGCACCGCTATGGGCACCCGCATGGCCCCACAATATGCCAATATTTTTATGGCCGACCTGGAACAACGCTTCCTCAGCTCCCGTCCACTCACGCCCCTTCTCTACCTATGCTACATTGATGACATCTTCATCATCTGGACCCATGGGAAGGAGACTCTGGAAAAATTCCACCACGATTTCAACAGCTTCCACCCCACCATCAGCCTCAGCCTGGACCAATCTACACGAGAGGTCCACTTCCTAGACACCACGGTGCAAATAAGTGATGGTCACATTAACACCACCCTATACCGAAAACCTACCGACCGCTATGCCTACCTTCATGCCTCCAGCTTCCATCCCGGACACACCACAAGATCCATTGTCTACAGCCAAGCACTGAGGTACAACCGTATCTGCTCTAACCCCTCAGACAGAGACCAACACCTACAAAATCTCCACCAAGCATTCTCAAGACTACAGTACCCGCACGAGGAAATAAGGAAACGGATCAACAGAGCCAGACGTGTACCCAGAAGCCTCCTACTGGAAGACAAACCCAAGAAAGAAACCAACAGGACTCCACTGGCCATCACATACAGTCCCCAGCTAAAACCCCTCCAACGCATCATCAGGGATCTACAACCCATCCTGGACAATGATCCCACACTTTCACAGGTCTTGGGTGGCAGACCAGTCCTCGCCCACAGACAACCTGCCAACCTGAAGCATATTCTCACCAGCAACTCCACACCGCACCATAGTAACTCTAGCTCAGGAACCAATCCATGCAACAAACCTCGATGCCAACTCTGTCCACATATCTACACCAGCAACACCATCACAGGACCAAACCAGATCAGCCACAACATCACCGGTTCATTCACCTGCACTTCCACCAATGTAATATATGCCATCATATGCCAGCAATGCCCCTCTGCTATGTACATCAGCCAAACTGGACAGTCTCTAAGGAAAAGGATAAATGGACACAAATCAGACATTAGGAATGGCAATATACAAAAACCTGTAGGAGAACACTTCAACCTCCCTGGCCACACAATAGCAGATCTTAAGGTGGCCATCCTACAGCAAAAAAACTTCAGGACCAGACTTCAAAGAGAAACTGCTGAGCTCCAGTTCATCTGCAAATTTGACACCATCAGCTCAGGACTAAACAAAGACTGTGAATGGCTTGCCAATTACAGAACCAGTTTCTCCTCCCTAGGTTTTCACACTTCAACTGCTAGAACAGGGCCTCATCCTCCCTGATTGATCTAACCTCGTTATCTCTAGCTTGCTTCTTGCTTGCTTATATATACCTTCCCCAGGAAATTTCCACCACTTGCATCCGAAGAAGTGGGTATTCACCCATGAAAGCTCATGCTGCAAAACGTCTGTTAGTCTATAAGGTGCCACAGGATTCTTTGCTGCTGTTAGTCTATAAGGTGCCACAGGATTCTTTGCTGCTTTTACAGATCCAGACTAACACGGCTACCCCTCTGATCCATGAAAGATAGTTGACCTTTAGCTAAATATCTGACCTATTTGGGTTACCATTATTTGCTTCTATCTATTGATGAGTATCCGAGAATAGCACTATTCCTGACTACTCAATAGCCAAAACCAAAATGTTAGGTAGTAGCATCTAAGTGATTGACATATTTGGGGTTGGGAAGGAATTTCCCCCCAGGTCAGATTGGCAGAGACCCTGTGGTTTTTTTGCCTTCCTCTGCAGCATGGGGCCTGGGTCATTTACAAATTTAAACTAGAATAAATGGTGAATTCTCTGTAACTTGAAGTCTTTAAATCATGATTTGAGGACGTCAGTAACTCAGCTAGAGGTTAGAGGTCTATTGAAGGAGTGGGTTGGTGAGGTTCTGTGGCCTGCGATGTGCAGGAGGTCAGACTAGATGATCATGATGATCCCTTCTGGCCTTAAGTCTGTGAGTCTATAACATACATAGCATGGAACTGACTTCATAGTATTACTTAGCAACTCACTCTTGCTCCCATTGAAATCAAGAGCAAAGCGGCTCCTATGCTTCCAAAAGGGATAAGTCATTATTATTAATAATACCTATCTTTTATTGCATCTTTTCATATATAGATCTCAAAGCGCTCTACAAAGGGGGTCAGTATTGTTATCCCCATTTTACAGATGAGGAAAATGAGGCATGAGAACAGAAATGACTTGTCCAAGGTCACCCAGCAAAACAATGGCAGAGCCAGGAAGTGGACCTCAGTTATAGATAACCCAAAAGTGATGCAGAGAGTCAAACACTACTTCCCAGTATAGTGAGGCCTCCAGTCAACTCTTTCAGTGCTGCTTAGCTTTGTATCTACTGTACCAGTGCCTGGGTGTCAGTGTCTGTCCCAGTTTTGCAGTGGGCTGTTTCACAAGGATCTCTTTGCAACTTAAAAAAAGGCACTCATGTCTTCCGCAGCCCTCACTGTTGTATGAGTGAAGCAGTTGGAACGACGCATGGGTGTCAGTCACTAATTTGGCATGAAACTCATCCCACCAGAGTCATCGACTCTCCCTGTCTAACTGATCTAGAAAATCTGCTCCCAGAAGTCTGCTCTCAGAGACCACAAAGGTCCAGGTACCATATGAGCAGCACCATCTACCTGAGCCTTGGATAATCCTTAGCCCCCCCACCCCAATTCCTTCACCACACAGCTGATGAGAAGAGGTCAGGGGAACAGTAGCTGCAAACTTCCCAGAAACCAGACGCACTCTGAGCAACTGACTTGCATCTATCACTTCCCCCAACCCAGCCATGAATTGCTACAACTGCCTCTCGGAACTTACCAAGTCCGGTGTCCTGATATGAATGACAGGTACAGTCAGGTATAAAGGCCTGACTCCTATTGGCTGCCAGGAGAGTACAGGACATATGTGGCAGGGCAGGGGAGTGAGTGGGAGAGCAGCAAAGCTGGGGAAGGAGAATGCTTTCCCTCTGTGGGTCTGGTTCTGTTGCTCTCCATGTTGACGTCCTTCCTGACAAGAATACTGAGTCCAGATCCCAGTTCTCCTGCCTGTGATTCTCTACATGGCAGAATCTATACCTAATCAGTATTTATTCTGACTTGCTAAGCTCTGAAAATGAAGACCATCCCTATTAAAGGCCTTGGCATTGACACGGGGACACAAAAGGAGAAGACAGTCCCTGCCCCACAGAGGTTACAATAAAAAGGCAGGACACAGTGGAAAACACGGGGAGGGAATAACTTGTGTGTTTTTTAATCATTGGCTCTTTTCTTATGCACGTTGTGAAGGGTGAGCTTTTAGGAAGGATGTGGATGTAGAAGGGGTGGTGGCTTGGTGACTGGGATAGGCAGGTTATTCCATGCATAAGGGACAAGCCAGAAAAGAACCCAGAGACAGATCTAGGAGAAGATTTTTGCTGTTTTTAAAAGGTGTCTGGAGTCTGGAAAATTAATATCTACCTAAGGTGTGAGCTAGTCAGCAACCTCAGGGTCCAGCTTCCTGAAATCGCCGCTGCTATAAAGGCAAATGGCATTCTGGGCTGCACATGCAGAATTATTGTGGAACTTAGCAAAGACTCAGTAGTCTCGCTCTTAGCAACCCTGGTGTGACTTCAGCTGAAATAATGGACTTGATTCTGATGTTATTTGAACTGATTTAACTCCTTTGACACCAGTGGAGTTAGTTGTGATTAAACAGTTGTAAGAGGAGACTAACAGTTTCAGTGCTGAGCAACATCCCCAACAATGAGTTCCACACATTGTCTGTGTATTGTGTGAAGTAGTACATCCTTTTAAAAGTTTTAAATCTGCTATCTATTAATTTCTTCAGGTGACCCCTACTTCTTGTGTTACATGAAGAGGTAAATAACACTTCTCTACTCACTTTCACCACACCATTCATGATTTTATAGACCTCAATCATATCCCGCCTAGTCATCTCTTTTCTAAAATCAACAGTCCCAGTCTTTCTAATCTCACCTGATATGGAAACTATTCCATATCCCTAGTAATTTTTGTTGCCCTTTCCCAATTCTAATCTGTCATTTTCAGTTATTAGGGAACACCACGATGCATTACTTTGCAGCACCTCAACTTTTTCCCCCTGAAGTATTAGAAGATAATGAGAATAAATTTACATCAGATAGGGGAGATACTATAACAGTTTAACAGAAAACAAAAAAATTCAGGTATTTAATAATGGTCAATTAAAAATGTGATAAAGTACAGTAGCTGGAAAATATGGTGGATAATATATCTGGGATTAATTTTCATTCTACAAAAAAAGTAACTCTAGGAATATAAATTTCATTTCATGTCTGGTGATAAGAGTGTTGTAATTATTTCATATTTCAAACTTAACTGTAAACTGCTAATTCTCTGCTTACTTCGTGATATGTACAATCCTAAACTTAAAATACATGGATCCCCTCTAAGCCTCTTGAACCTAACACAACTGCAATCCAAAAAAAAAAAAAAACCAGCAGGAGAAAGTATTTTACATTCTTCACTGCTGCCACAAACCAATTCCACTGATAACAACTGATGGAAATACAAGAAATGAATCTATAATCACAAGTTTCCAACTGTTATTTATCAAATTGTAATCTACACAATTATTCACAAAGCCTCTGTCACTGAGGCAATGATCTACTTATAAACAAAAAACAAAGAGAAAACCACCATTCACAAAAGAAATAATTTAATTTAAATAGATGCAATAATACTGATTGTAGCTTGACAAGACTAATTTATACCATTCATGAGCAAACAAAATGTAACTAACATGAGCAGTAACTCTGTCTTGTCTGCATATTCTCACCATAAAACACTTGCCCTTACTCACAGGAGTAGTTTTCAACTCATGCAAAAAGTCCTATTGCCTTCAATGGGAATACATATGTAAGGATTATTCACGAGTAACAGATTGCAGAATCAGTTCACAGGTGTGTGCCCATGTATGATCAAACTTGTGTCAATAATTCTTTTAAAAACCTTAAATGGTGACTTTAGAAAATTTGACAAGACCAAGTAAAATTTCACATTGTAAGTTTTCCTTCAAAATGTATGTTTCACTCTGACATTTTCATTAGGCAAAATGCAGTTCTATATCCACCTGGGAACCTGTCCCCACACACCAAATTCTAGGAAGAAGAATAGTGGGTTAAGACCTGATCCTAATTTCATTTAAGTCAGTGGTTTTCAATAGTTTTTCATTTGCAGACCCTTACAAAATTTCAAATGGTGCCGCAGACCCCTTTGGAAATCTTAGCCATAGTCTGTGATCCTCAGGGGTCCGTGGACCACAGGTTGAAAACCACTGAATTAAGTCAATGAGAAAACTCCCATAGAACAGTTTACTGTGCATAGGAAAGATACTATGCCAAGTGTGACACTTGTCAGGGTAACCCGAGTGGACCTGTGCGAATCACTTGTACCACCTTATCACAGCAGGAGGGAGACCTGTCTGTGCCCATAGGGGAAACATTCCCCAGCCCCCAACTGCTTAGCAACACAGGCATTCCATTCCAGGCTGCATGACCCCTGCTCTTTTCCAGCATAGGCTACCAATTTACACATCCACCTTGTTACATTTGAGTGCCCAATCCCCTACCTTCTGCACACTTGCAATGCACACCGATCTGCTTCCTCTATGGAGATAGTGCACCACCGCTTATCGGTTTCGCCTCAGTTCAGCACTCTCCTCTGCACAAGGCACTTAGATTGGTTTATAGCAAAACCAAGTTGAAGTTTATTTAACAGAGCTTGAGGTAAAGATTCATAGATTCATAGACAAGGTCAGAAGGGACCATTATGGTCATCTAGTCTGACCTCCTGCACAATGCAGGCCACAGAATCTCACCCACCCACTCCTGGAACAAACCCCTAACCTATGTCTGAGTTACTGAAGTCCTCAAATCGTGGTTTAAAGACCTCAAGGTGCAGAGAATCCTCCAGCAAGTGACCCGTGCTCCATGCTGCAGAGGAAGGTGAAAAACCTTCCCAACCCCAAATATGGCGATCAGTTAAACCCTGAGTATGTAGGCAAGACTCACCGGCCAGCACCCAGGAAAAAATTCTCTGTAGTAACTCAGATCCCAGCCCATCTAACATCCCATCACAGACCATTGGGCATATTTACCTGCTAATAATCAAAGATGAATTAATTGCCAAAATTAGGCTATCCCATCATACCATCCCCTCCATAAACTTATCAAGCTTAGTCTTGAAGCCAGATGTCTTTTGCCCCCACTACTCCCCTTGGAAGGCTGTTCCAGAACTTCACTCCTCTAATGGTTAGAAACCTTCGTCTAATTTCAAGTCTAAACTTCCTGATGGCCAGTTTATATCCATTTGTTCTTGTGTCCACATTGGTACTAAGCTTAAATAATTCCTCTCCCTCCCTGATATTTATCCCTCTGATATATTTATAAAGAGCAATCATATCTCCCCTCAGCCTTCTTTTGGTTAGGCTAAACAAGACAGGTTTTCCATTCCTCGGATCATCCTAGTAGCCCTTTTCTGTACCTGTTCCAGTTTGAATTCATCCTTCTTAAACATGGAAGACCAGAACTGCACACAGTATTCCAGATCAGGTCTCACCAGTGCCTTGTATAATGGTACTAACACCTTCTTATCTTTACTGGAAATACCTCACTTGATGCATCCTAAAACCGCATTAGCTTTTTTAATGGCCATATCACATTAGTGGCTCATAGTCATCCTGTGATCAACCAATACTCCAAGGTCCTTCCCCTCCTCTGTTACTTCCAACTGATGTGTCCCCAATTTATAACCAAAATTCTTGTTATTAATCCCTAAATGCATGACCTTGCACTTTTCACTATTAAATTTCATCCTATTACTATTACTCCAGTTTACAAGGTCATCCTGATCTTCCTGTATGCTATCCCAGTCCTTCTCTGTGTTAGCCATACCTCCCAGCTTTGTGTCATCCGCAAACTTTATTAGCACATTCCCACTTTTTGTGCCAAGGTCAGTAATAAAAAGATTAAATAAGATTGGTCCCAAAACCGATCCCTGAGGAACTCCACTAGTAACCTCCTTCCAGCTTGACAGTTCACCTTTCAGTATGACCCGTTGTAGTCTCCCCTTTAACCAGTTCCTTATCCACCTTTCAATTTTCATAGTGATCCCCATCTTTTCCAATTTAACTAATAATTCCCCATGTGGAACTGTATCAAATGCCTTACTGAAATCGAGGTAAATTAGATCCACTGCATTTCCTTTGTCTAGAAAATCTGTTACCTTCTCAAAGAAGGAGATCAGGTTGGTTTGGCATGATCTACCTTTTGTAAAACAATGTTGTATTTTGTCCCAATTACCATTGACCTCAATGTCCTTAACTACTTTCTCCTTCAAATTTTTTTCCAAGACCTTGCATACTACAGATGTAAAACTAACAGGCCTATAGTTACTCGGATCACATTGTTCCCTTTCTTAAAAATAGGAACTATGTTAGCAATTCTCCAGTCTTACGGTACAACCCCTGAGTTTACTAATTCATTAAAAATTCTTGCTAATGGGCTTGCAATTTCATGTGCCAGTTCCTTTAATATTCTTGGATGAAGATTATCTGGGCCCTCCAACTTCATCCCATTAAGCTGTTCGAGTTTGGCTTCTACCTCGGATGTGGTAATATTTACCTCCATATCCTCATTCCCATTTGTCATCCCTAAGCTCCTCATTAGCCTCATTAAAGACTGAGGCAAAGTATTTGTTTAGATATTGGATTAGATTATCCGTAACTTCCACTCCATCCACTTCTTCTTTCTTTGTTTTCTTCTTATTTATATGGCTATAAAACCTCTTACTATTGGTTTTAATTTCCTTTGCAAGGTCCAATTCTACATGGCTTTTGGCCTCTCTCACTTTATCCCTACATGTTCTGACCTCAATAAGGTAGCTTTCCTCGCTAATCCCTCCCATCTTCCACTCCTTGTAGGCTTTCTGCTTTTTCTTAATCACCTCTCTGAGATGCTTGTTCATCCAGCTTGGTCTACAATGTCTGCCTATGATTTTTTTCCCCTTTCTTGGGATGCAGGCTTCTGATAGTTTCTGCAACTTTGACTTGAAGTAATTCCAGGCCTCCTCCACCTTTAAATCCACAAGTTCTTCAGTCCAATCCACTTCCCTAACTAATTTCCTTAATTCTTTAAAGTTAGCCCTTTGAAATAAAAAACCCTAGTCCCAGATCTATTTTTGTTTATCCTTCCATCTAGTTTGAACTGAATTAGTTCATGATCACTCGAACCAAGATTGTACCCTACAACCATTTCTTCTATGAGGTCCTCACTACTCACCAAAACCAAATCTAAAATGGCATCCCCTCTTGTTGGTTCTTCAACTACTTGGTGAAGGAATCCATCAGCTATCGCATCCAGAAAAATCTGAGCCCTATTATTATTAC
Organism: Mauremys mutica; assembly: GCF_020497125.1. Lineage (NCBI taxonomy): Eukaryota > Metazoa > Chordata > Testudines > Geoemydidae > Mauremys > Mauremys mutica. Next base: position 58,871,699 of record NC_059080.1, on the reverse strand, counting down.
TAGCACTTGTTCTCCAGTCCATATCTGGGAAGTTAAAGTCTCCCATGATCACACAATTCCCATTAGTGTTTACTTAATTAAAAACATTAAAGAGGTCTCTATCCATATCCAAATCAGATCCTGGCGGTCTGTAGCACACCCCAAGCACTATCTCAGGGGAGGCTCTAGTCACTTTCTTTCCCAATGTGATTTTTGCCCAGACAGACTCTGTCTTATCCATCATTTCTTATTTCTTTACAGTTTATCTCATTATTGACATACAATGTTACTCCACCACCTTTGCCTTTATTTCTGTCTTTCCTAAAAAGCACATAGCCTTCAATACCTGTACTCCAGTCATGACTACTATTCCACCATGTTTCTGTTATCCCTATAATATCCGGTTTCACTTCCTGCACCAGTAGCTCTAGTTCCTCCATTTTGTTACCTAGGCTCCTCACATTACTGTACAAACATCTTAATTTTTTCCGTTTGACTTCACTGACATTCTTTACCCGATTAGGCACAGACATTCTACCACCAGTATCACCTATTAGACTGGTATCTACACTACCCTTCCTCCTTATGTCCATTCTCATACCCACGGCTGTATCCTTTCTTACTTTGTTTTCTTCCCTCTCAATGTTAAATTCCAGCATGGAGATTACCTGGACATCTCCCAACCATCTCCCCCAGATTCCTAGTTTAAAGCTCTCTTAATCAGTCGTGCCAGCCTCCATCCTAAAAGTCTATTTCCCTCCTTACTCAGGTGAAGTCCATCCCGAGAGAACAGTCTTCTGTCCATGAATGCTTCCCAGTGGCCATACATCCCAAAGCCCTCCTTATAGCACCACTGTCTGAGCTATCTGTTGATCACCATAATTTTGGCACACCTTTGTTGCCCTTCTCTAGGAACAGGCAGAATCCCACTGAAGGTCACCTGAGCCTTGATTTCCTTAAGCGTCTTCCCCAGTCTGGCATAGTCTCCCTTGATACGTTCCAGCGAGAATCTAGCCGTATCATTCGTTCCCACATGAAGGACAATAAGCGGATTCTTTCCCGCTCCCCTTAGGATCCTTTTCAGCCTCAGGTCCACATCCCGTATCTTAGCACCGAGCAGACAGCACACCCTTCTGTTCTCCGGATCAGCTCTAGTTACAGGCCTGTCGATTCTTCTCAGTAAGATTCAAATAACAGCAAGTATAAGGGTTTGGAAACATAAGGATACAAGTAAAAGAAAAGTCTATGGAATCTATATGGAAATGTGGGGCTGGAAGGGACCTTGAGAAGTCATCAAGTCCAGCCCCCTGCATTGAGGCAAGACTAAGTAAATTTAGACCATCCCTGACAGGTTTTTGTCCAACTTATTCTTAAAAACTTCCAATGATGGGGGGATTCAACAGCCTCCCTTGGAATCCTATTCCAGAACTTAACTCCCCTTAGAGTTAGAAAGTTTTCCCTAATATCTGACTTCAACCTCCCTTGCTGCAAATTAAGCCCATTGCTTCTTGTCTTATCTTCAGTGGACATGGAGAACATTTGATCACCGTCCTCTTTATAACAGCCCTTAACATATTGAAAGACTGTTATCAGTGTTGTTTCTCAATACTAAACATGCCCAGTTTTTCCTAAACCCTTTTTCATGTTTGTTGGTCTCCACTGGACTCTCTCCAATTTATCCACATCATTCTTAAAGTGTGGCACCCAGAACTGAACACAGTATTTCAGCTGAGGCCTCCGCAGTGCCAAGTAGAGTGAGAGAATTGCTTCCCATGTCTTACATATGACACTCAGAATTATATTAGCCTTTTTCGCAACTGCATCACACTGTTGACTCATATTCAATTTGTGAATACTTATTAACAAGTTACTTGCTTGTCTAATAAGGTATTTTTCACCCAATGGTTGTTTCTTGAAGCACTTGACCAATCCTAAAAGTTGGGATTTCCTTTTCTTGAGACACTCACAATGAAAAAGAATTCCCTCATGTAATGGATAACCACTTGGCCCAGCCTTCTCCTCTTATGCAATCCTAGGCTATTATCCCTTAGCCCAGGAGCCTTCTTCTTCCAAGCAACAAAGAGTCCTGTGGCACCTTATAGACTAACAGACGTATTGGAGCATGAGCTTTCGTGGGTGAATACCCACTTCATCAGACGCAGCTTCTTCCAAGAATGCTCTTGGAGTTCGATTGTCTTTGTAAATCTCCCATCAGCTCTAGAGAGTAAGCCTAGGCTGTCTCCATGTTCATGGTTATTTATATTGACTGGGTCAGCTCTCTTAGCTTTCGGCAGAGACCACACACAACACCCTTCAGTGTAATATTGAGAAAACATTGGGACACAGATATAATATACCTGCCAGAACATGCCTGGGCATGTCTGTGTGACAGACACGTATTTTCATCTCACTCACAAACGAGCCTGAGAAACACAGGACATCACAAAGGATCCAATTAACTATGGAGCCCAAAATGTCAAACCAATTTTTCTAATCTTTGCTAATGCACAACTTAACAGTTACTATATTCTTCAGATTGTCCTTTAACAACAGTGCAGTCACTGTATTTGCATTTTAATTTATTTAAGGAACTAAACAGCTTTCAAGACTTCAATATTTCAGTAAAATTACAAATTAATGAGCTAGGTGGTCTCTGTTATGTAGCTAGTAGTAATGTAGTAATTGATATTGAGAAAAATGTAAGTGACTGGCCCATAAAGGTTCCAAATCTGCAGTTATAGAAGCATAGCTGCATGGGGTCAAGACACATTAGTCAATGGTTATAAGCCAGCCAACGCCAAATATTTTACAGTTGTAGTATACACGTATGTATACATGTGTATACACACTTCAAGAACCAAGGAGAGTGGGTGTCCAGAATAACTAGGTTTCCTGAAGGCAACTGTGTTTTGGCTACATCTGTCAAGATGGAAGCTTGCATAATATAAATATACAGCTGGTCATTGTCCTGTGTTATCAGACAGCTATGAAATCTGTTCCAGTCCAATGCACCCCAACTTAGTTTCACATATTGCCATAGCATACAGACTGTTAGCCTTCTAAGACCATTTAAGAGGGAGATAGTGAAAAATGGAAAGAGCAAGGGATAGAGAACTGTTCTCCAATTACTGTTCCCTTACCACACCATGTGTCCCATTGAAACTATTGATACTTGTCACAGTTTCGGAGGTATTTCCACTTGGACCTCTTCACGGCCTCATTGAGGGCACCCCTCTTAGGTCTCAGGTCTCTAGCTGTCACCTTTCTCAGGGCAGAGTCCCCACAATTCTTTCCCCTTGACCAGGGATTTAGGCTGCAATTCTTCTGGCAATTCACTGTGATTATCCCTGCAGGTGTGAGTTTAGTTCAGCACCTACAGGTCTGCTCTCTCTCTCAAGGGTAATGACAACGTTAATCAGAAACCAGCCTGCCTTACTAAAACAAAATATTACTTATTCAGAACAAAAGAATTACTGCAAAAACATATCCTAAAAACAATAAACTTCTGATATGCAGATCTTAGGTTACCAGGCAGTTATCCAGCTTCCACAGGGAAATGCTTGCAGGCTCAAAGTCCTGCAGGCTCCGTCTGTCTTGATCACAGTATATGCCACTTCTTGGGTTGGGCAAGAGTGTCTTCCTTCCCTATGCCAGGCTGGTCATTTTTCAGTTTTGTATGTCAAGTCTCCCAAACCAGATCAAACTAGATATGCAGTTTCCCCCAGGGATGAGGCTTCTCCACACTTGTTGTCTGCCTACAGATTTGCATTAATTACCACCCAGTGATTTCAGTTTTAGCAGTGAACTCCTGTAATTGTCCCATGGAAATAGAATACAATCCCTAGTGCATACAGATACAGCTAACATAAAGATGATACTATAGGTTTCGGATATTCCATATGTATGTAATATCTATCACCTAAGTTCCCTCTAAGCCGTGCGGCCGCCCAGCAGTCTATCAAGTGTCATGCACTTCAGGTGCCCCTCCCTCCTAGGGTGACCAGACAGCAAGTGTGAAAAATCAGAACAGGGGGTGGGGGGTAATAGGAACCTATATAAGAAAAAGCCCCCAAAATCGGGACTGTCCCTATAAAATTGGGACATCTGGTCACCCTACTTCCCCCACTGTCGCATTGTTCCTGCCGTCTGCCTTGGAGCCAGGGCTGGCTCCAGGCACCAGACGACCAAGCACATGCTTGGGGTGGCACCTCGGGGCAGGGTGGTGCTCTGGTGGGTTTTTTTTTTTTGATTCATTGGGGCAGCGCTGGAGGGTTTGGTTTTTTTTGTTTCGGCGGCACGGCGCTCGGGGGGGGCGGGGCTTGGCACAGCGCTCGGAGTGGGGGCTGGGGCGTGGCGTGGCGCTCGGAGGGGGGGCACGGCGCAGAGCTTGGGGGGGGCGGGGGCTTGGCGCGGCGCTCGGAGGGGGGGCTTCGGGCAGCATGGCGCTCGGGGGAGCGGGGGTCCGGGCAGCACGCCGCTGGGAGGGTGGGGGTGCTTGTGTGGCGCTCGGGGGGCAGGGCTTCGGGCAGCGCAGTGCTCGGGGGGGGTTCAGGGACATGGCACTGGGGGGGGTTCGGTGGCGCGGTGTTCGTGGGGGGGTATGGCGGAGCAGCGATCTTTTTTGCTTGGGGTGGCAAAAAAGTTAGAGCCGGCCCTGCTTGGAGCCCCTGGCCAGCTGCTCCCAGGAGTCTCCTGCTTGCTTTGCAGAGCTGGGGGTAGACAGGAGCAGTGATGTCAGGTTGTCCCCCATCCCATACCCCATCTCCACAGAGAGGGGTGGGGACATGAAAGGGCTTAGGAGTGGGACGTGGGATGGAGCTTGCCAGCAGCTGCTGCTGTGTCTGAACAAGCAGGCTTCAGACTGGTGAGTGCTGATCTACTTAAAGGGGCAGCACGTGTCTCTCTCTCTCTCACACACACAAAGTGTGGTCTTTCTCTCTCACACATACACATACACACACACACACACACACTGTGTATCTCTCTGTCACACAAACACACATTCTGTCTTTCACACTTATCTCCCAACACATACTTGTACTATTGTTGTTGTTATTACTTCTTGATACTTCCTGCAATGCACATATATTCTCTGTAAATGTATTCTTTCAAAAAGTGTGTTATTTTAGCTTTTTGATTGGTCAATGCATTTCATAATTTTATTTCTCTCTCATGCTTAAATTTAATTCTTTGAGAAGTGAGTTCAAAAATCCCTAACCCAGAGGTAGTCAGTTATTTTTTGGCAAGTCCTGATTTCTTGGTCAAGGTACAGTCAAGGTCCAGATGCTAGAGACCATAATAAAAAATAACAATGATAGCCAGTAAATGAAAACATTTTGGGGTCCGTTCAAAAGTGCCTGCCAGGCTGGATTTGGCCCATGGTCCAGCTATTGACTACCCCTGGCTTAATCTGTCCTGGTTGGAGTAATTATCCCAATGTAACTTTTAAAAAATATATATCACACACCACACCATAGTAACTCTAACTCAGGAACCAATCCATGCAACAAACCTCAATGCCAACTCTGCCCATATATCTACACCAGCAACACCATCACAGGACCTAACCAGATCAGCCACACCATCACCGGTTCATTCACCTGCACGTCCACCAATGTAATATACGCCATCATATGCCAGCAATGCCCCTCTGCTATGTACATCGGCCAAACTGGACAATCCCTATGTAAAAGGATAAATGGACACAAGTCAGATATTAGGAATGGCAATATACAAAAACCTATAGGAGAACACTTCAACCTCCCTGGACACACAATAGCAGATTTAAAGGTAGCCATCCTGCAGCAAAAAAACTTCAGGACCAGACTCCAAAGAGAAACTGATTAACTTCAGTTCATTTGCAAATTTAACACCATCAGCTCAGGATTAAACAAAGACTGTGAATGGCTAGCCAACTACAAAAACAGTTTCTCCTCCCTAAGTGTTCACACTTCAACTGCTAGAAGAGGGCCTCATCCCCCTGATTGAACTAAACTCATTATTTCTAGACTGATTCTTGCCTGCATATTTATACCTGCCTCTGGAAATTTCCACCACATGCATCTGACGAAATAGGTATTCACCCACAAAAGCTTATGCTCCAATACTTCTGTTAGTCTATAAGGTGCCACAGGACTCTTTGTCACTTTTTACATGTAGACAAGCCCCAAGGTACACATATGAAGTGCTCTACCTTCATGGTATAAAAGGATGACCTGGATCAAGTACTCTGTGCCTGCATTATGGAAGATCATGAGCTGGATCAGGTGTTATGGAGATTTGTCTACATGGGGAAGTTAGCATGCAATAATCTATGGTGTGAATTTAAAGCACACTAGCTACTCTGTACTAACTCCCCATGTGGCCACGTTTACTGTGCACTAAGAGTGGCCTTAGGCAGTTTAGCCTAATGCACTTTAGCCTAATGCACTTCCAAAGTGCATGAAGCTAATCCGCACAAAGAAACACTTGGTGTGCATTAAGTGCACCCACATTGGGGAGTTAGTGCAGGATAGCTAACGCGGAGCAGCTACTGTGGGCTTTTTCCCATGTAGACAAGGCCATAATGCTTCACCTCACATTTTCAAAATGAGGACGAAGTGGGTTAGTGGCCAAGTTGGAAAGTTTTGCGTGGCGAGAAGCTAGACAGAGAAAAGAGTATTACATCTGAAATTAAAAAACAACAACAGCCCAAACACATTCTTCTGTGAAGGACAGGGAGGAGGCGTGGCTAAAGTTTGAGGGCACTTCACTTGGACAAGAACCTAGGGTTATGATGTCATGCAAAACAAAAGGATTTAGATTAGACTTGAGGGACCAGATCCTGCTGATGTAAACTGCACTCCTGACTTCACTGACTTCAATGGAACTATGCCACTTTACATCAGCTGAGGATCTGGCCCCAGACTGTTTTAGAAGAATTTCCCTTTCAAAAGTGAACAAAATACACAGCATGCTTTCAACCTGATTTAATACTGGGCGTTTATTCAAAGAGAATCCTTAAATAGCTCTGCAGGGATATACAACTCCCTTAATGAATAAGTGGACACTGCCATTAAGGTGGCTAAATATATTATTTAATATTTTGTTCTCTTCTCTCCTCGCCTAACCTTTAATTCTCTGATCAGAAATTCCATGTCCTTTGTCTAGGGACAGAAGGGGTTAAAGCAGAGACATATCAGTATTTTGTCTGGATCAGATATGTAGGTTGCAGTAATGGCCTCTGAAGGAACCTCATGGATGATATTAACAAGCACCTTAATTATTAATTGAGTTTCTTAAAACGAGCAGTATCAAAGCCTACCACATCAAGTCTCATCAAAACTGCAGCACTCCAGCATGAATTTTAATTAAACACTTGGGTACATATATGAAAGGGAATGAGGATGAACACATCATCTCTGGTATTGTCATAGCTTTCAAGTTTTCCTTATTTTTCACAAAAAGTCATCTCTCTTAAGTTCCTCATGAAGAGCTGAATTGTAGTGAAAGAACAGAAGGATCAGGTGTAGTCCATGTAAACATGTAAATAGTGTGGCCTGATTCTGAGCTCATGCCTGTGAGAATCAGATGTAACTAACTTCACAGAAGTTACTGGAGTTAGACTGTTGTAGAACCAGAGTAAGAGCTGAGCCAGGCTCAAATTTCAGGCCAGAGTCTCACCTGGGGGAGCTATGCCACTATACTTCAGCCAAGGATCTGACCCTGTACATTTCGAGCTTATTAGTCTACTTCAAGATAGGTACTGCTGCTCTCTGTCAATAATGCCTATGCTAGCAGGGTAAGCAGGTTGCGAGGACTCTCAGAAAATGTGAGGGAAGGACACATAGCAACTGGAATTTGCAGATGAGACGTGAACTGAACACTGGGAAATCACCTTGCTTTTGTCTTCCTGGGTGAAGAATGAGTCAGCTGCTTTCCATCCACCTGCTGATCTAACATTCATTTAAATATCTTTGTGATGGCAGAGGCTGTATCAGTGGAGGAGATGCCCGAGTGTCTACCCATGGGTGGCACCGGAGTCTGTGGCATTTCATAGATTCCAAACCCAGAAAGGTCTACTGTGATCATTTACGCTGTCCTCAGGCCATAGGACATCCCCAAAATAATTCCTAGTGCAGATCTTTTAGAAAAACATGGAATCAATTTAAAAATTGTCAGTGCTGGAGAATCCACCATGGTAAGTTGCCCTCACTGTTAAAATGTTATGCCTTATTTTCCATTTGAATTTGTCTAGCTTCAACTTCCAGCTATTTGATCCAGTTATATCTTTCTCTGCTAGATTGAAGAGCCCATTATTAAATATTTGTTCCCCATGTAGGTACTTACAGACTATGATCATGTCACCCATTAACTTTATCTTGTTAAACTAAATCAGTGGTTCTTAACCTTTACTGAAGCCTGCACCTCTTTGGGTCTCAAAATATGTTCTCGCACCCCTTATCAAAAATCATTGAAGTAGGTCAGTTCTTTAAACCTAGATACATTTTGTGTTTGTATATTACAGTAATTGATAAAAAATGTATAATGTTAATAAATACCTAGGTTTGATGAAACAAAGTAGTTGTACTTATATGCCTGTGCTTAATTTGTGTTTTTGATGATTTACCTTCGAAAAAATCTGGCATGTCTCGCAACCCCCAGAAAGGGCATCTCACACCCCCAGGGGGTGTGTGCACCCCTGGTTAAGAACCACTGAACTTAATAGATTGAGCTCTTTGAGTCTGTGACGTACAAGGGTACAATCCAGACTAAGGACTAGTGTCACCCCTGCCCTGAAACCTTGGGTGCCTTACAATGCCTTAATGAACTAGTTCCCACCTTGGCCACTCATAAACAGCCTTCCAGCATGCAAGCTCTGAGTTTCTGTGTATAGCTGCAGCCTGCCAGCCACCTAGAGGCTACACTCTGGTTCTCACCAGCCTTGGTTATTCTGAAGGGTGACCCTAACACACCACCAGTCCCAGATTTCCCCCCCCCTCCAAATATATATCCTGTACTGCCCAGCGCTCTCTTGGACAGTACAAATATTTTAAGTCTGTTATTCCTTAAAGGGAGTAATAAGCCAGCTCATTATGCTAAATAGTTATTCAGACACTTCAATTTAAAACACACTGGATTAGATAAAACAGTAAAATAAGTTTAACAACTACAAAGAGAGTTTTAAAGTGAGTAGAAGTAATGAGGCATAGAAGTCAGAAATGGTTAGAAGGAAAATGAAGATAAAACCTTTACTAATGCCTAGCTTAACAAACTATATCAGATTCAAGCAAAGTTTCTCACCATATGCCCTTCAGCAGTCTTACTGACCAAACCCTGTCGGTTGGGACCCCTTCCATCCAACAAATGCTTCCTTTGCCTCTTCAGGTGCAGTGAACGTGATGGGTGGGAGGGGAGGGTCCCTTGGGGCATTTGTCCCTCCTTTTTATAGTTTCAATTCCCCTCTTGAAAAACATTTCCACCTGGGCACTAGGGGTATGAGTACCCTGCAATTAGACACTTGTGACTGGCCTGCACCAGCTGACTCAGGCTCATGGAACTTGGGCTAAGGGACTGTTTAATTGCAGTGTAGACTTCTGGGCTTGGGTTGGGAGCCAGGCTCTAGGACTCTGCAAGGTGGGAGGGTCCCAGAGGTCAGGCTGCAGCCCAAGCCTGGAAGTCTACATTACAATTAAACAGCCCTGCAGTCCAAACCCTAGGAGCCTGAGGCAGCTGGCAGGGCCAGCCAGGTGTTTTTATTTGCAGCATAGACATGCCCTAGGAGACAAACAATCTATGTGGAAGGATGCTCCCTGCTGTTTTTTTCTCACCTGCTAGAGCTTTCTTTGTTTCCCTCCTTTGCTTAGGACAGACCTGTTTGCCAACTTCTGTTTGGGCAGGTCTGTGGGCTTTTGACCACGTGGTAACACCACTATACAGGGGAATCTTAGAACTTCATATTAGGTGGTGCCACACATATTTCAGCAGGAGGATACTGATCAGCAAATTATGAGTTTTCAATTATACTTTATAAGACATGCTTGTAAATTATTACAATAGTGAGTAGGGTGTGAACACAGGGGGTCTCTTCCGTTAGAGAATCTCTCTCTATAAGCCATGATTTCTAATTCTTTAATGGTTCTCATGTCTCCTGTCTAGACCCTCTCCAAGTTATCAATATCATTCTTGAATTGTGGGCACCAGAAGTGGACACTGTTATAGCAGAGTGGGAGAGAGAGAACTGAGCAGTGCAGGACTCTGGCTGACAGAGCTTTTTCTGTTTGTTCTTCATTCCACAGTGCTTCACGGAAGCCATTTTGGCCCTATTATGGTTATCAGGCCTTCTTTTTTGTGTCATCAAATTCAGGCCTAGTATAGGTGAGTGTAACTCCTGTGAAGTCAATGAAATTGTCCCTGCTAAAAACCAGGGCACCAAGCCCTACACATGGTAAAGGACCAAAGCTGTACAGCAAAGTGATTAAATGAAAGGGGTGTGTTTGGAGAGGGGGAATGATTCCTCTAGAGAAGAGCAGTAGGGGTCCTGAACCACATGGCTGGGTTTAGGTGGATACTCTAGCCACTACAATTTCATCAATAAAAGTTGTCAACTTAGAGAGTGTAATCAATGGGAAAATAGATAATCTTAGACAGATATATGCGAGATTAATACTGCACCATGTGGCCAGTGCAAATAACATAGGGCTAGATTGTGTGGAAGGCTGGGTACTCCCACAGGATAGCAAGGAGTTAGACCAGCTCTCTTATGCCTTAAGCAGCTACCTGAATCTTGAGTCCATGTGTGCAGGATAACAGGCATTGCATACTCATTTATCCCCTCAATACAGTAACTCCTCACTTAACGTTGTAGTTATGTTCCTGAAAAATGCAACTAAGCAAAATGGCGTTAAGCAAATTCAATTTCCCCATAAGAAATAATGTAAAGGGCGGGGGGGCTTAGGTTCCAGGGAAATTTTTTTCACCAGACAAAAAACTGTATTTTATAGAGTGTGTGTGTATGTGTATGTGTGTGTGTGTATATATATATATATATATATATATATACATATATATATATATATATATATAATGTACACACACACACACACTATAAGTTTTAAACAAACAAACAATTTAATACTGTACACAGCAATGATGATTGTGAAGCTTGGTTGAGGTGGTGAAGTCAGAGGGTGGAAGAGGGTGAGATATTTCCCAGAGAGTGCCTTACTGCTAAATGATGAACTAGCACTCCATTGAGCCCTCAAGGGTTAACACGTTGTTGTTAATGTAGTCTCACACTCTACAAGGCAGCATAAATGGAGGGAGGGGAGACAGCATGGAAGACAGAGATAGGGACACACACCCTGTGTGTGGGATATAAAAAGTGGCAATGCGCATCTCTCTCTCTAAGTACGCTGACCACACTCTAAGTCCATTGCCTTTTTAAGTATATCAGCAAGTTGAGACAGCAGCTGTGGCCAGCAAGCTCTCTCCATCCTGAGCCCTGTCGTGTCCCTACCCTGCTCTATATAGAGAAGGGGTAAGTGGGGGGCAGGAGCAGGGGGAGGGGGACACCCTGACATTAGCCCCCCTTCCCCTCCCCTCCATGCACAGCAAGCAGGAGGCTCCTGGGAGCAGCTCCAAGTCAGAGGGCAGGTGCAGCACATGGCAGTGGGGGGAGGGACAGCTGAACTGCCGGCAACTGATAGCCTGCTGGACAGCTGCCGCACAGGGAACTTAGGGGAGCGGGGAGCTGATAGGGGGCTGCCAGTCCACCCTGGTTCCAAGCCCCCACCAGCTAGCTCCAACAGGCTGCTCTTGCTGCAAGGAGTGGACAAAGCTGGCGGCTGCCAAACAACATTATAAGGGAGAATTATGCAACTTTAAATGAGCTTGTTCCCTAATTGATCAGCAACGTAACAACAAAACAACCTTAACTGGGATGACTTTAAGTGAGGAGTTACTATAGTTGGGTGGGAATGGGCAGATCCTTGGCTCCACCTCCCAGCAATGCACCTACCAGCGCAATATAGTCAGCACGCTGGGGGCAGTAAGTTACTGCTCACATAGGCCAGCAGTAAATCACTATCCCTGGGAGAATGCAGGGGTTAGTGGGGAGATATTGTGGCTCCCTGGGTTACAATTTACTTCTTGTGCTGCCTCTGTCTAAAGATTGTGTCCTAGGGACATATTGGATCTGGTGTTCAGAGGCTCGAAACTGGACTCAGTTGGGATTTTGGGTGCTCAACATCTCATCCCCTCCTCCCCCAACCTCCCCCTCCCCCCCGCGAATGCTAGGCCCTAAGCTTTGTTTAAAAAAAAAAAGTGAACAGTACTGTACTTTCTGCAGCAACATAATGATACGTGGGAAGCAAAAAGGTATTAATTCTAGCACCTTTTAAATGTCATTATCCTTAGTCAAAGCAATTGTGCATTTAAGATAGAAGGGGTGGTGATGGCAATTCAGTCTGAGTGAAAGGAAAACCCTCCTCCTCCACTCTTCCGACCTATGCAACCTCACTTTGTTTTGTATCTGTCAGTTGTACTTGCTTTTGTCTGGACTAGTTTTCTGAGCCAGGCAAAGTAATAAATAGGCAGCATGTCTAGAAGTGAGCAGGGAGTTTACACAAAGGAACTTCTTTCAGCAGACAATGCACTTGTATTGTTTCCATTCTCTTTAAAGTTCTCTGGTCCAGTCTCCCAAGGGAGTGGGTGCCCACTTTTGTGGAGGAGTGGAACAGAGGATGAGTCTTTGCAATAAACAGTAAAAAAAAATTATTCACAAGACAGGGGGAGAGAGCAGGGAATTTGCTCGCTTTCATTATCCTGAGAGTGAGCAGTTTAGCTCCGCTTCACAAGCGGAGCAGCACCCGCTAAGTACTCGTCGCAGTGTGGGGCAGAGATAGCCACATTCCCAATCCCGGAACTGTGCAAAAGGCTCATTGATACTTAGTCATGTGGAAACATCCATTTTGACAGCAGACAGTGTTCTTCAGAGATTACTTCTATGCATTATTGCTTCTGCGGTCTGAAGGCACAAAAAAGCTAACTGCAAGTAGTCCCAGAGGGTCACGAAGGTTTCTGCACTAAAATTGCTTGTGTCAGAATAATAATGAGGGATCATACCAAGAAAGAATAATGCAGAACATGAATTAGCATGAGGCAAGTTATAGGTAACGAATGAAGAAACACTTCTTCATGGTCTCACACCTATGCACTATCGGGCAGATCTTATTCTGCACTCTCCCAGCATATGCCTGAGCTATTGAATGCTTCACCGTACTCTAGCAAACATTTGTTTCTTCCACTAGCATATAAGTGGCATATGTTTTGCTGTGGATGGCAAGGACAATTTGTCAAAATGTTGTGCTTAAGAATTGACAGTAATTGGTAGTTAAGGCCAAGAAAGTCCAGCTTTCTGTGTGGTATTTAATGTGGTTAGCTAAGTAACAGATATCTCGATAAGAAATTAGTCAATAGCTTTCACCACTTACTGCAAATGTTGAAAAGTTATGACAATTTTAGAGGAGTGATTAAGATTTCTTGAAAAATCCCATGGCATTTTGTCTGCTAAATTCGTCGTGGAATGATAAGCGACTCTTTGCGGGAGGTCACCGATGAGGAGAGTTCAAATGAGGGCACAGTCCGATACCAGATGGTACTCCCCAACCCTCCCAAACAATGACAAGTTTGGAGTCTTCTGTCTCACACGCTTAAAAATAAAAACTAAACAAAACTAATTCAACTGATTAAATAAATTTCTTGTGCCACCATCCTTTGCTGTAGACATGGCATTGAACCAAAACTTCAGATATAAAAATCGTATCTCTTCAAAACATATGAATCCTGATCTAGATCCAGATCCAGACATTGTAGATGGCTTTATGCTTTCTGATGGAAGAATCAAAACTCTGGAGTTGAAATATCAGTACTTTGGGGGGAAAATCAGATCTGACTTAACTCCAGATTGCTTTCTTATGTATTTTTTAAATATTGTTTTTAAAGAGCAATAAAGTCTCAGAAGTAACCCAACCTTACTTTACCCATGTTTTTATATGCAAATATCCACATGTCTAGCGGTTTTCATGAACACACAAAGCCATTAATTTTTTTTTAAATAACAATATTCAATAATTAATAAGGTTATTTTTATCTACCTTTCCATTTTATAAGTAGAAAGTTTCATTCATATTTTAATTTAAAAAAAAAAAACAACCCTCATCTCCTTGATGAGGCCTGCCCTAGATTTCAAGAATAATTTTCAACACACCTACATAGGAGGGAAGGAACAGCTGTATAAAACCAAACCCCTAAAACAAGCCTGAAGTTTGGGCTAAGTCAGTCAACAAAAGTTTTTGATGAACCTGAACAGAACTCCAAACAAGCCAGGCTTGAGATTTAAGGCCATGCCTACACTATGGACACTATAGCAGCACAGCTACCGTGCTGCAGTGCCATAGTGTAGACACTTCCTAGATTGACAGAAGGAGATTTTCTGTTGCTGTAGGCAATCCACCTCTCCAAGTGGTAGTAGCTAGGTTGACAGAATTCTTCTGTCAACCTAGCTGCGTGTACACTGGGGGTTAGCTCGGCATAGCTTCAGCTCTCAGGAGTGTGGATTTTTCATGTCCCTAAGTCTCGTAGCTTTGTCGACCTAACTTTTAGGCCTCACCTAGGACAATGAGAGTTTTAGGCTAAGACTAAGTTATGAATTTAGGGAAAACCAGGCCAAAGTCTGTCATTTCATATGTAGATTGATCCCTCACTCTCCCAGATCTTGGGAGACAGGCCTGTCCTCGCTTACAGACAGCCCCCCAACCTGAAGCAAATACTCACCAGCAACCGCACACCATAGAACAAAAACACTAACCCAGGAACCTACCCTTGCAACAAAGCCCGATGCCAACTCTGTCCACATATCTATTCAAGTGACACCATCATAGGACCTAATCACATCAGCCACACCATCAGGGGCTCATTCACCTGCACATCTACCAACATGATATATGCCATCATGTGCCAGCAATGCCCCTCTGCCTTATACATTGGCCAAACCAGACAGTCTCTACGCAAAAAAATAAGTGGACACAAATCTGACATCAGGAATCATAACATTCAAAAACCAGTAGGAGAACACTTCAACCTCTCTAACCACTCAGTGACAGACTTGAAGGTGGCAATTTTACAACAAAAAAACTTCATGGTTTTCCAACCAAATATGGAAATTGTGATGGTTTCCACAGAATTTTCGTTTGAAATTTGGCACTTATTAGCATCTAGAACTCAGATTGAAAAAGGAATACAAACCAACGCAAATGGAAAGTGAAAAATGTTTGCACAAAACTAGAACTGATTAGCACCAACATTTTGATGAAAAACAACAAACGTGTCAATATTATTTTTCATGTAAGTAGTGTGCTCTTTTTCCAAAAAGTGCAACACAAAAACCTATCAATGGACTCTGGTCCAGTGCTGCATGGCTCTTGTAAGGAGCAATCCTTGCACCTTTTGGAATTTCCCGAATGGTCAGGTCCTTTCAAACAATCTGTAAATCACAGTGTTTGAGATAATAAACTTCAAAGTACAGATGCAACAAAATGTTGCTATGAGGTGAAGGCTGGAAGGGCTCTGTATATGTGGTCAAACTGGAAATCAGGATGTGGATTTTGCAACACCTGAAAGTTCAAGACTGCTTGGTTCTGTGACAATCTCTACAGAATGAGGTTTGTTTTTGTTTGTTTGTTTTTTTGTTCTTGTGGAAACTCAGGAAAAATGCACTCTACAACCATTTGAACTAACTAAACATCGTGGGACGATAAAGCAGGCTCCATTGCCGGAGCTGGTTTCATTAAGGTTCTCTTAAAATTTACACAGTAGAGTAGGCACAGTAATTTCATTTCCAAATGAGCAAAATTAGCTTTTGATCTGGCAGAGCTACTTAATTACAGTCAGAAAGGCAAGAAAACCAAAATATTTGTAAGTGTGATCGGCCATTCATGTCATCGCAGCATAATTGTCCTACCTCAGGGTCAGCTCAAGTTGTTCCCACAAAAGCTAACTTCCTCTGAAGGGCTATTTGTCATGGCTGCTTGATTCTTAATTGTCTCATCAGATCAGTTGCTGGTCTGCCTCTTCCTTTGATCATTAGGAAGGTTTCTGTCCCTTCTCTTGGGGTTAGTTATTAGTTGGCTTCAATCCAGCTGCTATGCTGGAAAAATTCCAATCAAGCAAAAATATTTAATAGCAAAAAATATTTAACGTTTTGAGCTGAAGATCTTAGTTAAGCTAAAAAACTTTTTTAAAAGGGAGAGACAGAAAGAGAGCACACAATGTGACAAATTCATATGTGGTGTAATTCCATTGAACTCAATAGAGTTCCTGGAATGGATTTGGGTTAGTAAATTGTAATAAACTAGAAATATCAAGGCTATCAAATTTTGCATAGTGTGGATCATATTAATAGTCTTGTGAGTAACCTCCAGTCCTATCCAGTACATGGCCAAGTGAACTACTTCCTGCCCTATTCCAAATCACATGAAGTTCCTCCCCTTCGATCTTATAACATCCCTGTGACAACCACAGCAATGGCTTATGTGGAAAAGCAATATTAGGAAAGGATTCAGGACAAGATTTTCAAGTGACTTTTGGTGGTAACCAGGGACACCTTATAAAGGGATGCGGATTTTCAGAAGGGAAGTGGCTCCGCACTTCATGAAAATCAACTCCCTCTTGGAAGTGTCTCAAATTGAGCACCCAAAAATTGACGCAACCAAGTCATTAGTCACTAGAGCTGGTCAAAAAACCCAAATCATATGTCAAAAGTGGGGGGGGGGGAGGAGGGGGTTGTCCTGGAAAATTTCAACCAGTTGTAGTAGTCACTTTTGAAAAAAATCTTATCCTGAAGTAGAAAGAACCAGCAACATGTAACCAGTCACCTTCCTGTAGGTCATACTTTGGGACCAACAAAAATATTATTAACAAAATAATTTTGAGGATTATTTGGGGTTAACTGTCACCAGGATGCCTAAGAATTTACTTATATAAATTGGACCCCCATTAATATAATGCAGTGGAGGAATATGGCAAAATGACTGAAAATTTACCTTGAGTCTTTATTTTTCATTCTGTTTCCTTCTTGGTTTTAGTGGGTCTTTGTGTCCTTTCATTAGAATATTCCTATTTGTAGTCCAAATACAGGAACTAAATTTCTGGTTTACAATGCCTTCCAGATGAGCCATTAGCAATGTTAAACCATAACTGTATCTGCATATTTATTCTTAGGAACAGGAAGACTTTTAAAGGCCAGAACAATGCACCAAGATGAAAAAGTTACTGGAGTACCTCGTAAGTTTACAGGCCACAGACATAACAACTTAAACCCAAGCATTATAGAATGAAACCAGTTAAGCAGACTTTCAAGGAAAACAGTAATTTACACTGAAACCAGCATAACAGACCACTCTTACGATGCAAATTCCTGTCTTAAAAGACTGTCACAGAAGTACAGCCAATATATAGGGCTCAACTGTTCATGCCTTTCAAGTATAGCATTGCATTATGGGTCATTCAGCAATAAACCATTCCAGAGGGAGCACTGTGGGGATTGTGCCTCACAGAGAAGCAAATCTAAACTGAATGGCATCAGTGGGCTAGCTATAGAAACCGCTAGCCAGATCTTTGGGTGCAGTACATGCCTTTGAGCTGTGCTTAGTACAGGATCCGGGGTGGAGAAACAATGTGGTGTTACTTCCAGCTCCTTTGTGCTTACTCAGGGCTTGTCTACATACAGCGCTGCCTCTGTACCACTTAGTGAAAGCGCTACCTATACCAATGGGAAAGCTTCTCCTGTCAGCATAGGTACACCACCTCCCCGAGAGGCAGTAGCTGTGTCGACAGGAAAAGCCCTCCCATCGACATAGTGCTGGCTACCTTGGCGAGTAGGTCAGTAGAACTACATGGATTTTCCACACCCCTGAGTGACATAGTTATACTGACATAAATTTGTGGTGTAGACCAACCCTGAGATCAGCCAGTAACAGCCTCCTCTGGACTGTTCCTTTGACCTGGTCTCTATAGAGTACAGCACCTTCTGGCCACAGCCCCTCCTGCACCTGGCATACCTCCTAAACCAGGTTATGCCAGCTTTACACTACTCAAGGAATCCTCTGCTGTTTAAGCCACTTTTCCATCCTGTGCATCACTCTGGCAGTGCAAAGGAGACAGAGTGGAAGATTTGCCCTAGAAATCCATCTTTCTTTAAATATTCTCCCTGGAAGCAGAGTCTGTTGCTTCCTTTATCCAAAAATGGTTGTGCAACTGAACTGCTCTGCGGATTGCTTTTGCCAGTTTAACAACTCTTTAATCTAAAGAAATGTTCTGTGAGTGGCATATGGGTTAGTCTCCTTCAGTTTAACCCATAGACTCGTTTCTTTACTTACTACTATTAAGAACCCTGCTCACATTCATCTATTCCTACCCACTCCAGGATCTCTCCCACTCCACATGCCTTTGAGATCATTCAGAGTGTCCTTTGTTGTTCTACTCTATTTGGGCCAAGTCTGCCTAATCTTTATCATAAATCGCACCAACCCAGACACCATGCTGTAAGGAATGCTTGAAGTGTTTCACTTGACTTATTAGAAGCAAGTCTAGTGTCAAAATTAAAGCCTGCCTGGTTTCCCAGAGGCACTTCAGCTCAGGGCCGGCTCTAGGCACCAGCAAACCAAGTACGTGCTTGGAGCAGCACATTTTCAGGGGCAGCATTCTGGCCATTTTTTTTTTTTTGCTGCAGGTGCAAAAGCCTAGAGCCAGGCCTGGCAGCTGCAGTGCATCGTGTGCGGGGGGTGCCCTGGGGCCGCTGCGGTTTGCACCACGGGGGAGCAGCGCCTGCACCTTGTGGCTGGGCCGGGCAGGCTCTGAGCAGGGGACACTTGGACTGGGGGCTGCCCCACGGGGCACACAGAGCCGCTTGCAGGTGCTGCAGGGCAGCCATCCCTCAATGCTGCAGCCAGGGCTGGGCGAAGCAGCTCGAGCCGCCCCGGGACAGCGGCAGGGCAGCCAGAAGCGCCGCAGCAGCGGGGCCATAGAGGGCAGGGTGCTGCCGGGTGGGGCCAGTGTCCCGCTGTCTGGGGCTCCGTTCCCTCTGGGGCTACCCTGACCCAGCTCCTCAGCCCCCTGCTGGGGCGGTCCCCTGGCCCTGCCCTCCCAGGTCCCGGCCCGTCCTGGAGGCAGGAGCCCTGGCTGGAGGGATCCTGGGCGCCTCACTGCTTACCCCGACCCTGCCAGCACCAGACCGGCTGGAGAAGAGTGGGGGAGCAGGCGGAGTCAGCACTGGTGGGGGGGGGATCCCAGCCCTGGGGCAGCAGGAGGTGTGGGTAGGCACTGGTGGGCGGGGCAGCAAAAAACCTAGAGGTGGCCCTGCTTCAGCTACTATCCCCTACTGCCCCATGCCCCTTGACCTCATTAAAAAATCACTGCTGTTTTGGCCAACAAATGGAGGCTTCTGGGATGTCAAAGGAACAGGATGTGTTAATCTCTTCAAAGGCTTGGGTTGGGCCCCCTACATTCACACAAGGACGGGATGCACCAGCCACAATACAAGTTGCACAGCTGCCTCTGCAAAACAGTCCCACCTCTCATCCCTCCAGACCCCATGGACACCTCTCTGCTTTGAAGGGATGGAGAGTAGATGCCACAAGGTGAAGAGGGTAGTCGAGAGGGGTAGGCCCATTCCAGCCTCACAGAAACTAGTCAGAAATGTAACAGACCAGGGCTGTATTATCTTTTCAGATGAAACCCCTGGGGTCTTCCAGGAGAGATTCAGCTAGGTAGAGGTGGTCCTAGTAGCATGGCTCCAATGGAGTTGTGCTGACTAGGATTGTGTTCGGGGGAGTCCAGCATAGGCATGAAGACAAAGGGCCCACATACAGAAAAAACTCTGGCCTCCTATGTAATCTCCTCAAGATCCATGCAAATCCCTGGGAATATGGCAGGTTTGGGAGAAGGCCCTACAACAGTTTCTATAGAGGAAACCATACCATCCCAATGGGAGGACATGGGTTGTGATCTCTACAGTGAGATCCTGAGGGAGACTTCTTCCCTGAGACCTCCTTCCCATCCACATTTCCATACTGGGAGCTAGTGCTGTGCATTGGATATTGCATCAAGAGTAACAACTATGCTTCGTTATTCTCTGTCACCTTTGACTTTGGGAACAAAAATGGGGCCAATGGGCTGTTACAGTGCTGTGTCCCCATAGGAAATTACCTAACAACACAGATTCTTATGCTCCATTATCTATGTCTGGTGAATATGCTCAATCAAAGAACTCCATGAGTATTGATTTGTATTTAGATTGTAAGCTTTTTGAGACAAGGACAATCTCTTTGGTATGTATTTGTACTAATCCTGGTTCATGATTAGGGCCCCTAGAAGCTAACATAATACAAATAGCTAGTGTGTTAAAATAGCAGCCATTGGCACCATTTTTGATTGGGGCCCTACAGAATCAGAACACAAGAGACCATCCCTGTTAGTGAGAGCTCCCGGTCTACATGGACAAGACAAGAGGGAGGGGAAACAGAGGCATAGAGAGCTGAAGTGACTTATCCAAAGTCAAACAGCAGGATCAATGGCAGAACTGGGAATAATACCCAGGTATCCCAGCTTCCAGTCAAATACCTTAGCGCAGTGTTTCGCAACCTTTTGATACCAGAGACTGTCTTGCTGCCTTCCTAAACTGCCATGGACCACTGAGGGCAGGGGGGAGGGAGGGGAAAACAGTGTTTCACTGATAGTTCTTGTTGTTTTTCCTCAATACACCCAAGCATCTCCTTTTGTGTACTATCTGCATGTAAGGCATTTCTTACTTCTTCATCAACACAGGGCCACTACTCCAGTTCTGTTTATTTGTTAAAATAAAGTCCAGTTCACTCAGTTGAGTGATACAAAAATATTTAAAAATCAGGTTAACAGTTTCAAATGAAGAGTACCAATAATTGTCTACAACTGTATGTGTCATTTTGTACACTAGAGATCATTTAACTGATTTAGTTTTTTTTTAAATAATTTTAAAAAATCGGGTGGAGTCACTCACCACACTGTTAATGAGATGTGTGTGCGCCTGTCTTGTAAACACAAGTCTTTCAACCCATGGATGAATGTTTGACGGGGACACTAGGAGCATTTCAGCCAGTTGCTTATTTTGTTTTCATTGCAATCATCGCTGAAAATCCAATTTTGCAGAGATAAGTGGAATGGAATAGGAGCAAAGTTTTGACAGCAAGTTCACTGAGCTGTGGGTATTTGCTTCTGACTTTGATTCAGAAAACAGGTAGGAGTCATTTCATGAAACTCTAACATCAGATCCTTGTCACTTGACAGTTCCAGCAACTTGTCCTCCAATAACGGTGACAGAGAGGTCTCAGTTTCTAGAGAGGAGACTGGATCACAAACCCATTGCTTTCCTTTCTGTGGATTAGAGTCTGATGGGAAATAGTCCTTGAACTTTTGCAGAGTTGATTTTAGGTGAGATGCAATTATTTCATGTAGGAGAGGCAGATCCATGGCTTTACTGTCATCAGTAGTCAGAAATGCAAAAGATGGGAACACGTCGTAACAGGTGCACCTGACTCTCTTTCCAGACTTGGAGGTTTTGGGTTTTAAAAAAAAAAAGTCCATCATCTTGTCAGCTAATATGACACTCAACATACTTCCCTGCGTAAAGGGATTGAGTTGATTGAAGAGATCAGATATGTATCTGCCAAATATGCAAGTTTGGCAAGCCATTGTAAATCCTGGAAGCATGCTGCCAGAGGAGACTTCTCTTCAGACAGGAAGGCGTCAAGTTCACATCAAGATTCATACGTTGAGTTTAATACTTTGCCATGGGATAACCACTGCACTTCAGCATGTAAGAGTAAGGCCTGGTCTACACTACAGGGTTAGGTCGAATTTAGCCACGTTAGGTTGATTTAAAAATGAATGCGTCCACACAACCAACCCCATTCCATCGGCCTAAAGGGCTCTTAAAATCGACTTCTGTACTCCTCCCCAGCAAAGGAAGTAGCACTACAATTGACTTTGCTGGGTGGAATTTGGGGCAGTGTGGACACAAACAACAGTATTGGCCTCTGGGAGCTATCCCAGATGCTCCATTGTGACCGTTCTGGACAGCACTTTCAACTCTGATGCACTAGCCAGGTACACAGGAAAAGCCCTGGGAACTTTTGAATTTCATTTCCTGTTTGGTCAGTGTGGCGAACTCAGCAGCACAGGTGACCATGCAGTCCCCCCAGAATTGTAGAATGTTTCTACACTTCCCCTATCATCTCTGTCCCTGAGGTTATCGCAGATTAGAAAGCAAAAAAAAAACAAAAAAAAAACCACGCATTCGCGATGACATGTTTTCCGAGATCATGCAGTCCTCCTGCACTGATAGGGCACAGCTTAATGCATGGAGGCATTCAGTGGCAGAGGCCAGGAAAGAATTAAGGGAGGAGGCAAAATGAGATGCTGAGGCTAATGGGGGAGCAAATGGACATGATGAAGCATCTGTTGGAGCTGCAGGAAAGCCAACAAGAGCACAGATGCCCGCTGCATCCACTGTATAACTGCCTACCCTCCTCCACATGTTCCATAGCCTCCTCATCCAGATGCCCAAGAACATGGGGCAGGGGAGGCTCCGGGCACCCAACCACTCCACTCTAGAGGATGCCCCAAGCAACAGAAGGCTGTCATTCAAACAAACAAACAGTTTGATTTTTAGTGCGGCTATAAAAAGCAATGCAGCCTTGTCCTTCCCTCCTCCCCCACCCCACCCAAGCTACCTTGTCCATTGTCTCATTTTTTTAATTAATAAGGAAAGAATGCATAGTTTCAAAACAATAGTTACTTTATTTTCAAGGGAGGAGGATGGTTGGCTTACAGGGAATTAAAATCAACAAAGTGGGTGGGTTTGCATCAAGGAGAAACACACACAACTGTCACACTGTAGCCTGGCCATTCATGAAACTGGTTTTCAAAGCCTTGCTGATGTGCAGCATGCCTAAATTGTGCTCTTCTAATCGCCCTGGTGTCTGGCTGCTCAAAATCACCAGCCAGGCGATTTGCCTCAACCTCCCATTCCGCCATAAACGTCTCCCCCTTACTCTCACAGATATTATGGAGCACACAGCAAGCAGCAATAACAATGGGAATGTTGGTTGCACTGAGGTCTAACCTAGTCAGCAAATAGCGCCAGCGAGCTTTTAGACGTCCAAAGGCACATTCTACCACCATTCTGCACTTGCTCAGCTTATAGTTGAGCTGCTCCTTACTACTGTCCAGGCTGCCTGTGTAAGGCTTCCTGAGCCATGGGAGCAAGGGGTAGGCTGGGTCCCCAAGGATAACTATTGGCATTTCAACATCCCCAACAGTAATTTTCTGGTCTGGGAAGTAAGTCCCTTCTTTCAACTGCTCAAAGAGCCCAGAATTCCTAAAGATGCACCTTTCCTGGCCATCCCACACTGATGTCGGTGAAACATCCCTTGTGATCCACCAGTGCTTGCAGCACCATTGAGAAGTACCCCTTGCAGTTTACATACTGATTAGCAAGGTGGTCCGGTGCCAAGATAGGGACACCAAAGGCTGGCCAGTCATGAAACTGGTTTTCAAAGCCTCTGATGCACAGCGTGCCTTGCTGTGCTCTTCTAATCGCTCTGGTGTCTGGCGCAAGACAATTGTCTGCCGTTGCTTTCACGGAGGAAGGGGCGACTGATGACATGTACTCAAAACCACCCACAACAATGTTTTTACCCTATCAGGCATTGGGAGCTTAACCCAGAATTCCAATGGGTGGCAGAGACTGTGGGAACTGTGGGATAGCTACCCATAGTGCACTGCTCTGTAAATCGATGCTAGCCACGGTAGTGAGGACAAACTCTGCTGACTTAATGCGCTTAGTGTGGACATATGCAATCGACTGTATAAAATCGATTTCTAAAAATCGACTTCTATAAAATCGATCTAATTTCATAGTCGAGACATATCCAAACACCATCACTTAGGGTCCCATTACTTCACACATTGTACAAAGATATGAGAATTGAGTCCACTTGATTTCACAATATTCACAATTTTAATAACTGTACCAAGGACATCATTAAGCTCCGGAGACTATTTCTTGGTTGCCAAGACCTCTCGATGAATAAAGCAGTGTGTTGCTGGAGCAGTCTGTGCAACTTCCATCACTCTCACCACTACACCTGAACGTCTGCTTGTCATTGCAGGTGCGCTGTCAACAAAGTAGATCTTCATGAAATGCGCCTTCACAGGCATAGCGTGCACAAACAATAAGAACCACTGCATTAGAAATGTTTGTTGACTCATTCAACTGAATTGCAAACCACTTTGATGCTCTCACCCTTTCTATCAACTGAGCTTCGATCTCTTTTGCAATACCAGTGATACAATGTGAGCCAGTATCATTTGACAGTGGAATGCAACTCACTTTTTTGGCTACTGCATCACCCAAGACTTCACAACAGGCATCTGTTACTGAAGGCATGATTAGTTCTTCACCATCTGTAAATGGCGATTTGCATTTAGGGGACAGCACACAATGCTTTTAACTAGGGCTGTTGATTAATCACAATTAATTCACCCAATTAACAAAAAATTAATCACAGTTTTAATCACACTGTTAAAAAATGGAATACCAATTGAAATGTATTAATTATTTTTTATGTTTTTCTACATTTTAAAATTTATTTCAGTTACAACACAAAATATAAAGTGTACAGTGCTCACTTTATATTATTTTTATTACAAATATTTGCACTCTAAAAGTTATACCTCATACAAGTACTGAAGGGCAATCTCTATCGTAAAAGTGCATCTTACAAATGTAGATTTTTTGTTACATAACTGCACTCAAAAACAAAGCAATGTAAAAACTTTAGAGCCTACAAGTCCACTCAGTCCTACTTCTTGTTCAGCCAATTGCTAAGACAAACAAGTCTGTTTACAGGAGATAAATGCTGCCTCCTTCTCATTTACAATGTCACCTGAAAGTGAGAACAGACGTTCACATGACACTTTTGTAGCCAGCATTGCAAGGTATTTGCGTGCCAGATATGCTAAACATTCATATGCTGTTTCATGCTTCAGTGAGCATGCTTCCATGCTGATTGTGATGGTCTGGATCACAGAAACCCCCTTGGGGCTGCCAACTGATGTACCAAGACTACCTCTGAGCCTATTTTCCCTGCCAGCTTGGGACTCCAGAACCTTGCCTTGTTTGAGCCAAACACGCTTGCCTGCTGCAAACAGACCCAGGTCTGAACAACATCCCCCAAAAGGTTGTAGGCTTAACTAAAAACAGTTTAAGAAGTGTTCCTGTCTCCAACATTCAGATGCCCAGCTCCCAATGGGGTCCAAACCCTAAGTAAATCTGTTTTACCCTGTATAAAGATTATACAGGATAAACTCAAATTGTTTGACCTCTATAACACTGATAGAGAGATATGCACAGTTGTTCTTCTCCCTCCACCCACCCCCCGGTATTAATACATACTCTGGGTTAATTAATAAGCAAAAAGTGATTTTATTAAATACAAAAAGTAGAATTTAAGTGGTTCCAAGTAATAACAGACTTGGATGTTTTATTTTATTTTGCTTGGTAATTTACTTTGTTCTGTCTAAGCCTAGTACAGTAAGAAAACTGAATATCAATAAAAATCTCACCCTCAGATGTTTCAATAAGCTTCTTTCACATAGTGGATGCCTTCCTAGTCTGGGCACAATCCTTTCCCCTGGTACAGCCCTTGTTCCAGCTCAGGTGGTAGCTAGGGGATTTCTCATGATTGCAGCCCCCTTTGTTCTGTTCCACCTCCTTATACATCTTTGGCACAAGGCGGGAATCTTTTGTCTCTCTGGGTACCACCCCTCCTTCTAAATGGAAAAGCACTAGGTTTAAGATGGATTTCAGTACCAGGTGACATGGTCACATGTTCTGTGAGACCCCAAGCCTTCATTCCTTCCAGCCTGACTCACAGAAAGGCCTGAAAGCAAACAGACCATCCACAGTCAGTTGTCCTGGTTGATGGGAGCCATCAAGATTCCAAACCACCATTAATGGCCCACACTTTGCACAATTACAATAGGTCCTCAGAGTTATATTTCATATTTTTAGTTTCAGATACAAGAATGATACATACATATAAATAGGATGACCACACTCAGTAGATAAGCTTTGTAATGATACCTTACAAGAGACCTTTTGCATGCAGCATATTCCAGTTACATTATATTCACACTCATTAGCATATTTTCATAAAATTATATAGAGTGCAACGTCACACTGATGATGAGTGTTAAAAAAATAATGTTAATTAAATTTGTGACTGAACTCCTTGGGAGAGAATTGTATATCTCCTACTCTGTTTTACCCACATTCTGCCATACATCTCATGTTATAGCAGTCTTGGATGATGACCCAGCACATGTTCATTTTAACACTTTCACTGCAAATTTATCAAAAAGCAAATAAGGTACTAATTTGATATTTCTAAAGATAGCTACAGCACTCGATCTAAGGTTTAAGAATCTGAAGTGCCTTCCAAAATCTGAGAACCACAAGGTGTGGAACATGCTTTCAGAAGCCTTAAAAGAGCAAAATTCTGATGCAGAAGCTACAGAACCTGAACCACCAAGAAAGAAAATCAACCTTCACCTGACTCAGATGATGAAAATGAACATGTTTCGGTCCACACTGCTTTGGATCGTTATCAACCAGAACCTGTCATTAGCATAGATGCATGTCCTCTGGAATGGTGGTTGAAGCATGAAGGGACATGAAGTATGAATCTTTACGACATCTGACATGTAAATATCTTGCAATGCTGGCTACAACAATGCCATGTGAATGCCTGTTCTCACTTTTGGGTGACACTGTAAACAAGAATCAGGCAGCATTATTGCCTTTAAATGTAAACAAACTTATTTGCCTGACCAAGAAGTAGGACTGAGTGGACTTGTTTTACATTTTTTTAGTTTTGAATACTTGTATTAGGTGAATTGAAAAATACTGTTTCTTTTGTTTAACAGTATATTTATTTTTTATTACAAATATTTGCAAAGTGAGCACTGAATCCTTTATATTCTGTGTTGTAACTGAAACCAGTATATTTGAAAATGTAGCAAACATCCAAAATATTTAAATAAATGGTATTCTATTATTGTTTAACAGTACAATTAGTCAAGCAATTAATCTTGTGATTAATCTTTATAATTACATGATTAATCATGATTTTTTTAATTGGTGGACAGCCCTACTTTTAACATACCTTCATTTGATGTCATGGCAGAGTGCAGTAGTTTCTTTCACTTCTTGCTTCTGTTGGAAGAATTGTACTGGCTTTTCTTTTAAATTCAGATGTTTAGTTTCAAGATATGGAATTATTTTTGAAGGTTTCATAGCCTCATTGCTCAGAGACATGCCACACACAATGCAGATTGATTTCGGGCATTCTACATTCTCACTTGCAACAAACCCATACTTAATGTAAGAAGAACCGTATTTTGGACTGACGACCAAATATTTCCTTTTCTTTTCTTTCCCTTCTTCCTGATCATGTTCAAAGTCACTCGCATCTCTATTATGTTTTTCTGAACTTTTGTTAGTTCAAAAAAATAAAATCGATCCAGAGCTAACTGCTTTGACAATGACATTGTCTTGTTTAGCTAAGTAAAACTAACTAAAATTTCACTCACTCCCTTTCTGTTAACTATTTCCTTCCAAAAAACACATGTGAACATGCTTTGTATATCAGCACTATGGCAACTGATGTCAACCCAGTCATTTTAATTTTAATGTTCAGAAACAATTGAATTAATACAGTGATATAAAAAAATGTTATACTTACAATGTTAATATTCAGTCAGGGAAATCTCAGAGACCAGCAAGGAGGCGAATATGGACCTGTCATTGAAAAACTCTCCACTTGACCACACTGCCTCTCATTTTCAGTGAGAAACAATCCCTTCTCTGAAGGGTTTACAATCCAAATAGAAAAAACAGAGTGAAAGAAAGGAAAGATTATATCCTCATTTTACAGATGCAGAACTGAGGCATGCAGATTAAGTGAGGACATTCCACAATCTCCCCTGGACTAAGGAAATTCCCATCACTGGAGGTTTTTAATGAACTGGTTGGACAAACGCCTGTCAGGGATGGTCTAGGTTTACTTGATCCTGCCTCAGGGCAGGGAGCTGGACTTGACCTTTCAAAGTCTCTTCCAGCCTGACATTTCTATGACACGATGATCATAATGTTTGTGAAGTCTGATTATACCTGTAAGCTACTAAAATGTGTTAATATTAGCTATTTCTTTACTACTGCGTGTTGCTTATGATTTTCCTGTTAGACGCATTTCAAGAAGAAAAGCTCTTGGGGATAGAGCTTTTCTTTTGAAATATTGTTAAAGGTTCTTTATGGCTCTGGTGGCAGCAGGGCTCATTTGTATTTGTGATTAAAGGAGTGAGGGAATGGCACTTTCTGTGTACATGTAATGCTGTCTATTGTGTGCCATTATCTGTTGTATATAGTGTGAAACTCAGGAAAGATAGCTGGGGTGGGTGTGGGGGAGGCATAGAAAACAGTCCCAGAAGGTGAAAAGGCCCTCCTCCCTATCAGCTGAGGACAGGTGACTACAGGTCAATCAGGTTCACCTGAGAAGGGGCTACCAGAGATCAATTAGGATCAGATGAAAGGGAGTTACCTGAGGTCAGTTAGGATTAGCTGATTCCAACTAAGGGCTGCCTGAGACCTTTTTAAACCCTCTCCTGTTGGGATGGGGGGAGGGGGAAGGAGAGAAAGAAGGAGTCAAGTTGCCAGTAGGCAAGGAGCAGCAAGACAGCAAGCCTCACCAGGAGAGGAGGCTGCATTCCCTCCCATAAGAGAGAAAAACAAGTCCAAAAGACTGGCTGAGAGAAGGAACAGATTGCCCCTGTGCAGCCAAGAGGGACTATTTTACCCCAAGCCAGTATCAGCAAGGCTAAAAACAGCTGAGTCTGGTAGGACTGAGAAGGTGCCTTGCCACAATAGATACAATACCATGCATTCCCTTGTCCATGTGAAATCTCAGCTATGGCTAAAATCCTGTTTCCCAATTAAATAATACAATAGTGTGCCCATGGTTGAGTGAGTTATTGGTGATTACTGATATATGCTGACACAATGCATTTTGGTTACAGAACCAGATTGTGTCTGGCCCTAACGCTGATGTGTCTTGTATTCCTAAAGGCAAGAGCCAGGCACAATAGCTGTCCTAGCACTTGGTGTGAGTTTGGGAGTGGGTGGAGGTGCCTGCATTCTCCACTGGGTGTTCAATCACCCGTGAAGTATATGTGAAGGTGTGGGAAGGATGCAGATATATGACCCAGTCTCCAGCTCTGCACTACCCTGCAGTACTGAGGGCAGCAGGCTCTCTCATCCACAGGAATAAAAAAATTAGAGTTAGTTTAAATTTAAATATACGCAAGTTAAGAGGGGAGGTACTGTACATCTGGGGTGAGGCTTGAGTTATGAGGGATTACAGGTATCGGTTGCAAGAATGAAGAGATGCATACATATCACATAACCAGCATAGACCCAGATTGGGGTGCAAGAGTTTTTAAAGTGTCAGTGGATAAGTGGGCTTGGGTACGCCACCCATGGACTGTATAAGGAGTCCAAGTCAGTATCGGTGTAGTGAATAAGTACATGGGTGGGGTGCATCCCTTGGTTTGTCAGAGAAGGAAGTGGGTTATTTCCCTGGTTGGCAGTCTCAATTACTTAATGTGGTACTGATGGTGTCCTATGATGTGTTCTGTATAAATGTCTCTGGACCACCTGATGGTGTCAGACACCATGAGCTGTCTCACGAGCCAGGCGTAGCATTGACCGACTCTGCACGCTCTCAGAACCAGCTCATTGCGGGGGTCCCATGAGCAGAGCTGGCTTTATGACCCACGGGGCCTGATTGGAATACTCGGCGGCGGTCCGGGACTTCAGCAGCACTTTGGCAGTGGGGGGTCCGCTCTGGGTTTTCTGTGGCATCAGAGGACTCCCCGCTGCTGAAATGCCACTGAAGACCCCTGGAGCAGACTCCCCACTGCCAAAATGCCAAAGACCCCCCCTGGAGCGGGGCCCCCTCAGGTGTGGGTGCAGGGTCCAATTCCGGGGAATCGGCTTAAAGCCAGCCCTGCCCACGAGCCCAGGGCGTGTATCTGGATCTCATAGCCCTGGGCTCTCAGGGTCTCGGCCAGCGGGGTGTACTTCAACACCTTCTGTGCTCATGCCTTGTGGAAGGCTGGTGACCTGTTTTCAAATGGCACTGTGATGTCTACTATGAGGGCCTTCTTTCTGCATCTGTCATGACGATGTCAGGTCACAGTCTGCTGTCTGTCCTGGGGATGGACGAGTCGAGGGTGATCTTCCCCAAGGATGGCTTTCACCAACCAGTTCTGGATGGCATTGTGGTGGTGCCGCCAGGCTCTGGAGTGCTGTTTGCATCCACACAGGACGAGGGGCAGAGTCTCATTTGCATAGCCGCACTTCCTGCAGCACTTGTCCTGGTTGCCGTGGCAGATGGCTCTGTTGAGGGGAATGCAGTTGAGTCAGGCCCTGTGGACGAACCGCGAAATCGGCGAACCTGGTGAAGCTTCCCCCCCGGAGAGGAAGTGGTTGCTGGCATCCCACTTGCTGGACACCTTGAACATCTTGTCCCGGTCCAGCTTCCGCTTGAGGTTCTCGGCACAGTGACAGCGGATGGCATCTTTCAGAGTCCTTTCCAGCATCATTCTGGCAGTCGGGGTGATGGTGTGGTCCGGGGTCTTTAAGCGTGGCTTAGTACATGCTTCCCCTGGGGAACTCTACCAATACCTTTCCTGTAATTAGGATAGGTGTGGGTCTATTGTTCCCTGGCTATTCTTTTGATCCATTTCTAAAGCGGATCTTAAAATTAGATTACACCTCCACTCCCCTGCCCCTCCTCCCCCACAGACAGTGAAAAATCTCTGCCAAAGGCCTGTTTCCTTTACTGCTTCATCGACATAATTCCCCTAGGTCTAGTGTCTTGTCAGCTTTAAATTATACGATTGTTGCACAGCAGTTAGACAATACAGCCTTTTAAAATTTCCCTCCCCCTCTCCTGGAAAATGTATATCATGGTATCACACGGTCTAGAGTGGCTCAGGACCACAAAAGCCTACCTCAGTGCAGGCTTTCAAAAATAGGGCAGATACCTAGGGTTGCCAACTTTCTAATAGCAGAAAACCGAACACCCTTACCCCACCCCAAAGCCCCACCCCATCCCACCTCTTCTCTGAGGCCCCAATCCCCACTCACTCCATCCCCCCTCCCTCCATTGCTCGCTTTCCCTCATGCTCACTCACTTTCACTGGGTTGGGGCAGGGGGTTGGATTGTGGGAGGGGGTGAGGGCTCTGGCAGGAGCTGCAGGCAAAGGGGTGGGGCCAGAAGGGAGGGATTCAGGGTGCGGCAGGAAGCTCCAGGGATTCAGGGGCATGGGAAGGGGTGTGGGCTCCAGGAGGGATTTTGGGTGCAGGAGGGGGCTCAGGACTGGGACAGGGGTTTGAGGGTGCAGGCTCTGGGAGGGAGTTAGGGTGCAAGAGAGGGTTCTGACCTGGGGCAGGGGTTAGGATGAGGGAGGAAGTTGGGGTGTGGGCTCCAGCCGGGCAGCACTTACCTCAGGCGGTTCCCAGTTAGCAGCACAGTGGGGCTAAGGCAGGCTCCCTGTCTGCCCTGGTTTTGTGTGACTCCCAGAAATGGCCGCCATGTCCGGCTCCTAGGTGCAGGAGTGGCCAGGCGGTTCTGCGCAATGCCCGCACCAGTAGGCGCTGCCTCTGCAGCTCCCATTGGCTGGGAACCATGGCCATGTGAGCTGCAGAGCCAGCACTTGGGATGTGTTCTATAATTCAATTTTACCTAGTAACAAATATGAACTCCTGGATCACTATAACAGTCTTACCAAGGAGTTACAGACAAACTCTCCAGTCTATCTTGCCATCCAAACAAACTGGGCGCGCGCACACACACACACTCTACCAGTCCCAAGTAACCAGTCACTGACCTTAGATTAATTGGTATCTAGATTCTACACCAAAGACCCAGTCTGTAGCCAATCTGGATTTATTAACTAGGAAAAAGAAACAATTTATTTACAGGTTAAAGTGTGCAAGTATATATACACAATGAGTTACCATCTAAATCCGAAGAGTGACAAAGTTGTAGTGAGTTGTCAATTCAAAGTGTCCTTCAGGGAGAACCCATGAGGCAGGCCCTGGGGAGCTCTGGTTTCAGTTTAGAGTCTCTGACCCTTCAGAGTTCAAAGAGCCAAAAAGATGGAAAATTTTGTGGCTTTGTTTTTATTTCCTTCATTCAGCTTCCTTGTCTGTAGCATTTCCCAAGTGTGATAGGGCCATTAACCAATCCTTTGTATTGTGATGACTCTTGACGGCCCCATCTGATTTTGATAGTCCTTCTGGATAGGTGGGGGCAGAGGGATGATTCTTGTGCCTGAGTTCACAAGTTCAGAGCAAAACTTTTCATATTTTCTTATGTCACAGAATACTGACATTACAGGTGGGATTAATACATGCAGAAACTTACAAGCATTTCTGAGAGTCTAGACACTAACTACATTCTTATAAGACAAATATCTATCTTCAGCAAAACTAACACACCGGTGATCTACTCTGGTCTCCGTCTATGAGTTTGTCAGTTCTTAGCTAATTCCTGCAGCCTGGGCAAGAGCTGGCATCTGGCCTGCCAGCATCACACACACAGATGCTAGAGTTCAACCATCATTTTCTTTTTATGAATACTGAGGCAACATACTCTTTGAGGTTGTGTATAGTCTTCCTTATTAACATTTTTAGTCTCACTACATCACGGCTTATATTGACACTTTGCCTATCCTCTGTGCTGCTTGTAAAACTGGAGAGTACTTAACATTTCCCATGGTTTAGTCTTAGTTCTTTGGCTCACTATAGTTCAGTTGCAGTATCATCAGATTTCTTAATCTTTTACTCATCTTTTATGTATTTTCCTTAATTATATTCATCCTCCTACTGTAGGTTTTGAATTTATAGCCAGCAGTTTATTGGAAGATGACAACCGATCCAGTGTAAGTGAGACACATTGAAAGAGACTAATCTTTAATTAGGCATTCATTGTTTTCAGGTCTCAGACAATGTGCAAAATATTAACATTGCATGCACACTAATAACCCACCACTAGCAAAATCACTTGGAAACTTGTTTATTTTCCCTATTTTAGTCTGTTCTGTGTAGAAAATTCTCTTAATTTCTCCCATTTTCCATCATCTGCATTTGCCTCCCTGCATTCCTGTCCAGTTACTATACCCAGCCAGTTTAAACTCCAGTTATTTAATCGTCTCCCAACAACAGTAATCCCTTTCACAGGAGTTCTTTTATGTATCTCCACTCAAAAGTCATTTCCAGGCTCCCTCCAAACTAAAACCCTGCTAGACCCCAATCCTGCAATTGGATTCATGCAGGTAGGCCCCCTGCACCCATGCAGAGCACTGTTGAAGCAGTGAATTAACATCAGTTGGGTTCCATGCAGATACAGGCTATGCTTACATGGATACTGCAATACCAGGTCGATGCATGGAGTGGCTGGAGCAAGCCCCAGTCCATCTCCCTGGATACAATTCCAATAATAGGGTTCTATCCCACCACCTTTCACACCAGGGGTTCTCAAAACTGCTAACTGGGAAGGGGACCCCAGCTCAATAGATGGGAATCAGGGATGGAGAAGAGGCTTGGTACAGAAGAGGCAGAGAATTGTGGAATTGAGGTTTCATTTTTTTAACTGCATTTGTCAACCAGTTCTATTCTTAAGCTTGTCAAACCTCAGAAGTGTTTGTGGTTTCAATGCAAATTTGAAGTGAAGATTCATTTCAGGACTTATTTTTCATGATTGGATTCAGACAAGTCTACCTCTTCCTTGCCCCTCTACACTGTGAAATCACCCAAGACTCAGAGCCCTGATTTCATAGCATGCTATGCATAAATGAATCCCACTATTGCTATCTAACCATCCCCCATACTGGAGAGCTGTGCACGTCTGCTCATTTTTACTCCATTAAAGTTTCCACAAGTGATACTTTTCAAATAGTCAAGCCATTAATTGATTTAAGGCAAAATTTTGCCATTTCATCCCACCAAACACAGAATCCCCTCCTCTGAAATACCACAGTTATACCCACTTGGGCAAAACTAGATGTTTTAAAATTTGCCGAAGCAGGGGGGGGGGGTGAGGGGAAGAATTACTTTTTGAAGAAAAAAATTTTGCACAAAAAAGAAATGTTAGACTAAAAATTTTAAGGTTCCTAACACTTTAACAACTAAGCCCCAGAAAACTACATTGTCAGCAATTACAGTTCTCTTGCTTTTCATACAAAAATTGCAGTTGAACTTGAAAAGTTCTGCTTGATTATGTGACAATTTTTTTTTAGCTAGGGCTGAGAATATTGTCAGACAATGCTATACTCCCATTTCATATCTCCTCCTCTGCAATGAATAAGCCTGCATTGCTAAAGAATAGATCTTTGAAATGTCTCTTATTAAAAGGAAAACAAGACTCTACATATTTCATTAAGCATAAATCTTCTTCCCCTCCCCACACCCCTCTGTAGGCATCCCTCAGGTTTGTCCTTGATCCTCTCCTCTTCACTCTCTATACACACTGACATTGACTCCCACATCATTCTGTGCTCATGAATCTCAAATGTACTTATCTCCACCCCTCGTTCCAGTCTTGTATCTTTGCCTGTGCACCACACACCCTCTCCCTTGTCAAATGCCTTCCTAC
Organism: Mauremys mutica; assembly: GCF_020497125.1. Taxonomy (NCBI): domain Eukaryota; kingdom Metazoa; phylum Chordata; order Testudines; family Geoemydidae; genus Mauremys; species Mauremys mutica. Next base: position 58,836,864 of record NC_059080.1, on the reverse strand, counting down.
AATCCAATTCTTCCAGAAATCCTTCCTACACCAGTCTCCTCACCAATCTCTCCTCACATTATGTTATGACAATTGGACTTACAAATTTACCTTTATTGTTAGCAGTTCATTAAATGTCACAATAACCTAGAACAACAAATGATGATGGAAAAAGATGCAAAAGGAAGTCAGACTGAAGTAGCCTAAACAAAAAGGCCTATGGTTATAACTTAAGGACTGTTAGGATCATGCCTAGTAAATAAGTGTGAAACAAGAAGTCAATGAACCAAAATTGGTGGGTTGGCAATTAGGCCTAATTGGTAGGCAAAACAATGAGAGGACAAGCTATTCCACCTGTGACTCTTCAAGGAGACTTTTGGGGGTGGTTGCGAACACTAGTGTTATTGATGGGATGTAGGTGGTCTGGCCTAGTAGACAGAGCAGGAGTCCAGGTTGGGGAAAATGAGTCTGAGGCTCAGCACTAGAGTCAACTAACAATTTCCAGAGCCAGGAGTCAAGCTAGAGTCAGACTCAGGAACTGAAGCAGAAACGAAGGAAGGGGTGAGGCAGGAGCAGAGCAGGAGTCACAAACAGGGGCAGCTCTACGGATTTTGCCGCCCCAACCATGGCAGCAGGCTGCCTCCGGCAGTTTGCCTGTGGGAGGTCCACCGAAGCCGCGGGACCAGCAGACCCTCCGCAGGCAAGCCACCAGAGGCAGCCTGCCTGCCGCCCTCATGGTGCTGGCAGAGTGCCCCCTGCGGCTTGTCACCCCAAGCACGCGCTTGGCGTGCTTGGGCCTGGAGCCGCCCCTGGTCACAAACAGAGTTGGGTGCACAAAGCAGGCACAAGCAGGGTCCAATACAGTGACAACAGGAAATGACCCTGCTCCTCCAATAGCTTCCTGTGCCTCTTTCTGGCTTAAATGCATAGTTGGACCAATTGGTGGAGCCTGAGCAATCCTCCAATCAGGGGTCCTGTGGGTGGTGCTTTGGCTGAAGCTGGAGCCCAGGGGTAGGCAGCCTATGGCACACATGCTAAAGGCGGCACTTGAGCTGATTTTCAGTGGCACTCACACTGCCTGGGTCCTGGCCACCAGTCCGGGGGGCTCTGCATTTTAATTTAATTTTAAATGAAGCTTCTTAAACATTTTTAAAACCTGATTTACTTTACATACAATAGTTTGGTTATATATTATAGACATAGAAAGAACTTCTAAAAATGTTAAAATGTATTACTGGCACGCGAAACCTTAAATCAGAGTGAATAAATGAAGACTTGGCACACCACTTCTGAAAGGTTGCCGACCCCTGCTGTAGCGCTACTAGCTTCTTGGCCCTCAAGGTTTCAGCAAACTTTGGGTGGAGGCCAGATGGCAACAATAGCTGTCTAGGAACTCCCAGCTCTGGGCTCAAGACCCAGGAGGTTACAACTGGCTGACAAAGCCAAGAGATGGGGAAGGAACAAATTTCACCTCATGGATGTAACCTCCCCCCCCCGACCCCAACTTCTCCTAAGGATCCAGAGAGACAGCACTGTGCCTTTGTCATCCTGATCCCCAGAGATATCCTGACCACATTTGGCTATAGAGTGGGCCCCAGATGACATCGCCAACTCTGGCTCAATCCCAACCACCACCTGGGATGTGAGAGACTTTGTTCCTCTTCGTGGGAGCCCATCCTTCCCTACCTTATTTCTTCTCTTTCCTATTCCTCTCCTTTTGCCTTCTGTCTAATACGAGTCTGGCTTTGCTGGCCAAGACAGAATATTTTAAAACACTGCTGTCAGCTGCAACCAGAAAGAGGCAGCTAGAGCAATCCCTAAACAGCCTGGCATGGTACAAGTTTGCTAGATCTTGAAGTGGCTGATAAGACTCATGCCAGGCCTGTGTTTTTCCAGCAGGGAGATGGCAAGTAAAAGTCTGCACCAGAGACAGAAGTTCTATATTTTCCCTTTGCTATTCTTTCCCCTCCCCTCTTGTGTGTGTTTGTCTTGTTGTCTTCTAGGAAATGGGACCAGACTCCAACCACAACAGCAGCTCCACCCATCTCAACTAACTTATTCTGTTTTCCCCAAAAAGGACAGTTATTGCCATCTCCTGTCAGCTAAGTGGGGTTTCTTTCTAGCAACACTGCAGCTAAAGAGAAAGAACAAAGGATGTCATCAAAATGTAAAGTATTCTGTACTGCTTTCATTTCAAATGCTTCAGCTGTGTTTCCCTCATTTTCTGTATCTTTAATAAAAAAATTAAAGAGAAATTTGTAATGGTATGTTTGCCATGGGACTAAGCAGGCTGAGGCCTCGGCATACCAAACCCTGAACCTTGTTTAAAACAGTTTTATAGTCAGTCACAGGGTCATTTTAACACCTTTGACTCTTTGGGACCATTTATTCCATCCAACACCTTCCATACCTGAACTATTATCTTTTGTTTTATCTGTGTTATATGGATAAGTGCTTCAAGCGAGGGACCATAGGCATGATCCGCAGCCCCACTCTGGCCCCTTTACAACACTTAGGCAGCATAAAGGAACCTGGAAGTGAGCATACATTATATTCATGCTATGGCCCTGTAAGAAGGTGGTCCCACCTGGGGCAGCCTCCTGTGGCAGGCCATGGCATGACAGGTGTGCCTATCTCAGTTTTCCCTTCTGTTTCACCACAAAAGGAACACTCCCTCAGCATTCAACACAAAGTCCCATCTCTGGGCATAATGTATTCACGCCCACCAGTGTATGAGCCTCCCCTCCCCCAAAACCTTGGAGTAAAGCCATTCTCAACAAACCCACAGTAAACCTGTGAAGGTACAATGGTTTTCATTCCCCTCTCTAGGGACACCACTTCCAGGTCACTCAGGCATGAGGCCACCCACTCTCTGCTCCCAGTTCCTGTCTGCCCTTGTTCTGGGGCCTCCACTCTCCATGCCATGCACCTGAGTGACCAGTCATGACTCCTACCTCAAACACAGCCCAACAATTCAGCCTTTTCAGTCTCCCAGCACTGGCTTTCTGATTCAGGAAGGTTACCATGCGAACCCCTCTGTTGGTCTCCTAGCTATCTCCTCCTGATTCCCAGGAAGGGACATCTGCTCTCTGCAGATTCCATCTCTTGTAGGTAGCTCTCACCTGCCCCTTTCTGTGCCCGTAGGAAGCCCTAACTCACCAGGTCTCTCTGCCCCCTTTCAGTTCCAGGTGCCCTCTTTCAAGCCAAATTGGGAGGTAGCTGATGAGTCACAGGTGCACTGGACCTGCTCCCTCTTAGGGTACATATACACTGCAATTAAAAATCCATGGCTGGCCCATGCCAGCTGACTCAGGCTCATGTGGCTTGGGCTAAGGGGCTGTTTAATTGCAGTGTAGATGTCTGGGCTGGGCTGGCTCGGGCTCTAGGGTTCTGTGAGGTCGGAGGGTCCTAGAGCTCAGGCAGCAGCCCTAGCCAGAATGTCTGCACCACAATTAAACAGCCCTTAGGCTTGCGGAGCTTGGGCTGAGTCAGCTGGCATGGGCCAGCTGTGGATGTTTAATTGCAGTGTAGGTACATTTTAAAAGAGCCAGTGTCACTCTGTGACGGGCCCTTTCACCCCACTGCCAGAGCAGTGTAAAGTGATCTCAGTGTAAATCAGAGTCAGGTGCCATCCCTGTGTGTTTACAAAGCACTGAATACAGCTACAGCTCTATATACCTGTAAGGGTCCGGTGTGGGGGCTCGGCCCTCTCAGGAGCGGCCGGGAGCCAGGTCGCCTCACTACGCGGCCTAAATCAGTCGTTCAGTCTCTGAAGGTCCAAGCCCTAGGTCAGGGCGGGAAACAAACAATAGTCTAAGGGCTCAGACCCCCAGGCAGGGGCTGAGCAAAAGACACAGTCAGTGAAGCCCAAGCCCTCAGTCAGGGCGGGGCAACCACTCATAGTTCAAGGGGCTCAGGTCCTTGAAGCAGGAGCTGAGCTACACCAATAGTTCAAGGGGCTCAGGTCCTGGAAGCAGGAGCTGAGCAAACAGCAATAGTTCAGACTTCTGGGTCTGAGCGTTGGTGTGATGGGGAGACTGCCACCCGTGAGTGGGGTGGCAGGGGGGACACAGGCCCATCCACTCCACTGTGTCCTAGCCCGGGGCCCTAACAGCGGCAGTTAGTCTGCTGCTGTGTCGGTGGGGTCCTGACCGCAACACACCGACATCGGCTCAAAGTCTGCTGTAGCCAGACTGGGGTCAGCTACCCCCGGGCTACTTTCCATTTCCCCCTCCACGGGTACCTGCTCAGTACTGGTGTCCGGTGCTGGGTCCCACACCATGGGCTCCTCGCCGTTCTGAGAGCCGGCTAGCTCGGGCTGCTCCTCAGGACTCCGGTCGGGGTTACGCTCAGGCAGCTCCTCGGGGTACCGGGCTCGGGGAAGGCTCGGCCCGTCCTCCTCTGGGTACCGTGCTCGGGGAAGGCTCGGCCAGCCTTCTTCAGGATACCGGGCTCGGGGAAGGCTCGGCCAGCCTTCTTCAGGATACCGGGCTCGGGGAAGGCTCGGGCAGCCTTCTTCAGGATACCGGGCTCGGGGAAGGCTCGGCCAGCCTTCTTCAGGATACCGGGCTCGGGGAAGGCTTGGTCTAGCAGGAGCTCGGTCAGGAGCGTCTGTCCTCTCCGGCCGCCGGGCTGCAACTGAGCGCTGGGCCGGGGCTTTTATACTTCCTGTCCCGCCCCTTGACTTCCGGGGGGCGGGGACAGGCGGCAGTGGCTCCGCCCACTGTGGCGGCTGTTCTGGCTCCTCCCTCTCTGGAGCGGCCGGGAGCCAGGCCGCCTCACTACAATACCCATTTACCTGTATTTGTATTTAGAAGAAATGGAAACAAAATCTATAGATAGGAATTAAAGCATTAAGCTGTCTACCTGGGGAAAATGTCACATCTACAGTACATAAAAAGATCTGAAAGGCTGTAGGACGGTTAAAGGTCACCTTCTCTATTTGGCTGATTGCTTGGAGACAGTACACAGCAGAGAATTGTCTATACGTGGACCATGCTCTGCAAGGCATTAAAAAGGACATGAACCTTACACAAAAGCAAACGATTTCTCCAGGTTAATTTCAAACCTTACTGTAAAGAGAAGCTTAAGATAGGGCCCTTATAAAATACTTAGAGAAAGGAGAGACTGATTCCATTTATACTAAACCCCTCTAGCTTGTTCTAGCAATAAAAAGGAGCCTTAAAATTTATGCCAACTTTAATGCCCTTTTACATGACCACAGTGGTATAGATGGGCCTTAGTGTAATTGGGAATCAAGCCCAGAAACGTCCACTCTTTACCATCAAAATCCTTATTTATTTGGAAAGTTCCATACTGCAGCTGATTTTCCCCATTAGACTGTTTTCTTCTCCTCTAGCAGATTGTGACTCGCTCACACTTGCTTGTTATACATGTACAAGTGCCATAAGATAATCACCACCCACCATAGACTGCTCAAATTAGTAATACAGCCGTTACGCCATAATGGCTAATTTGGCCCAATTAGCTATTCTCAGCTGAGACTATTATCTGGATAATCTCTGCTTGTTTTAGTCTGTTTATGTTTTTGCATTGAGGCAGCACATCTCTTCCCAAAAGCCTTTTTTGTTCTTGCTAATTTTGTATGCTGAGAGCATCTAGAATAGCTCACATTAATAGAATCTGCAGATTTTCTGATTTCCTTAACTTTTCAGATCACTCACATGCTGTATAATTTAACTTCACTGACCTTGTTTAGCTCAAGACAACCCACAGACACCAACTCCTTGCTTGTACTTCACACTAAAATAACTTCTTCCATTAACATAGATGAAAAGTGTTCTTTTCAGCTCAGATCTGGGATATGTCTTATGCCTGGCAATATGTCAGAAACAAAATCAAAAGAGCTGAGGCATTTGAACTATATATCTAAAAAGTAATGGATTTTTTCCCAGATGTCATAGTTGTCAAGATATTTAAGCAGAGTCCATTCTTGGAAGTACCTGAAAACGTTCAGAACTACCCACAATACTTACAGAGGATATACCCCCTACTCCAACCAGTCACGTGATTGGTAAGAAAGTCATCACTTTAAAAAGGGTGACAACAATCCATTTAACTACAGTGATGCACCATGATGCCAAGATCAAGGTTTCTTTGTATTTGTAGCAGGGTTCTCCCTGTGCTAAGGTCTTGCATAGATAGGACCTGTAGAAATCTGAGGCCATGAAAAGAAAAGGCCATATTTATTGCAATGGACATTTAGGGGAAGCAAATTCCAAAAGGTGTTCTGAGGCTCCTGCCAGGTGCTCAACACTCCTGTGCTGTGCTGAGCACTCTTACCTCCTCCCACTGATTTCACTGAGAGCCCTCAGCACCTTGCAGGATCAAGCCCCTTATTCATACTGTGCTAGAGAGAGTCTCAGTTTTCCAAAGTCTGGGGCTTTGGTTTGGGCTGATCTCTAATACAAACATCAGCCATACTAGCTGTGTGTGTCATTTACTATTATACAGTATAGCATGGGGTATGGTAATTTTCTAAGGGGTCTGGTAATTTTGTGTGCTTCCGATTGGGGATGCTCAACTTGAGACATTTTGGGACTGATCTTCAGAGCTCAGCATCTTGCAGTTCACTGTAAAGTCAGATGGAGGTGTCAGTGCTCAGAACTGCTGAGCAAACAAGGTAGGAGGACGAGCACTCTAAATTAGTGGATATTTGAAAATTTGGGTCTAGCCTTCTGATCTTGGGGTTGCTGCCTCAGTAGAAAGGAATGCTTGGGTGATGCCTAGAGTAATGCCATCAAAAGAAATAGTTTTGAACAGGACTGGAAGGGAAATGATTTTCTGATGAAGACTAGCTGGATATTTGCACCTGAATTCTTTGCTACCACCAACCATATCAGGCTTGAGCCTCTTTCACAGTTAAGGATTTGATGTATGTGTTTCATCTAGGCATCTGCAATATGTATTTGTTTCAAAGTAATATGAATTGTACGTATGCATCAATAAAATGTTAAACAACACTGGCTGATAATAAAAGGAATGCAGTACTATATCAAAGAACTCCTGTGATTATCCCTCTCCCATCTATTATTTGCATTATGGTAGCACCTCACTGAGATCAGGGCCTCATCATGCTAAGCATTGTATGGGAACATACGAGACAGGCCCTGCTATATGGAGCTTAAAACTGAAACAAACAAGAGACAAAGGGGTAACTGAGGCAGAGAGCGGTGAAGCAATTTTCCCAGGTTCACACAAAAATCAGTGACAGGGCCAGGACTAGAAGACAGGGCTCCTGACTCCAAGTTCACTGCCCTACTTGCACCTTGGGGATAGTAAAAATTTAAATTGCCTGTTTTTCCCAGCTCAACCATATGCACCATTTCCTGCATTACAGACAATAGCTGTAAATATCAATTGAACCTGGAGGCACCGTATTCTGCAACAACATATGACTCTTGTACATACATTCACTTTGAAAATAGAGCTGTAGAAGACATGTTATTTTCTCATGTCGAGTAGCATTGTTAAGTTAACATTCCCTGCGGTTATGTAGAAATAATGGAAGGGGCTGGCTTCTTCTAGCTGAGTTTGATTGGCATGTTTGCAGAGGAAGGTCAAAGCATGGTAGCAAAACCTGCCTCTCTACTTTGCTCTAAACAAATTTTAAGCAGTATTTACATATCCTAAGCCAACTGAATCTCTTCATTTAAAATGATGCAGCTTATCTAGCAACAAAATAACAATTAGGGATTGGACTTTGGTCTTGGAGTATGTTTTCCACTTTGTGAATTATTTTAAAATTGGTTAAATATGTGATGGAGATACATGTTCTCAGTTTGAAGCCTTTGAAAACACAAGGTTATGCTATACTCAAAGGGTATATATTGGAGTTTGGGATGCGGGAGAGCTGAACTTATCTTTGTGGGGGTCCCAGAGAACTTTGGTAAACAGCCATCACATAAAGAAAGGAGAATTGTAAAAATAAAATAAAGCAACAAATGCACAAGGAAAGCTCTTTGTATTCCAGTTTGCTGTGTTGTATTTTAGCTAATGATGCCACTTTAGGAGGAAAGATTGTTCATATAGGGCTTAGATACCAGGGGAAGAGGCATTATATAAAGACCTTCCCTGTTTAGATAGATATAGCCACAAAATTCAGATGTGTCAGTGGAAATTGCACCTGCTTACACCAGGGCTGAATCTGGCCCAGACTCTGAAAATAGGTGTAAACAGTTACATTATTGTAAGACAGGCAACTCTAGCCCTCTCCACTCACCAACCACTGTCATGAGGGTCCAAATGAAAATTAACACAGTAGCAAAAATTAAAGAGCAGAGCTGAAAAATGCACATAAACTGTCCAACATTATATGACTAGAGTCATGAAAGATAGACTCAAATTCTCTGCTATGCAGAAAGCCTGTTCATAGGCAACCAGGGAGAATTTTCACTGTAACAGAGGAATTGCATTGCTTAAAACTTTTCTTGTTTGAGATGTTTACATAATGGAATCCCCTGAGATTTTCCATTCTACTCTATCAGTCACATAGCTGAAGAGGAATCCAACACTCAAAGCATAAAGCTTTGCTTTTTATTCACTAACTACAAGGAAGAAGAAAATGCCTGAAGGTGAGAGATGGCTTGTCCTTGCCTTTATATGGCTTGTGAACGACCTGTAAGGATGTTGCTATTCCGAGTGGAGGTTCATAAAAAGCACAAAGTATGTTTAAATCACCAGAAAAAACTGGAGAGCATCCACGGTTGAATAATCATCATCATATCAGTGTTTTAAATGCTGTTGAGAGCAAGTGTCAGAAGGAAAGTACTGCATGCAGTAAAAGTACACTTTGGGGACTGCTGATTCATTAAGTTGATTAGTGCCCAGAAAATCTACTAGAGGGGGAATTACAAAGATTATGGGTACTATATGGATCCTGAACCATCTGAAAATGGCATGAACAGCAGAAGCCAAAAAAGTTTAGGGGTATGTCTTAACTGCATTCATTGTTCAGGGGACAACTCAAGTTTTACCCCTACCCCAATGCCTGACTACATCCAAACATTTCTACCTTGAGGTAAGTAAGTCTATAAGCTCAGGGTAGCTAGCTTGTTAGATAGGCAGTGCAAGGGGGCAAGAGAGAAGAGCTTGAATGCCACTGAAGCTCAAGCTACCAAAGTCATGGGGACTCAGCTTAAGTAAAACAGAACAAGATACATGATAGAGTGGGTGGCATATAAAAAAGGCGAGGGGCATTTCCTCTAGTGGAACACTTTGGCCTATCATAACCACAGTCCTGCCATTCCTTTGAGCGTAAAGCCTGTCCAGACACATTTTGTTTACTCTCAGTTTGTTTTTAATTGTTTTACTATTTGTATATGCCCTGAGCCCTACACCCTGCACACACCCCAGGCCCCTGCCTTAAGCCCTGTACCCCAATCAAGATGTGGAACCCCTTAGGCTTGGTTGTGCACATGCCCATTCATACACAAGACAAACAGACATGGGGGACTGGAAAGACAGAGATTAAATGAGCTTCCTAAGATCACCCTGGGAATCAGTGGCAGAGCCAGGAACTTAATGCAATTTTTTCAAGTCACAGTCCAGTGACTTCTCCACGAGACCATCCCTCAGCTGTAAATCTCTCACAAATTTGGGAATCAGGGCCACCAAGAGGGGGGGCGGCAAGTGGGGCAATTTGCCCTAGGCCCCGGGCCCCTGCAAGCCCTGGCCCGGCGGCGGTCCGGGTCTTCAGCAGCGTTTCAGCGGCAGGGGGCCCTTCAATGCTGCTGAAGATGCAGAGCGACTGAAAGGCCCCCCACTGCCAAAATGCCCCGCAAACCCTGGCCCAGCGGCAGTCCAGGTCTTCAGCGGCATTTCGGCAGCGAGAGGCCCTTCAGTGCTGCTGAAGACGCAGAGCCCCCCACTGCCGAAATGCCTCTGAAGACCCGGACCGCCGCCAGGTGAGTACAAGCACCGCAGCTCCCCCACTTTGCCCCAGGCCCCCTGAATCCTCTGGGCAGCCCTGTTAGGAATACTCTTTCCTTCCTTTCTAAATGTATAAGTACATAAGTACTGTGACAAAGTTCCTCCTCTATCTTGGTGGGTCCTGCACTTATTGGCAGATTTGCTCGCCTCAGAGATTCACCATGTGGGTCAGGAAACAGCCCAGAGACCTACTCCTCTGGTAGAACCCACCAGGGGCGGCTCTAGAAATTCCGCCGCCCCAAGCAGGGCGGCGCGCTGCACCGCTCGCACCGCCCTTCCCCGGTCCCGCGGCCGAGGCAGAAGTGCCTGCGGACGGTCCCGTGGTCCTGCGGCTCTGGTGGAGCATCTGCAGGCATGCCTGCGGGAGCTCCGTCCGAGCCGCGGGACCAGTGCACCTGCCGCAGTTATGCCTGCGGGAGCTCAAGCGGAGCCATGGGAAGAGGGGACCCTCCGCAGTCATGCCTGCGGCAGGTCCACTCGTCCCAGGGCTCCAGTGGACCTCCCGCAGGCATGACTGTGGAAGGTCCGCCAGAGCCAAATGCCACCCTACCAGGACAATGCCGCCCCACGCGCCTGCTTGGCGCGCTGGGGTCTGGAGCCGGCCCTGGAACCCACAGTCTAAGTCAATTCCTCCTGTGTCTGATCAGGAGTTGAGAGGTTAGGGGGGTGGGAAACCTGGGCCTGCCCTCTACTCCGGGCTCCAGCCCAGGGCCCTGTGGACTGCAGCTGTCTAGAGTGCCTCCTGGTACAGCTGTGCAACAGCTACAGCTCCCTGGGTTACTTCCCCCATGGCCTCCGCCCAACACCTTCTTTATCCTCACCACAGGACCTTCCTCCTGACATCTGATAATGCTTGTTCTCCTCAGTCTTCCAGCAATATATTTTCTCACTCTCAGCTCCTAGTGCCTCTTGCTTCCAGCTCCTCACATGCACACTACAACCTGCAGTGAGGTCCTTTTTAACTCAGGTGCCCTGATTAGCCAGCCTGTCCTAATTGATTCTAGCAGTTGCTTCTTAATTGGCTCCAGGTGTCCTAATTAGCCTGCCTGCCTTGGTTGGTTCCAGCAAGTTGCTGCTTGTTCTGGAACTGCCCCTGTTACCTTACCCAGGGAAAAGGGATCTACTTAATCTGGGACTAATATATCTGCCTTTGAACACTCTCCTGTAGCCATCCAGCCTGACCCTGTCACAATACATGTAGAAAGAAAGGAAAGAGTATTCCCAAATTTGAATAAGGGTTCAAATGAACCCTATTGAACAAGGATTTTATTTTGCTTTTTGTAATCAGCAAGATTTGGTTGCTTTGCTTTTAATCTGCTCTGTCTACATTGTGACACCACTCAAGATGTCAATGGCATTCTAGGAATGCCACAATGATGGTTGTTATTCCTCCTTTGCTAGGTGATCTCAGGATAACTTCTGCTCACAAATCTGAACTGCAGGTCTTGACTCTGATATTGTGCTCTCTCTGCACATGTGGATTTCTTGGAGCACAGCTCATGTAAGAGAAGAATATGGACACTGATCTACTGTGTGTTAGAGCAGAATTTTGCCAAAAAAGTTTGGTGGCCGCCTTCACTTCCCGCTTTAAACCAGGTCATTTTTTTAACCAATACGGCCTCCTTTCTCGTTTGTGGTTTTTGGGGCATCTAGTAAAGTGTTCTTAAACAATTCCCAATTATCATTCACATTTTTTTCTTATTAAATTCTTCCTCCCAGCTGATTTGGCTCAATTTTTTTCAGCTTTGTGAAACTGGCCCTTTTTAAAGTACCAAGTATATATATCACTGGTCTGGATTTTATTCTCTTTGCACATTATAGATGTGATCAAGTCTTGATCACATGTACCTAAGTTACCTTTAATTGTTAGGTCTGTGATCAGTTCCTGTTATCTGTCAAGCTAAGGTCTTAGATAGAATGCCCCCAGGTTGATTGCAGCACTTTTGAGTTAGGAAATTGCCATCTATAATATTTAGAATTCCAAGGATGTTTTAGGGTTGGCAGTGCAAGACCTCCTGCATGTATCACTCAAATTGAAGACCCATGCAATCTTTTGTCCCAACACATTAATGATAGGTGCTTAAGAATCCAGTCATCCTGTTTCATAGTGTGGTTTGATGGTCTGGAGAAGATACCAATACCCCATCTTGTGTTTTATCTGTTAGGCTGTTGATCTACAAGCATTTAAGATCATTTTCTTCGGAGTTATCAGAAACTTGGAAACAGATAATGCCATTTTTGACATAGTATGCCATTCCCTCTCCCCTTTCGCCCGCTCAATCCTTCCTAAATAGGTTATAACCATTGTTTTTTCCAACCATGAGAATCATCCCACCAGATTTCAGTAAGACCAAATAGGTCATATTTATGCTCAAGCAATTCCAATTCCTCTTGTTTGTTACCCAGGCTCCTGGAATTAGTGTACAGCAAATAAAGAATTTCTTCTCATCAAGTCCTTTGGTTCCTTGATTAGTTTTGTTCTCAGCATCTTGACTCTGTACTGAGTGCTCATATCTTCCCTCTTTTTATCATCCCCTTTTATTATTGGTTTATAGCCCTCTTGACTACTCTAGACAGTCTGTCTCTGAGGAGATTGTACCCCTCTTACTGAGATGGAGGCCCAATGAGAAGGTGGACCAATGTGCCACAAAACCAAAACCCAATACCAGGGGTCGGCAACCTATGGCAACCTATGGCACACGTGCCAAAGACGGCACACGAGCCGATTTTTAATGGCACAGGCAGCAGCGTGCCATTAAAAATCCTGCCCAGCCCAGCCCGGCCTGGCCCTGCTCGCTCTTCTCTGCCCCCCCCCCCGGCGCCCTCCCACGGGGGCAGAGAGCAGAAGCTTCGTCCTGCCGGCTCCCCTGCCTCTTCCCGCAATATGCTGGGTTCCTGCCCCTCCTCCTCCTCTCCGTCCATCCCTCCCGGCCGGCCGATCAGCTGATGGCCCTTGAGAGGGAGTGGGTGGGAAAGGAGTGGAGTCAGCGTGTGGAGGCAGAGAAGAAGTGGAGGCAGGGCCTTGGGGAAGGGGGTGTGGAGTGGGGGCATATCCCCTCTATCCCCCTGCCGTGAGCATCCCATGAACCCAGCCCTCTGCCCTGAGCCCCCCTCACACACATCCAGCCCCCTGCCCTGAGCCCTGCAGCCCCGCATCCCCCCAGGCCCATGCCCTGAGGCCTGCAGCCCCGCACCACCACCCCCGCCCAGCTGTATGTGGGCAGGGTCGGGACCTCAGACCAGCAGCAGGCTGAGCAGTGTGGGGTCCCGGCCACCAGCCCCGCACAGCCCGCTGCCGGTCTGGGGTTCTGGCTGCTGGACCCTTGCCAGCCGGGGTCCCAGCCGCAGGCCCAGCTCAGCCTGCTGCCGGCCTAGGTGAACAAAACCCCAGACCAGCGGCAGGCTGAGCGGGCCAGTGGCATAAGATTTACATTTTAATTTAATTTTAAATGAAGCTTCTTAAACATTTTGAAAACATTGTTTATTTTACAGTACAACAATAGTTTAGTTATATAATATATAGACTTATAGACTCATAGACTTTAAGGTCAGAAGGGACCATTGTGATCATCTAGTCTGACCTCCTGCACAATGCAGGCCACAGAATCTCATCCACCCACTCCCGTAACAAACCCCTAACCTATGTCTGAGTTATTGAAGTCCTCAAATTGTGGTTTAAAGACCTCTAGGTGCAGAGCCACAGTAGTACGTCAACAGCTCCCACTCTCCAGCACCCAGCGCCTCCCAGCCGCTGGCAGCCCCACCAGTCAGCACCTCCTGCCTGCCACATTCAGCTGTTTCGCATGCGCAGGAGGCTCTGTGGGGGAGGGGAAGGAGTAAGGGCATAGCAGGCTTGGGGGAAAGGGCAGGGGTCTTGGGTGGAAAGGGGTGGTGTGGGGGCAGAGCCTGGGGCAGAGCAGGGGGTTGAGCAGTGAGCGCACACACACACACACACACACACACCCAGCACACTGGAAAGTTAGCATCTGTAGCTCCAGCCCCGGAGTCAGCGCCTATGCAAGGAGCTGCGTATTAACCTCTGAAGAGCTGCACGCAGCTCCAGAGCCACAGGTACAGAGAGACCTTCTAAAAAACATTAAAATGTATTACCGGCATGTGAAACCTTAAATTAAAGTGAATAAATGAAGACTTGGCACACCACTTCTGAAAGGTTGCCGACCCCTGCCCTACACCATATGCCACTTATCTAACCAGCAGTTCACTTCCAGAATCTTCTGCCTTCTATCTTCCTTTGCGCATGGGACAGGAAGAATCTCAGGGAAGATTGTTTGGGCATTCTTCTTCTTCAGCATGCTTTTGAGTTCCCTGAAGTCATCTACTATCTGTAAGATATCCTGCAGCCCAGTGTTTTTAGTGCCGATATGAACCATCACCAATAGATCTTTTCTGATTGACTTCAAAAGCCTATCCAATCTTAAAGCGATGTCTTGTTTCTTGGCACCAGGAAGGCAGAACCCATCCTGTTGGGTCAGATTGATTTATTTTTGTCCTGGATTATGCAGTGTATTATGCATATCCATGCCTGAGCTGTAAGGTCAAGTTTGTAGCTGCTGGGTAAATAAAGTATAGATAATGAGTGATTTCCAAGCAGACTCACTGCAGGAGAAAAGAGACCAATAAAACAAAAAAGTTAAAACTGTAACAAACAAGTCACAACTGCTTTGTTTGGATGGTTCCTGTCCTTTCCTGTAGGTACAGTCTCAGGATTATATATGAGAATGAAATAGCAACAGACAGCCTGATCCTGCAAACACTTATTGCCCAAAGGTAATGAGTGGGCTGTCCCACTGATTTCAAAGTTATGTTGCTTCATTGGTTTGTGTTTGCAGGATCAAGCCCATAGTTATTTAGAAGTCTCCTACGTTTCAGTATGTAAGCACAGACCAGGATTTTAAGAAGTACTCAGCATTGGCCTAATTTTGCTTGCACTTATGAGAGTTTTACCATTGACTTAAATGATGGCAGAGTCTAATTTGAATGTGAGTAAGTCTTCATGGCATGGTTTTTAACCAATAGTGTTCTCAAAAAGGTGAAACTCACTTTGAAAAAGTCATTTTTCCAGATTTTCAAACACGGTTGTTTAACTACCACCCTGCAAAAAGAAAGCAAATATGAAAGCAAAAGATGGTACCATACTGATTGACAGGCAAGAACAACTTTACCGATGGGCTGAGTATTACAAAGAACTCTACTCAAACAATATCATTATCTGTGATACCGCCTTAGCTGCATTCCCCAGCTTCCAACAATGCAGGAGCTGGACCAAATACTAACTCTTGAAGATGTAGAGAAGGCTATCAAAGAGATTGTGCCTGGGAAAGCAGCAGGAAATGATCAGATACCTCCAGAGCTCCTAAAGGCAGGGGGGAAGAAGTTTGCACGTGACATCTATGCACTTCTGTGCTCCTGTTTGGAAGAAAGCCACATACCTCAGGATCTGAATGATAATTACTCCATATAAAAATAAAGGGGACAGAGAAGACTGCAACAACTATTGAGGGATAGCTTTGCTCAGCATGGTTGGCAAAGTGCTTGCAAGGGTCCTGTTGAAAAGACTTCAAGTCCTTGCTGAGAGAGTCTACACAGAGAGCCAGTGTGGATTCAGAACTGGACACACCAAGACTGACATATCCTTCACATTGCATTTCTTGCAAGAAAAAATGCGTGAATAACAGGCACTTCTCTATGTAGCATTTGTTGACCTACAAAAGACCTTCGACACAGTTAGCAGGAATGGCATCTGTAAGATCCTGTTGAAAACTGGCTTTCCACAAAAAGGTGCTCTCCCTATTCAAGAAGTTCCACAAGGTAATTCAGGAAACCATCCAGTACGAAGATGAAATGTCATCTGAGTTTAGTATTGATACTGGTATGAAGCAAGGCTGCATCTTAACGCCCACTGGCTTTGGCATCATCTTCTCTATTCTTCTTAAGAATGCCTTTGGAAATGATCACTCTGTTGTACTAATTGCAGATTATTTAACCTTAAATGATTCCAGAGCAGAAGGCAGGTCACTCAACTTACTACTCGGGATCTGCTTTTTGCAGAAGATGCTGCATTTGTCTCTAATTCACCTGATGAACTGCAGGTCATGATAAACAAGTTTTTTGATACGTGCACCCAGTTTGGCATGGTAATCAGTAAATTCCACCTAACATCTATGTCAATAATGAAGCTCTGGACAACTTGTATCACTCCTGCTATCTCAGCTCAATTCTTACCAGCTCATTTAACCTTGATATGGAACTTACTGCTAGAATCAGCAAAGCTTCTGTTACCTTTGGCAAAGTTACCTCATGTGTTTGGAATAACAATTTGTTAACCCTGAACTCAAAGGTGTTTATCAGGCTTGTGTCCTTAATACCCTCCTTTACGGCTTGCAGTATAGGTTACGTACTCCAAGAAGGAGTGGAGATTCAACAATTTCCACCTTCGCTGTCTTAGAAAAATCCTTAGAATTATTTGGTCCCAACGGATCACCAGTAATGAAATCATTGAGAGAACCAGCCTACAGTCCATGCAGACTATGCTGGATGTTTGCAGGCTTCACTGGCTGGGACATGTGGAACGCATGCCTCCAGATCATCTGCCAAAGGCTGCTCTCTATGACCAACTTCAGAACTGCCCACGATGCAGAGGAAGGCCAAAGCTCTGATACAGTGTCAAGGTCAAGCAAGGCCTCAAGAAATTCAGCATTGCCATTGACAACTGGAAAAATCCTACCCACAATCATTCAGTATGGAGAAGCCAGGTTAAAACTGGTGCAGTCACTGTGGAGAGCCACCAGAGAGTCCAGGCTGAGGCCTACAGGCAAGCCAGGAAGCAGAATGTGTGCTCCAACCTCCACCTGGCAGGTAGCCGCTGTGGGAAGTTCTGCCACGCATGCAGCAGGCTCTTCTCCCATACCATTGCTAAGCACCACTGACCGACCGATTTTGTCGCATCTCCTTTCATCTGTCAAGATGTTGGATGGCCACTAACTATGGAACCCAGAAGTACCACAGGAAATTCAAATGTACTCAGATTTATAATTTCCATTACTTTTTTTCCCTCAGAAATACTCATGTCTGAGGTCGCACTGAAATGATAATCCTGGCATGACTTCAACTATGGAGCTGCTGGCAGCACCTCCACAACAACATCATAGCATATATCTTCTGCGGTGTCACACAGTGGGGCAAATAACTTGGGCTGTGCTCACCACTCATAATATTGCTGGTCATGTCCTCCTGCTATCCGCTCATATTTAGCGCCAATATTGTCATCTGAAGATACGCTCTAATACAGGGATAGACAACCTATGGCACACGTGCCGAAGGCGGCACGCAAGCTGATTTTCAGTGGCACTCACATTGCCCAGGTCCTGGCCACCAGTCCAGGGGGCTCTGCATTTTAATTTAATTTTAAATGAAGCTTCTTAAACATTTTAAAAAACCTTATTTACTTTACATACAACAATAGTTTAGTTATATATTAGAAAGAGACCTTCTAGAAATGTTAAAATGTATTACTGGCATGCAAAACCTTAAATTAGAGTGAATAAATGAAGACTCGGCTACCACTTCTGAAAGGCTGCCAACCCCTGCTCTAATAGCTTTAGAAAGATACATAAAAGCATTGTTATAGGGAATCTGCGTCATAGAGAGGTCATGTGATTTGTCCATGACCTCTTAAGAAGTCAGTAGCAGAGCTGGGAACAGAAACCAGATCTGCTGATGCCCATGCAGTCCTTTGTCATCCATCAGACCAGACTGCCTTCTCACTATTGCCTGAACATCTTCCAGACAGTTCTGAAGGACTGGTCCTATGAACCCTTATTTATGCAAGTAGTGCTTAGTCACAGAAGTAGGCCAATGCAATTAATAGGACTCCTCACAGGAGTGACACTTTTCAGGATTGGGCCTCCTTTGCTAAGTGAGGTAGTTGATAATTGCATATACTGGTTATTTACCACTGGTGCATAATTGCAGCTAGATGAGCTTAAAAAGAGGGGGCAGGGAGGTTTCAGTTTGTTCAAGACTATTACGACTGAAATGACTTGCCCAAGGTCACACAGCAGGTCCCTGCAGACACTCTCCCTGAAGTGCATCCAGCAAGTCTGCCTGAGTATCACCATCACCTAAAGGTAAAAAGTTGTCTCTTTGAAGAGGAGCCTCCCTGATAATTTGCAGTAATTAACAATCCCTCTAATCAGATCTGCCTCCTTTTGCAAGAGCACAATCACACTCTCAGAAAGCTGCGAGGGCTCGGTTTCACTTGTGCAGATTTCTATGGACAATATAAATAATGGCACCTGCCTTTGGGGTTTTTATATTGCAGGAAGCTGTCATCACTTCCCTTTGTGCACTGGTGAACTCTGAATTCAGCAACATTCCCCTTTTCCAGGGGGTCAAGGTCCAGCAATTTGTCATGTCACATTGCTCAGAGAATTCTTAATCTCCTGCTAGGAAACTATAGGCTTAATTTAACTTCCCTTGAGACTACAGGAAGGGGAGACAGCTTGAAGTTCAAAATTCTGATTAATGTTACTTCCTCTATGGATACAGGATGTGCAAGATGCAAAAAATTAGGAAAAAACAATAAAGCACCAGTGTTATCAATTATTTAAGCTCCATTCAGGCATGAAAATTCAGAGAGACTTAGTATCTTCTTCTCTCCCCCCCTCCATGGAATATCCCTTTATGACAGCAGCAGACTTGCAAATCAAGTCTACACCTGACCCATGAAAAAACACTATTTTTAAAAGTCACTTTAAAAAGTCATATAACTGAGTTTATATATGAAGGAATTTCAAAGTCGGAGCTTAAGAATAATGGCAGCCATCAAGAGGCTAAATTGTATCTTCAAAAGCACTATGGCTAAATACTCACCAGAGGAGAGCATGTGTGTGTGAACACTTTGTGCAATGAGGCATGTACTGTAGTGCCAGGGCCAAATCTGGGTCAGAACAGAGCAGGTGGAATGTGTATGTGGAAGCCAGGCTTACTCACCTGATTAAGGGCAACCACATTGCATCGCATGTAGCTCACTAGACAAACAGAGATACACCAGACAGTGAAAAGGAAAGCACTGGGCAGACCAGCCAGCGGAGGGCAGGATAAGACCATCGCGTGAGCAGAAGATGGATTGCCACACACCCATAGCTGCGGATATTGTAGGCAATGTATGGGGAAGACAGTACAATGCAAGCTTGCCCTGAAGTGAAATGTTTTCTCCTAAAGGGAAAAATATGCAGGACAAGGGAAGCCTTCACTCCGCACCAGACTGCTGAGTCCCATCTGGGTGAAGTACACATTCAAGGAGAGGAGGGGGGAGAGCAGGCTGCCTACATTCTTACTGAGGGGAAGAGTTCCAGGAGTGCCCTGACTCAGCTCCCTCACTTCACTGCTGGGACAGGACTTATCATTCTCCATGATCTGTCCCCTGTTCCGCGTGCTTGGTGCTGCTCCAGCCATGCAAGCAGCAGAACACCAGCTAGTTGGAATCACCACCTGGAGAAGAGCCAATTATGCCACCCCTGGCTGTAGCTGAAGGGACCTTTCAGGAGCCTGACTGGGGGAAAGGGCAAGGCCACAGCATGGTTGCCTCCTTGTGATCTTCCAGAACCACTCCTTGAATGTTGTTGCAAATGGGCACAGCTTTGAGCAGCACGGAAGCTACTCTAAATTGCACCTTGGGCTCAGACAGGAGCCAAAAGATTAGGGAGTCAGTCATGTTTATGATCCCCTGTCATGGGTGCAACGGGTGCAGACGACCTGGCACCTGGCCCTCATGGTCTGGCCTTACGCTAGAGGGATCTGACTTAATGATATCTGGCCTTGGCCTCAGCCTTCTGTCTATGGGGCATGCTTTCCTCCAAACTACTCCTGTTAGTAAGCTTGTGAATGAGCAAGAGGAGGTGGAGGAGCTGGTTAGACACTCACTGAAGCCTGGAGCAAAGTGGATCGTAGATTTTCTGCATGTGAGCAGACAGCATAAATCCTTAGTGGATGCCCCAGATGCCTTATTTATTGATTTACATTAGATGTGACTGAGCAGGGTTTAGGACTCAATCTGGCTCCACAATATTCTCAAATAAGGCCCCAGTCATGAAGTCCTTACTCACATGAGCAGTTCTTAAAAAAACTATATCGAAACTACTAATAGCAGTATCAGAGTGGTGTCAAGAGGCCCTCATCAAGATCAGGGCTTCACTCCACTTGGTACTGTTCAGACACCGAGTCCCTGCTTTGAAGCATTTACCATCTTAAAATCAACAAAGGAAATCCTCTGTTTACAGGGGGGAAGTGAAGCATTAGAAGATGAAGTGACTCGACCAAGGTCACGCAAGAAATTTATGGCAGACCTGGGACTTGAACATAAGTCTCAGTGAGTCTTAATACAGAATTTTCACAATGAGACCAGCCTTCTGATTGCCATAACTGAAATCAGGAAGAAATTTTCCCCAGGTCAGATTGACAGAGACGCTGGGGATTTTTCACCTTCCTCTGCAGCCTGGGGCACGCGTCACTTGCAGGTTTAAAGTAGTGTAAATGGTGGATTCTCAGTTTCCTGAAGTCGTTAAACATAATTTGAGGACTTCAGTAACTCAGCCAGAGATTAGGGGTCTACTGCAGGAGTGGGTGGGTGAGGTTCTGTGGCCTGCATTGGACAGGAGGGAAAACTAGATGATCATGATGGTCCCTTCTGACCTTAAAGTCTACAAGTCTTCAACTTCTCATGTGAGTAGGTGTTTCAAGATTAGGCTCTAGAGAAGAATATTTTAATTGGCATATCTATTACACTAGAATTTGCATCATACAATCGGTTCGATTTTCATGTTCATTTTAAATCACCAAGCACCAAATTCTCCCAAGTTACACAGATGCTGCATGGGCATTCACAAAACTGAGAACAGAATGTGACCTAAGGTGCTTTCCCCTCTCCCTATGCATTTACTGTTTCAGCTGCAAATACATGGTAAGTGATACATTTCATTTTCATTTTAATTAGTTTCTCTCACTTTTTGGAGGTCATTAGTGTGTCCTCAACTTGAAATATTATGCATATTATTAACTCAGAGGGTGGCCATGTATTAGAGGATGCTTGATTCATGCCCAAGATTATTTCCACTTCTGTAGAAGGAAAATGCAATTTACTTGAAAACGTGGACCAACCAAAGATATTATGTTACTGTCGCATGAAGAATTTGTTTCCTCGGCATTTCTGTAATCCTTCTATAATTAAAATAATAAACGAAATTTTCCAAAATGAGACCAAGGTTAACTTTCCAAACTTTACTGCAGCAATGGAGAAATTGTACATGACCATGTAATTAAAAGTTATCACACAAGGGGACAGAGTTAAGGATGCACAGGCAACCTTAACTTTGTCCTTTCCTGACTTCAGACTGCTCTTCTTTGCAGAGCCAGATTCCTATTTTTTTGTCTACAGTAAGACTCAGAGGCACCTTGTCTTGCCATTTACATCTCTATTAAAGTAGCTGTAAGTCAGTATAATTAAGCTGTGGAACTCATTGTCACCGGGTAGAGTTGAAGCCAAAAACTTAGCATGATTTAAAGAGGAACGAGGCACTAATATGTAAAAATCCAGAGTTATAGTAAATATTAACAAAAGAAAATGTTGGTAGGAATTATAAACCATCATGCTTCAGGACTTAAGACAGCTTCTAATTAATGGGGGTTAAGGAGAAGACTTCTCCAGGGGCAGATTATCCCACAGAGCCTGCTCTGGGATTTCATGCACTGTCCTCTTAATCATCTGGTGCCAACCATTGTCAGAGATAAGATACTAGACTTGGAGTCTGATCCAGTCAGGCAATTCCAGTGTTTGAGATCAGAATGGTAGCATTTTTTAACCATTTCACATAGGTCTAAATAATTATACAAGGCAAGGCAGTGGGGAATCAGACCCATCTGCTTTAAAGCTCAGATGTACAGATTCAGTCCCTTCTCACTCTCACCTTCCACAATGCAGACAGTATCTTAAAGCCACACACAATACAGCCTTTAGTGCATTGGTATTGTTAGCAATTTTTGTTGCTGAAAAATGAGAGAAAATACAATAAACTTTCCTCTGATGTGGGTTGTAATGGTCCTGGCTGGCTCTCATCAGGTTTCCTATTTTTCCACTATTTGCTTTTTTTGTTCTTTGAACAATCATTCCCAATCTGTTCCTCTATAGTTCAGCTTTAAACATAATTACAGGGTCAGGCTAGATCAAATGAGCTTTCTGTGCCACAAGTGGGAAAAAATGGATGTGTCATCACCCCATTCCTGATCTTCTCCTGCCCCAGGTGTGTGTTTTCTAGACACAAGATGGAGACAAAGGAAATAAAGTTTAGGAATATTTCAACAGATAAAAATGATTGGAGGTGCCTGTCTGCATACTATCAAGTAATAACTGCATGAAAAATATTTACAACACTCTACAGTAAACCTAGAAATGGGCACTGCATTAGAGAATTGATGACAGCAAAGTGGACCTGCAGTATGTTGAAACACGCTATTTAGTTTATATATAATTTATAGGGTGCCTGACATACCCGGAAAAGGGGAACTTTAAAGACCATTAGGAAATAGTTCCCAGTGCTTTGTGAAGTATTTAGCAATTATTTTTTCAAAGCCTTCTCTCTCTCCCCTACACATGGGAAATTACTCAGAGTTAATAGCACCAAAAATGGTAAACAAGCTGTTTGAATTCAATATTCAAATCCTGTGTTCCACGATATACAAAAAGCATAAATGTGATCCTGTATGTCTAGATGAATTTCCCACATTGGAGTGTCCTGTATTATTTCTGAGAGGCTGCAGATTGCGTGCCCTCTAGCTTTACCCACGACCCCATTCCCCTCCACTTTTTAAGCTTATCTGCTTTCCCCAATTCAGTCCAGACCCATTTGCTAGGCTGCCAACTGTCCGCCTCCTTGCTCACCCATTCTGTAATCAAAGGCCCACCTCTTATGTGGTGTATTAGACTGAAATTATACAGGAGAAGCAGTGAAGCAGGACACAGGGAGGGGGAAGGGATTTGGCATGCCTTGGGGAAGCATTAAAATTAAAATCAATTAAATTAAATTTAAACTGGGTTGGCAGCCGGTAGCTCTTACAATTAAAATAGGGTTGGTTTTGCACTTGGAAAGCTATGTGGGAAACAATCCATTTTAATATTAATGATGTCTAACTGCCAAGTGGTTTAAATGTTAATAACTCACCAGGGCCCCACAGACACCGGGCCCTTAGCCCAGCACCTTCGCACCCATCCCTGTT
Organism: Mauremys mutica; assembly: GCF_020497125.1. Lineage (NCBI taxonomy): Eukaryota > Metazoa > Chordata > Testudines > Geoemydidae > Mauremys > Mauremys mutica. The sequence continues at coordinate 58,813,644 of NC_059080.1, read as the reverse complement.
CTCTGTAATACTGCTGGGAGTCACCAGATGGCACTATTGTAGTTACAAGTGTTTAAATATAGGCAGTTGGATCCTGGAAATATGATAGTGTTAGCTGTAGTACAGTTCTTTTTAGAAACTGTGGCGGTACACAAGTCAAATTTGTTCAGCTCCTGAGTCTCCCTGACTGGATTCATTCCTTAGATGCATAGCTGCTGCCTACAGGAAACACACCTAAATAAAACATCACAGTATCAAAAATGTTACAGCGTGTCAAAAATCCAAGTGAAGACGGAGCCTAAGAAAGGGCAATGTTGCTCTTACTTTTAAATATTTGGGGGCACTCAGATACTACATTAGTAGAGATGGTCACATAAACACCTAGCCAGAGAGAATGAGAGCACTCTGATTATATAGTTGGCTGCAGTCAGGATGAACAAGAACTTTCCTGAGGAGTGAAAGAAGTTCAACCGATATGCTGAACTTGTTTTCAAGGGTTCCAAAGTTAGGGAAAAAAGCTGTAAAAAGGGAACCAAAGGTCTGCTATAGTAGGCTGTGATGAACATGTCACCTCAACAGCTAAGCCAGTGTTTGCCTGCTATTCATTTTATAGCAAAGTCCAAGGTCCAAGTGAACCCATAGACTGCTTGTGACAGAGTTAAAGTTGATGGCTAAGAAATGTGTAGTGTTCTGTGGAAGCAAATCCAGGTGCATACACTAGTACATTGCAACCTTAAATATACAATCCAAAATTCAACACAACCAGATGCCTTTCTCCATGATCTAACTGCCATTACCTACTGTTCAGCATACCTTGTAGGCCTCTTTACAATATCGCCATCTGGTGACAAGTGGTATTATTAGACTCCCCCAGTCCAGGTGCCACATGGTGCCTTGCTGCCGCAGCTGACTAACCCCTACTGTACAAGGTGCCTTGCTAGATGAGCTTCAAGCTGTGCAGGGTGCACATCCTTAAAGTGCAAGTTTCCCTTCACTCACCCCATATTCTTGGCTTAGTCTACCTACAAAGTTTTGCCAGCATAGCTATGTCAGCCAGGACTGTGGGGAAAAAATCACCAACAAAGCCCACAGAATAGACATGACTGTGGCAACAGAAGATAATGTTCAGAGAGGTGGTGTGGCTATGATTGCAGAAGAATTCCTTCTGCTGGTTTACATTATGTCTACACTAAGGGGGCTCTGTCAGCATAGCTATGCCAGTGCTGTAGCGTAGACAAGTTTATTAGAGCCCTGTCTGCTCCCCCAGCAACAATGGACTACAGACTCCTACCCGACCTTCTAGTCTGTTGAACGCTGTAAAAGACAAAATGGTGGGCACAGAAATAGCAATGGCCACAGGGTGGAATTAGACAGCATTTGCGGAAAGGGACTTATAGGGCAATTCAGATGGTGGTATATAGAGCACTGGTTATTAGCTACAACCATGCCCACTTACTGAGGAGGAGAATAACTATTTCTTCTCCCTTTCTCTCAAAGCCAACCTAAAAGGGGCAATACAGTATAGAACATACCATACCCTCTTAAAAGATGTGTATTCAGAAGATACTGCACTCAGGAAGTCTGGGTTCAAAATGCCTCTACCACAAATCAGTACAGCTATGACTTTCCTCGGCATTTCTAAATAAGGTTAGTATCTTGCTCTATAACAGAGACTTGCCAACATGGAAAAATAGTTTGCACCAACAGCATGTAGTGCTGCAGATAACTAACATGAAAAATGTCATGCAAAACAGGTACTGAATAACAAAGTAATCAGTTTTTCCACTCAGATGCTTTTTAATATTGCTTATGCTTTTGTGCAAGATGTGGTGTTCATAATAAGTACTGTAAAGGCCTAATGTTCAGCAGCTCCTTTTTCACTGGCAGCTATTGAATTGCCAAATGAAAATATTTCTTTTTTTTTTTTACCTGTATATTTGTCAACATCGTTATAACTCTTAGCAGGACTCCAGGAATATAATCAGTGTGGGATCCTCTCTCAAAGGCCTGCTATATTTAAACAAAAATTAAAAAGAAGGTCTGATGCTTTGCTTTCCTCCTTTATTATACCAGCACCATTCATGCCACTATAGTTAAGAGTCTGTCAGCATTTTTATTAGAAACCACTACTCCAGGGGGTTATAATTCAACAGTAAAAAATACTCTCCAGGAGGAAACTTGTCATGCAAGGGAGCACTTATTGAAAATGGAATGTCAAAAATTATATTTAGATGTTTATTTTAAAGCACCTATGACTGCTCAGGCAATCAGATTGCTGGACTGGCTGAAGATTCTGCCTCTTTTCCTGTAAAGACAGACATCTGTGCTTAACTTGATGTCCATCCACTTAACCCAAATTCTGCTCCCCATTTGACAGCATGTCTGTAACCAAGAGCAGAATCTGGCCCAATACCAGGTGCCCTCACTGGGGAGCACCTCCACTCAGCATACTAATAATGTTTAAGCACAGGTAGGGTGATCAGACAGCAAATGTGAAAAATCGAGATGGGGGTGGAGGGTAATAGGAGCCTATATAAGAAAAAGACCCAAAAATCGGGACTGTCCCTATAAAATTGGAACATCTGGTCACCCTAAGCACAGGGGGCACAGGAAAGGAATTTTCAGCCTCATTTTCTCTCTGTACCGATTTAAGGACAATCCTTAGTTATTTTAAAGCCATCAGCTTTCAAAATCAAATAGTACGATAACATTATAGTTGGGAGCTGCAAAGGAACCAAAACAAGGCAGGTGCTCAGATCCCACTGCATTTCAATGGGAGTTGGGCACCTAACTCCTTTTAGCTCCTTTGAAAATGCTCACACATAAGCTATCCCAGTAAGTTCTTTAACAGAGCGGCATTGATTACTGGCCTGAGCGCTTAAATAAAAGCAAGACGGTGAGTAGACCTAATATCTTTGAAACATCTTTTGTTTCGATCAAGTAATTCTCTGCCTTCTTTCCCGCTACCCCATCTGTAAAATGAGGATAATATAAAAATATTGACTCACATACCCATTTATTTGAATTCTCCAGATGGCTAGATCTGAACAAACTGACTCTTATAGGCAACTGGTAAAGTTTTCAAAAGGAACCAAGTTCCATTGTCAAGACTAACACAGTCAGTCAGGAGCCTCACAGAAGTATAATTACTATAGCATTATACACAGTATGTTAACAATTCAGACATGAGGATTTAGGTGGGAAGAAGGATCAAACTAACTACACAAGGAATGGAACTGCAGTACCACTCTGAAATAAACTGAAGACAAGGACTTGTGGGCGATAATAAAGAGGTATCTAAATTCCCCCATACTGAGAGGTTAATATTGTTACATAGCTCTATAAATAAACTTCGATATCCAAAAATGTGACTTAAATTCCTTAACCTTGGATCTAAAAGACAGCAGGATGCAACTTACAAACAAAAAGTGATGACTCCCATTATATTCAAGAACTAAGACCCATTTAATAAAGTTCTATCGTACACGGAGCTGTTTATTATCCCTAATGTGCCTTATATAAGTGAATTATTGTACCTGGACTGCTGCTCACTGATGGCGAGACTGGAAACGAGGTCTGTACAAAATACCAGTTCAACCAAGCATTTTTTGTTTTGTTTGGGAGGGGGATTGTCATTTTTTTCCTTGAAAGGTACCTGTTTTTTAATGCTGTGGTTGATTAAATGCATTTCTAAAAAAAATCCTCCAAAAATCTTTCTACTCTTTTCAAAGAATCAGTGAATATAGTCTCACCACCTGTCACTTCATTAACTTACTTCACTGCTCATTCAAGCAAAATCTGGTCACTTTCAATGGAAGGGAACTTTCAGCAAATGCTCATCTTTTTAAAGCAACTCCTGATTTGTGTTTGGTCGAGATTGTTTCTCATGCGGCTGTAATCTACAGTAACTGTTGTCTGACAAGAGCCTTTTAACTGAAATTGCTCTTGTTACTGCTGTAATAAAATCAGTTCAGAAGATGAAGAGGCTGGCTTTATGGGTTCATCTTTTTCTCCCCCTCTTTTTTAGGTGAGTTTTCTATCATTTATGGTACTTTATAAGACATTAAAGTATTTAAAGTGATTATAGGGTTTTATTTTAATATTCAAAGTCAGCTACCAAAGAATCAAGTGAAATCTCTGAAACTAGACAGAGAGGAAGGCTGAAAAAGCATCCTTGTTGCTATTTGATAACAATGGCTCAGTGACAGCTTGCATACTGCGGGCTTCAGAAAATATGCGAGCAAGGTGACACACGAGTGAACATTACTCAGCTTAAGGAGAAAGTAGATTTATTCGGATACACTGTTATAAGTCCAACGCGTTCATTTTAAAAATAAAGCACAATAAATTGTTCAGGAAAATAGGTAGAAACAAAGTATTGAACGTTTTAGGTTTTTACAGAATCTAAGACATTGAGGTACTCTGTTACCCTGGTAATACTCCATGAATACGTCCACTGAAGTCAATGGGACTACTTGCAGAGTAAGTGCCTACTCAAGTTGTCTAACGATGGCAGAATCTGAGCCTTGGTGTCCAAATGGAAGATCTAGAGACACATTTCTGGCTAAGTGCCCTACAAATGTAGGGTCTAATGCTGCAACCATTGAAGAAAATGAGAGTCTTGACACTAATTTCAATGGGAACATGATATCATATCACCATAACAATATACTATTTAGGATGTCATATTGGTGGAAAAAATACTACAACTTACTGAAATTTTCTCACAATCCCTCATAGTATTATCCTGTGTCACCATTCCCCCCGCCCCCCCACCTCCATTAAGACTGTGATAGAAGGATGAGGGGAGAGATGGCCAAGAGGAAGTTCTGGAAAAGGGAGAGCTAAGAGGATTTCTGACCAGCTGCAGAAAAGGAGATGGCAAGTGGGGTATTTCAGATGCACCATCCCATTACACTCAGGTGCAATTGGATGATCTTCTTCCCTCAGTTTTCAGCATCTCCTGTTCATTTTTGGAATTATGTGTGTGGCTGCCAGTGATGAGTGATCCTTGCAGGTACACCTTGGCATGCTCCTGAGCTATAGGAAGCTTGCGTTCAGGTGATAAGATAGAGGTGAATCCAGCAGAACTCACTGAGTCCTAACTCATGCAAAACTCCTATTTGCCTCAATGGCAGTATAGCCAGAATAAGGGCAAAGGAGGGATATCCAACATCCCCTCACACAGGCATAGCAGGCTCAGTGGGCCTTCTCCAAGTCCACTGAAGTCAATGGAAAAAATCCTTTTGACTTCAGTGGGCTTTGGATCAAGCCCTGGATGCAGTGAAAGCCCTACAGTTCTGCCCTTTCTGTGTGTCATGCAGCAGCTCTGGCCCTGGCACTATGGGAGCGGACCACATGCAAGGGGAGGAGAAGGCAGCATATGAGCCTGGACAGCTGGCCAGAAGTCCATACAGCAAAGCAGACCAAGGATCTCTCTGCACTGCAGTCAGGGCTGGCTCCAGGCACCAGTGAAGGAAGCAGGTGCCTGGGGAGGCCAATAGAAAGGGGTGGCAGTCCATCCGTTGTTGGGGCGGCACGTCTGGGTCATCAGCGGCAACTCAATTGCTCCACTTCAGTCTTTGGTGGCACTTCAGTGGCGGGTCCTTAACTCACTCTCTTCATCTTTGGTGGTACTTCAGCTTGGGGTGGCAAAAAAGCTGGAGCCGGCCCTGACTGCAGGAGCTCTAGGAGCAGGCATGGAGTGTCTGCATGGATGCTGTAGCAGTTGATGAGAAGTTTCAGTTTCCTTCCTGCCCTAAGCAGATCACCTCTGTGAAGTCTGTTCACTACTTTTGCACACGTACTTCACTCTGATTAAGAATGGTGTGATTTTGCCAACAGTAGATAGCACTATTGCTAGTGTACCAGCCACTTTGCATTACTTTTTAAATATTAGGTGGAATAAGTAGGTCATCAAGTAGTGTTATTTTTAGATGTACTTGTAACTCTCATAGGGGGCTCAGCACATCTTCATCTAATAAGATCTATGACACTTCCATGTTATCGCTACCAATTACAGACCTTTCCCAAGGGCAGAAAATTATTATAATTATTAGTATTTATAATAAAATGATGACTAATTTGGAGGTATTTTTGGAAACCCACCTCTGATCACTCATAGAACGTACAGTATGGGAACATCAGTATGACAAATATCATTGTCATGCTAGGAAGACTCATAACTGTCCTCTTCCTTGACTGATCTATAATTTACAGTCTTTCCCAAAATACTTGTAGCTGGTTCTCCTTGGTCCTTCCAAATTCCACAGACAACAAATACAGGAGGCACTGGATTGGAACTTGAAGGATATGGGCTTAATGCCCAGCACTGTGGCAAGTCAAATACTCTCTGTGCTCAGCTCTGTCTAAAAGAAAGGTATTAATATGCCTTTCCCCCATCCTTTGTCTGGCTTGTGTGCTTATAGCCTGGTCCAAAGCCCACTGAAGTCTATGGAAAGACTCCCACTGACTTCAATAATCAAGCCCTTAAGAGGGTAAGATATGTGGGGCAATGACTGTTTGTGTGTATGCACAGGGCCTAGCACAACACAGCCTCAATCGCTGTACATGCTTTCAGGTCTGATTGCTGTATTTCTGGTAGGACAGGGTGAGATTAGACTAGCTTGTTGGCAGCAGGTCCGAACCCCTCACTCTTTCTTCCAACTACTCTCACCATATTCAGTGAGGGGAGGAAGAGTGACCTCTGGAGAACACATTCCTGAAAAGAGCCAAGAACCCAAAGATAGATACCAGGCCTTCAAATGCCAACGTTATTGTGTATGGAGAAGTTTGGTTTCTAAAATGTATTTGCTATAACTGCTGTTTCTCAGTGGTCTGTACAGATGAAGTTGTGGCACAAAGAAGCCTGGCTTTACAGGTGAAGGGATAAGAAAAAAGTACCAAGTGCTTACACCTTTCAGGTGTGGAATATATAGAAACTGTGATGCCACAAATGTTTGATCCAGACTCATCTGGGAGGACTTGCATTACTCACTCATGTGGCCTTCCCAACGTCATGCCAATACCACATCACCATGTCATCTGTCTGCTGGAGGTTCCTCTTGCTAGCTGTCAGTTGTAAACAGCCACCCCCTTGCCTTGGGGTACAGACCCCTCCTGCGGCCCTGGGGGAGGCAAGGATTCACCCAGCAATCACTCCAACACTGCTGTCAGTAATAAACAACCAGCTTTCTCAGCCAACACACAGTGCCAGTGGTTCCCAGAATCAGCCCCTCAGTCACTGATCTGGGGCCTCCTGCCCTTTGGGCTCGGGCTGATGCTTGCAAGCAGCACAGGGCAGACATACAGAGTCCACATTTTCAGGCTGCTCCCTGTGCCTTTGCCCCAGCCTGCAGCTCAGGTGCTCAGCTGGTTGTGCCCCTGCAGCAGCAGAAGCTGCCCAGCCTCCTTCTCCAGTTGCAGGAGAGCAGCAATAGGGGATGGACTTCCTGCCAGCTATGTAGCCAATCAGAGCTCTGTGAGGGTGGGGAGGTCGGCTTTTCCTGTTTGCTCATCCCCCTGTCAGTCAGGGCTCTGGGGGCAAGGCCAGGTTTCACAGCACTGCTGCTAAACTGTGGGGTGGGGCTTCACACTATAAAAATGAAGTCTCCCCACCTGCCTTTGTCCCACTCACTATCTGTATAGCCAGAGAGCTCCATGTCCCTGAACAGCCTGGCACCACCTGTACCCTTCAGCCTTCTCCGTTAATGATGGGGTTGAGAGTCGGAGAACATGGGAATTCCAGCCATCGTGCTCAGGGGTGTAAAAGAGCAGCAGTGGCTGAGCAGTGAACTTCCTCCCCAGGTGCTGCAGCTCAGAGGTGCGGGCAGAGAATGAGCTGTCTTCTCCCATGCTGAGCAGCTAGCTGACCAGGGCTTGGCAATGGAACTGCTGCTGCCACTCTTCCAGAGATCCAGGTAGGGTGGTCAGGGCTGTTCAGTGAGGGGCAGAAGGAAGGTCAGCCATAAAGTCCCCCACCCCATATTCTCACAGGCTCAGCTTTTCCCTGAGCCTCTCTGGTCAGACCAGTCTTAGTACTGCCACCATAAGTGCGCCATATCCACCCCAAAACCAGTCCTGCTTGACAGGCTAGGCATGAAGGAGTTGGGAGACTATGCTGAACATACAGAAAGAGTGATATCAGTTTTACAGCAGCTTTTGGCAGGGGAGAAAAATGCAATGGTGAACTCTTGTGTGTTATTCATGCACATGACCAGGAATCCATGCTCCCCGTAAGCATCAGTTATAACTTTGGACAGTTATATTTTATTATTAAAAGAGGAGTCAGACTTCTTCACGTTAACTTTTCACTATCAGACAACATGCACCACCAAAGCACCACGTGTCAAACATCAGGTAAGCAGGTATGGGGCATCAGATGTCAGGAATTCAGAAGCCAACGCGTGGCAGGACTGCATATCAGAAGTCAAGCATCAAGAGCTTCAGTCAGTTGTTAGACATCAAGAGTGAGCCACAGTTTAGGCATGTGGTTACAGGGAAACTAAAGATAATTTGGGGGATTTTTAACTCTTTCTTGCTGTATGTCTCTAAACTGCTATTTTTCCTTCTCGTTAGACTATACAGCTGGGATTAAATTAGATGCTGGGAAAAAAGTGCATGGTCCCCCTGGTTTGTAACCCCAAGTAAATAAAGTGTTAACAAAAGAGGAAAGCTAGAATTTGTATAAAAAGGAAAGATGTACCTGTGTTAAATATTGCAACTATAAAGCATCAACTGAATAATTAACAAGGGCTGAAGAGACCAGGGTATTAGGATAGAATTCTCCCATCAAAATTCATAAAGCCATCATTTTATACACTTCTAATCCCCTTTTTAAAAACTCCTCCATGCAGTGATGCCTATAAATAGCTGTATTTTGGCCTGGCTGTAACTGATCACTGAGGCTAATTAACACATGCAGCCATCTTGACTGTTGTATCTCCCTCACCCAACCGCAACCCCATTTGTCTTTTGCATCTGTTCATATTCCCAGACTGTGCGATCTCTGGGCAATCTCTCTTTGTGTTACTTATTTATGCAGATTCTAGCACAGTGAGGCCCTCATCTCTGACTATTATCTCTAGGCACCACCACAAGTAATTAATAAATAAATAAATATAATCAGGCGATTAATGAGAATGGATCCTCTTTGTGCCTGTCCTCCTTCTCACTGGCTTAGTTCTTGTTGTGTCTCAAGTTATGGGAAGGGCTGAACATACTATGAGTCAGCATTAACGTGAAGAATCCAGCAGCTGTACTGAACATGTCTGGTTGGACTTGTGCCATTTTCTCTCCTCATTATAGCCTTCCTAACGTGAGACAATGAGTAAATTGCCATTGTGGTATGTCACCGCACACTAAAGTGGTATGAATTCCAATAGTATGTTACTCCACATTGACTTGTTCATTTACTGGATTTGGTGGGTTAGCTAATCCATTTCCCTTGTCTTCTTTAGGCACTCACTCAGATCTGCCAAAATATTGGACCGCAAGCAAACCAAGACACAAACCGCAGCTCAGGCCTTTATATTATGCATTCTTGATATTTCTGTAGTTGTGTGTGGGGGGGGACAATTCACAATGGGATATGAAACAGTATAAATGTAAGCCTTTCCCCTTACAAGGTCATAATTATAATCAGTTATTATAGTTTATGGGTGGTGCAATCTGGAAGACTTTGAACTGAGTCACACAGCAATCCCTATGGTCAAACCTTCTGTTTCTTGATGGGTTATCATGCAACGTTGAACTAATTCATTGCTTTGTTTGCTCTGTGCCCCCTGCCCTTTCCTGCTGCACTTGATTCTCTTTCTAACATTTTTTAAATTCCTGAATGGATTATTCCATTAGAAAAATCAAATGACAGAACTGAAATACAGCATCCTGATTTATAGTGAGTAAATGAAGACATTAAAAGAGCACTAAATTCCTTGAGAAACTGATGCTCAATATTTCCAATAAAACAAAAGATCTGGCAATATATTTCAAGGGTGTCAGTACATAATTGCTATGCTATCTGAATCTTCAGATATCATGAGGGGCTGACAGAGAAAACTGAGTCTATTAACCAGCTCTGCCATGTTAGTAGCTTCTGCTTCTCCATTACTAAAGGTATCCCAAGCTGATTTTCTGCTGTCTGTGCTCGACAACAAATCACCAAACTGCGGCAGGTTAATCAAGACATCCCACAGTAGAGAATGTAAAGGATTTATTAAAAAGAAATAGATTAAACTTTTGGTCTCTGCTTTCCCATCAACATTATTCCTATAGTCCATCAGAGCTCTTAATAGATTATAACGTGCCCTGTTTTGACCCAAGTGGCAAGTCAAAGTTTGAGCCTAGGAGATGCTCCAACTGGGAGTAGAAATTAGTGATAGTCAAGTATTCACAAGGAATGTGCAAAGTCTTTTGTCTCTGAACACAGAAGGAACCAAGAATACAAGTTTTAGCTTACAGCCCCTGAGCCTCTTTAACCAACACCAGAACCAAAAGCTCTCTCTCCAGCTTTTTCTAGGGTCACACTGTGCTGGTTCTTGCTTGACTTTTCTTACTTTTTTTAACTCTGCCTCTCTGCTCTTGTCTGAGAACTTGATATCAGTATGTTCTCTCACATATACATAATACTCAACCCACAAGCTGGGGGGGGGGGGGAGAGGGGAAGGGGGCGGGGGAAGGGTGGTTAACATACCTTTTATCTTACCTGGGCCTTATGTTTACAGTTATGTTAATTGAAGGGTGAGTTCACACCTATTCATCTCAATGGGGCTTTAACTTAACCTATAACAAGGTTTCATCTAGCTCATAACAACAATGATCTTCTTGTAAACATGGCAACTCCTTTCAACAGTAGCCTTAAAGGAAAATTCAATTACAAAGCAAGTCAGTAAGATTAAAGCTTTAAATAAACAAATATTTTACTTTTTTCTCATAAGATGAATACTTAAGAACTAATTGTAATTATGGCAGGCAACCCATATGGAAATTCCAGTTGAAAACTTCCAGCTCCAATTAGAGTTTGGATCAGAGCTATTAGTTTGTTTGTTCCTGGAGCCTTTGATCCTCCAATAGAAACCAACAGAGATGGGTACAGACAATTCAAGTGTCCACTGGAATCTTCACTGTTTAAAAGATCTATGGCTAAAACTTCACTGGGCTCTGCACCAGTGGAAGTCAGCAATGATGCTGGTAGAAAGTCCTTGAAATGGAAAGTCCACTTGAAGAGTTCCTGCAACCTCTCTTCCACTAACCAAGCTGGAGGCAGTCAGCAAGGCACCTAGAGTAATGACAAATTTGTGTCAGGGAAGCTTACACAACTTCCGCCAACAGTGCACTTTACTTGAGTCAATGCCATTTCCCTGCCAAGTTCACAGACACTAAATGGAAGAATAAAAACACAAAGAGGAAAGATTATGAAGAGCAATAAGAAGTATAGCAAGTACTGTATATTCCGCTTGACCAGGATATACTTAGCATCCTGCTGGGCTGATTCTTCCTCACAAGAATCATCCCTTTGATTGAAGGATTCAGCCCTTAATCCTGACAACCACATCCTTGGGCAATTGCTTAATGAACCAATATAGCCAAAGAACGGCAAAGACTGCTGCTTTATCAGGATAGTATTAGTATAAATTCTACTTACCATCACCTATTTGATCACCACTTGCACTGCAGCAAATTTCCAGTTTGGTTAGATGTACAGGTGCCAGCTTTGATCAAGCTAGAACAGTAAAAATAGAAATGTAGCCCCAGCAGCTCAGCGGCAGGATGGGATAACCACTTTGAACACAATCCGGCTTGCGACCATAGGTACCGACTCGGGTGGCTAGCCAGTCACGCTGCCCGAGCTGCTGCTGCTACACTGCTATTTTTAGCAAACTCTCTCCATCAAAGCTAGCACAGGTTTGTCTACCTGATCTGGAGATTACACCTCCACCTTGACTGTAGACGTACCTTTTGGGGTCACATAGGGGTAGGTATGTCCTCTAGTTGTGCATTATCCGCTAGTGTAAATGATTGTTGATTTTTCTATTGTAGAAATAAGATTTAGAAACAAACAAGATGCTGGTGTAAGTGGGCATCACTCAGTTAAAGTGAATGGTTCTGCACCTGCTTATATCAGTAGTTAATATGGCTCACAGAGCAAAATTCATCTTTGGTGCAACTCTATTGACTTCAGCTGAATTTCACTAGGGATGAATCTGGCCAATATATCTGTTTTTTAGCAAACCCAAACCATAGTTTTATAATCCTCAAGATGCTTGGTACATCTGCAGCACATATTGTACTCTGTAATCCTGATCCCTACAAATATACAGAAGTCTAATAACTGATGTAACACTTTTTATATGTCATTAGCTTCAGGTAGATACCTCTTTTGTGACACTGTAGCTTTTCTTGAACCTTTTATATCCATCACAGCAGTGAAATTCCAAGGGCCAGATTCTCTACTCATTCCATCAATGTAAGTCCATTTAACTTCACTATAGTAAGAACAGTGAAAAATTGGTGTAATGTAGTAGTGAGTCAGGCTCCAAGTCCTTTTCATTGATACTTTTTGGATATAGAGCCAAATTCTGCTCTCATTCACACCAGAGAACATCTGTGAAAGTCAATGGAATTATCCTGACTAATATCAGTGTTAGGGACCAGAATATGGCCCAATATTTTTTATTCATACAGCCGTAAGAAAAGTCCTACATTGATGAGGCCTGATACTGTTTTGATCTCATTTCTTTTAGTAAAATGTCAGTTAAAGTAGTGCTTGTAAAACACACAAGCACCATACCAAGTGTCATACTTACACTGGTGCAGTGGTAGGAGTTGCTGGAAGCCTTTCCACTTTAGACTAACTCTGGTTTTCAGTTCGGTGCAGCTCAAACATGCAACATCATCACACATCAGGAGAATTTTCTGTCTTTTCTAATAAGTTATTGACTTTTTTTTTATGGGCTGATGAGAAAGCTCAGGAGCTTCTTCAAGGACAGAGCATTGAAATCTCTCCTGATCACCAATCACAAACTGTACACAGAATAATGAAATCTCTATAACCTGATTCTTGATTTTTTTAATGCCAAAAGAAACAGTAAATGGGCTTATGAGCAACTCCTAATGAAATGTTTGTAAAACAGTGCCAGACACAGATAAGAGCTTTCACCACTTCAGTAAAGACAGCAATCCAAACCTCAGCAATTCCACAGTAAATAAACATCAGCTGTCATTTTGTAATAATATTTTATTTTTCAGTGTATAGAATGTTCCTACCAAAATTCTCTAGGCACAGGTATATGATTGACAAAGCCACAAATTAAAACAAATATCAAAACAAACTAACCTAAAGAGAATTCAACTAATTGCCTCAGCAAAGAAATCCAACTCTTCCATTAACCCTTTAAAAGCCTCAGGGAAAAGGCAAAAGACTTAGGGAAAAAAATAAGCTTGCAGCATGATCTGAAGGTCAAGGAACCCACACTCTGTAGGACTAATGTGGCGAGTTCTAGAGAAAATAAATTTCCACAGAATATGCTGAATCCAACCCTTTGACATACAATTCTAGGGACTGTCAAAATGAGCTCCTTATCTTATCTGAGGCACATGAGGAGAAAGGCACTCTCTTAGATAACCAGACAACCTAAAATAATCTCTTCCATAATCATTTAGAATGTTACAGAACAAAAATCTATAATTAATTGTACCCAATAACAAACTGGAAGCTAATGTAGCCTGCAACACATACACAATATGTTCCACATGAGAAACTCCAATGAGCAGACAGGTTCATTCTACATTAGTTGACGTTTGACTTTTAAGTTGTCTTCAAGAAGAGACCCATGTAGTGCTGTGGCCATCATTGAGTTGGTTGATGACACCTCCCTGCAGGAAGCTAGCGGATAGTAGATCTTTGCTTTGAAGCCATCTCTTGACACTGAAACCCTTAACAAAAAAAAAATCTCATCTTACATTTTCCTTTTCAAGAAAGACTACAGAGAAAGTTGTACCAAGCCAATTCCAAAAACACCCCATATCTTAATATAATACAGAGGCAGAGCTCAAGTTTTGGTTAATGACCTCCTTTATTAATGACTGAAGACCAGAGGGTTAAGATTTTTTTTTAAATCTATTGCCTGTCTTCAATGCAATTGAAAAGGAGTTGTCAATAAAAGCATGTACCTGAAACAGGATCAGATCATGGAGTTTCTTGAGAGGTTCCATCTTTTTCTTTGATGGAAAGATTTTCCCAGCTTGCTTCTCCCTTTGTCCTCAGGAATCCATATTGGATGGCTTTTAGGACATGCTAAATGGTTCATTTGTTTTCCCAGTCTTTTGCTGGTCTGCATGAGGAAGCTCTGATTTGGGGGTGAACAGTAGGGTAATAGTTTTTGTTGCGTGGGGAGGTATTTTGGATCTACTGAGCAATTTATTTATTTATTATGATTGTCCAGCACACAGCATTACTGGGGAAGACGCATGACAAGGGAAGAGCCCAGATTTATTTTCAGATCCCACGTAGAGTTTCCAGGACTGACTTTTTGGGAAACAAGAATCTGTTTTTACTTGTAAACTGAGTACATTTGATATCAAAATAATTGAATGAAAATAAACATGGAACCCCAGGATGCCATTTTTACAGTCACTCATCAAACTACAGTCACAGTGATTAATACTTCTGATTGGCTTTCCTCCCACTCCAAAACAACATTTTTATAATATTTGTCAGAAAATATGCAGAAAATAATAAGCATGCACCATATGGCCCTGTGAACATCTGCAACACATAGCTCTCCATGTCAGAAGTAGAGTGTGTTAGTATGAGACTGCCCAGGCATTTCTGTCTGATCTGCTCCAGGGATTGAAGGAGAAGCAATAACAATAAAATGCAACCATGAGTGTTGTTTAACGTTTTCCAATGGATCATGCACATTGGAAACAGTAATTAATTATTTGGTTTATAATGCTTTGGGGAATGACTGTCCAACAAAATAACGCAACTCATTTACATGTGCAATAAAGTTTAAGTACAGAGGCATTTCATGGCAGCACAATGATTTGCCAAAGGAGAAAAAAAAAAAACATTGTCATTACTGCCACATCCAAATAACCAACAGGAAAAATTCTATCAAGCCCTTAAGTGATTTGAGTTCTTTCTTTTACTGTATAATAGTCCTTGAAGGGGCATTCAAACCCAAATATACTTCACTAAAGTGTATAGAATACCCAAGGAATAGTCTAGCACATTTAATCTAAAGAATTATTTTACCCTTCTGAGCTACCATACCAGTCCTTTCATTCAGAATATATTCCCCCAACAACTGTCATTATTTATTATTCTTATTATTACTTCAATTTTTAAATGAATCTGTCTAGCTTAACCCAAGGCACTGTACAAAATTAAAAATTAGACCCATGAAATAACCTACATAACAAATCACCTCTGCCTAAAGCTGCTCCATAATCATAACATATGGCCAACGATATTTGAGAACACCAACTAAGATTTTAAACTAATGCCCTTCAATCCACTATTCTCAAGTCCTCAATCCTCCCCACCCCCCACCCTGGAAAAGCCTGCAAAAAAATAAAAGGTGGGGTGGGGCATGGGGGGGAAATGAGCCATGCAGTTTGCCTGGCAGTTCAGTAAATCCAGGCTTTGTAACACAAAGCGGATAAATGAATCTAGAGACAAAGACCTCTGCGAGACACGCCCTGGAAGCAGACTGCTCTGTTACACCAAGAGGGTACCAGCTCAAGGATTGTAACTGACAAGGTTTAAACACAGCCATGATTATTTAGGTAGACCAGACCCAAATCTCACAGTGATTCATAGGTAAAACAGATCCACAGGCCATAGAGACTTTATTGGTCACATACACCACCATAAATTCAACTCAAACTAATCGGTATCCTGTGCGGATATCAAAGCGCTAGTACGACATGCTTTCTTATTGTAGGTTACCAAAAGGTGGTTCCATTTTGAACTATCCTAGGTTTCTGAATGCCTTCCACACAAAGTCCCATGTTAACCACATGGCGACAGTTTCATCTCAAGGTATGATGAATAAAATCTGCCATTTAAAAGAAAAGGCCACATCTATGCACTGGCACAGATGGTAAAAATGCTGCCTCTGCGTCTGAGGGAAACAGGTAAGAAACAAAACTAGTATGTAACTGAAGGAAAGGTAGGCACTCCCTCATTTGGGGGAAGGAGAGAGGGGGGACTAACAAACAGAAATGTCTAGTTGTCTCTATACATAGGAGGATCCTAACAGATTCACAAGTAGGAAAGGAAATGTCAGGCCTCTGTTCTTGGTTATCTTCTTAGAGCCACTACCTGTAGGAAGGGGTTCAGGGAATGAGAAAGACTGAAGTGAGAAAGGTAGTCTCAGTAATACAGCTCATTGGACTATCTGGGCATTGGCAATGGTACCAGAGCACTGCAGGACTTCCTTGAGGAAGGAGTTCAAGGAATGAGCTAGAAATGATCATCTAAAGCAGTGGTCCCCAACTTTTCCAAGTGGTGGGCACCGGGTGACGAGCCACCAAGGACCCTGGCCGGTGGACAAGCATCCGCCGAAATGCTGCCAAGAAGCAGCAATGTCAAGAAGCATTGCTGCCAAAATGCCACCGAAAATCAGCAGCATTTCAGCAGCAGCTCCTCATGATGATGCCGCTTTTCGGCGGATGCTTGTCCGCTGGCCAGTGCGCAGGCACACATAGATGCCCTAGTGGGCGCCATTGCACCCGCAGGCACCACATTGGGGACCACTGATCTAAAGTGCTTCTTTTGCCTCCTGGCGCTGCAAAGTGCATTGCTTTCTATGTTCAAGCCTTCCTCCTCTATTGATCCAGACAAAATAGCCTCTATTTTTACCCCAGTGTCTTCACCTCCTGCAAAAAAATACACTGTAAATTACAAAATGCTCTCACAAGAACATAAGGAGCCCTGTCGTCCTCCTCAGAGCCATGCAGGAAGGAAGGCACACTGGGGAGCAAAAGGAATGCCAACTCCATGGAATTATCCCCTCCCCCCTATTGCCATAGAAGCCACCTAGTCAATGCATCATGGTGCCAGGGTTCTGCAGATTGTGGGGCAGTGGATGGCAAGAGGGAGTTGTGCTACCATAAGAGATGAGGTAGCCCTGGGTGCTGTGTGGAGGTCATAGATATCTTCTGATTTAGGTGGCTGGACTCCTCTCTGGCCACTCACGTCATGGTATTTTCTGTTGCCATGTGTTTGGGATAGGAAGCAACAGAATAGTGATTCTTCTCAATAGTTTAAAATTATCAGCTAAATTTTCCTTACCACATGGCCTCTGGGCTGAGCAAGGGGGTTATCATCAGATTTCTTGCAGATTGTTGTCCAAGTACTGAAAATTAATTTTAAAAAGGCTATTTAAAATGTAATAATATATATGAGCATTAGATTAAAAACTGTCAAAACATAAAGGGTAAACTTCAGCATTTCAGATTGGGGTAACATATATGAATTGCTCACATATCTGTCCTGGTCTTACTTTGCTATCATTTTTTCTCTGATATGTCCATTTCAGCTCTCTAGTAGAGCTGGTCAGAAAATGGTAAGTATTCTCCATGAATTATTTCAAAAGAAAAATTCATTCACAAATTTCTGTTGGGTAAAAAAAATCCATTCTGATAATTTTGGGGGTTTTTGAAAAACACAAATATTTCAAATTTTGAAAACCAAAAATGTTTATTTTGCATAAAAAATACTGGCAAATTTTAATGAAATGAGAATTTTCCTACAAAATATTTTTTGGGGAAAAGAAGCTAAAAGTTTCAATGGTAAATGTTCAAGCAAGCTCTACTTTCTAGTGACATTCAGTGGTATTCAGTTGTCAGCACTATTACATAGATCCAGCCACAAAGTCCTTACTGTGTCAGTACTCCCATTGATATCAATGGGAACTTTCTCTGAGTAAAGATGCTATCTCTTGTTAAACACAGCCATAAGAAGGTGATGAAAACAAACTGATGGATTTTTAAAAAAAGAGAGCGAACTATACATTTTACTCTGAGTAATCAGCTGGAAAGTGTTATTTATCCCACATGCTTTATCTGTGGCAATGCATGTTCTCTGGATCTTTGGACGAGTCAACATTATCCTTCCTGTCTTGTAAAGAGATTCCCATATTTCATGCACTGCTCTTCCAGTTTCCTGTAATTTCTTCACAGTCAACTTAATATAACTCGATATTTTTAGTGATATCTGGAGAAGGCTGAATTTTTTCCTAACTGACATACAGGGCTAGCCCACAACATTTTGGCACCTGAAGTGGGGAGCTCAAATGACACCCCGATGCCCCCTCGCTTGGGCCAAAACTTTGAAAGGTCTCAATTCTGCCTTCTTCCTGTTCTACTCCTCTCATGGTACTGCTCTGCTACCTACCCCAATAAAGGAGAACTAACAACTTAAAATGCCTTGTTCAAAAATTTTAAGTAACACTTAACTTTCAAATGCCTGAACCGCAAATGTGACTTTTCTTGTCTGCATAGCAAACACTGGCATTTTTATCTGTTTGAATAATCAAAGTGGTGCTTTCCGTGCCTTCTTGGTAGCAAAGATTTCAACTGCTTCCTGCTGAAGGTCCACAGTCTGGGCCAGCTTATGCTCTATTGAGATGGCTGCAAGGCTGACCAGCCTCTCCAGTGTCATTGTGCAGCGTAGATGTGTTTTTACTAATTTCAGCTTCGAGAAGCTGCATTCTCCACTGGCAACTGTTACAGGAAGTGTTAGAAGTATGCGCAGAGCAACAAAAGCATTTGGAAAGAGGGTGGTCATCTAATTTGTGCACATATATTCCAGAACAGCCTTTGGAGTTGATCCTGCTGAAATGTATCTTGAAAGGGCTTTCAGTTCATCACCTAAATCACTCGCATCAATATCGTGCATGTCATCATGTGTCAACACTGTTTCTAGTGTCCTGCATTGCTGGTGTAGGTCTTCTTCAGGTATGGTGAGGAGTTTTGGAATATCATACAACATACCAAATATACTGCTGTGTTCCTTGAGCTGCATGAAACGTTCTTCAACTGACTCTACTGCACAATCTAGCACCTGGTTAAAGAATTCAACTTTGAATTGTTGTTTGGGGTCTCTTATGGGATTATCCCATGCCTCGTAATCAAATTGTCTTCTTCAGTGACTCTTGTATTCTTGAATGGGTGGGAAAATAGCTTCAGTGTGAAGTTCCTCTGCCAACTTCTGTGCACTCTTCAGAACGTTTTGAAATCCCTCATCTGACCGGTAAGACAGTAGGTATGACTTTGCTTTTTCCAGTTGTTCCATTGCTCCAGATATATCAAGGTCAACACCTTGGAGTCTCTTGCTTTCAACATTTATTTCAAACAGTATGTCATGCCACAACACTAAGCCACACAGAAATTTGAAGTTATGTATGTTTCTGGTGATTCCATTTCCCTCTGCCACTGTTCTCCCATGAAAAGTTCCTGTCATAGTATTATCCTCCATAATGGCAACTATGGCATCATCTATCTTCCCAATTTGGTGTTTGATAGGCTTTATCACCTCCCTTCAACTTTCCCATCGTGTGGCACACAGTGGTTTCAGTGTCAGAGAGGATGTTCCAAGATGTTGCTTCAAAATTTGCCATCGATGAGTTGATGCAGAGAAAAATACATAGATGCTTTGAATTACATTAAAAAATTCAGCAGCCTCACTAGAAGCTGGTGCTGCATCACTGACCACCAAGTTCAATGAATGAGAACTGCCTGTGACAAAAAAAGCTTGAGAGTTTAACTCTCAGATCCGTATCTGCACTCCTCTGTTCTTTCCTCTCATGTTGGCACCATTATCGTAGCCCTGACCTCTCATGTCAGCTATCGCAATTCCTGTATCTTCCAGCTTTTTAAGAAGCACATTTGTCATACCAGCTCTTGTAGTATCATCAGTGTCAATACATTCTAGAAAATGCTCTCTGACCGTCACC
The DNA here is from genome assembly GCF_020497125.1 of Mauremys mutica. Lineage (NCBI taxonomy): Eukaryota > Metazoa > Chordata > Testudines > Geoemydidae > Mauremys > Mauremys mutica. The sequence goes on along the minus strand of NC_059080.1, from coordinate 58,793,701 downwards.
ATTGCAGGAACATTTTCACTAGATTCTGTTGTTGTTACAAAATGCACCATTAAAGTCATTTGTTCCATATCACTGATGTCAGGTGTGCAGTCGAGAATAACAGAGTAATATCTTGCTGACTTCAGATCCGCCACAATCTTCTGTTTGACTTTTGTTGCCAGTAACTCTATGATCTCATTTTGAATTGTTTTTCCAAGATAGTGGTGTGTGTACATTTCTTGGGTGGTGACTCTTCTTAGATGCTCGTGGAGTACAGCATCAAACGCAGCCATCAGCACCACAATTTTAAGGAAGTTTCCATTGTTTGGCACATACAGCTCATCTGAAGTGCCACGCAGTGCTAGGTTTTGGGTAGCAAGTATTCTCACAATGGCAATGAGCTTTTTCAGAACATTTTGTCAGTGCAATCTTCTCTTGATACTGATCAGCTATGGTGGCCTTTAACCTTAGTCTCATCTCAAGCTCTTTCCACCTATGGAATGCTCTCTGGTGATTTGCTGCTTTCTCATGGCATGCCAGATTTCTAGCCAGATTTTTCCAGTCCTTTGTTCCTGTAGAACCCAGTATGGCTGGAACATTAGATTGGAAGAGTTTGCAACAAAAACAGTATGCAGCATTCTGGGTTTTTGAGTACATAAGACATGGCCTCTCCACTTTGTCACCATTGGGGATTTCACGCCGGTAATGTGTTGTTGGATGGAAACTTCTATTTTCATTGTCTTTGGGGACCATGAAGTTTTTCACTTGCTGTGGCCCATGCAGTACAAGGAAGTCCCTCAGGCTACTGCTCAAGAGGGTCCACAGTCCTGGATCATCTAGACTTAAGGAACTAAACTCAGCAGCAGCTGTTTCTTGCGCCTCCACCACACTCTTCTCTCATCTACACTTTTCTTCAGTAATGTGCATGGTTACATCCATTTGATATGAAGATATGGATGCTGCAGTAGCTGCCAGGTCACCTGCACTCTGACTAAGTGGAAGATCAGGCATATCCTCACCACTCACATCCTCACAGGGACTGGAAGGCTCACCGTGAACATTTGTGTCTATATATCTCAGGAGAGCTCCTTCCTGCTTAGATAGAAAAGCTTCCTTTGCTTGCTTTCTTTTTCTGAAGGCTGCCCCAGAGGGGTATTTTCTTCTTTCACTCATGACTGCTGTTGTGTGCCAGCTATAGTGGCTCTCAACACTCAGTTGAAGGGGACAAATAAGCAGGCTGGTAGCAGAGCCTGAGAGAGGGAAAATATCAGCGTCTTAATGACCTAACTGGCTCCTACTACTTCAGTTGACTGCCTGTTCTCCTCAAGTGGGTTCAGGGAAGCAGCAGGAAACAGGAAGCTCCCTAAGAAGCTGGTGTTAATCAGTCCAGACTCCTGGGGGTGCTAGAGAGGTACATAAGAGGCTCCTCCTCCTCTCTCTCCCTGCAGCTCCTGCTGCTTTCTGTTATTCCCTCTCACCTTTTCTCCTGCCTGCCTGTTATGTCTCTTGTGCCCTTCTTCCTACAGCACAGCACACCACCATCTCTGTGCATCTAGAGCAGAAAGAATACCTATGCACCAGCAGCAGACACAATTTTCTACACTCTGGGTCCTACTGATTTCCCCCCCACAGTCTGGCACCTGAGGCCACCTCAGTTCACCTCATGGTAAGGCCAGCCCTGCTGACATACCCCAGCAGACACCACACAATTCATTAAAGACCTGATTCTCCAAACGTTCATGCACATGAGTAACTTTGCTCAGATGGCTATCTGTCTACATGTAAAGTTACTCACATAAAATGTATTTGCAGGATTGGGCTCATATGCCAACCCTCTTGTGCCACATGTGCTTTGGTTCTGTTTATCTTTATTCTACTTTTTTGCGTGATTCGGCAGAGGAAATCTGGCTGAACTATTAAGAAATGGGTACCCCTTTAAGAGCAGGGCATGAAGGAAACCCTTTCAAGAGTAAAAACAGAATATGATGAGATGACACACAATATGGTGGACTCAGAAATGAAAGGGCTCTATGGCTTTGTTCCGGAAATGTAGCTCTGTTCGTGTATGGTTTGTTTTTTTCTTATTTATTCTCTCATTTTATCATTGGTTTAGTTTTGTAAATATTTGTAACCCCCGCACTCTTGACCTCCATTTGACGCTAGAGTTGTGAGACTAATAACTCATTACAAAGATTAGCCAATTGGTACGGTCAGGTATAGTTTCATGAATGACATTTTAGGTTATATTTTTAGGAATTAGAACAGCTTGCTCTGTTAGTTTGGAGATGGACAAAATTCACCAAACACACTGTAGGCCATGCAACAAGGGAGATACTATCATAAATCTCCTGCCTTATATGCCACATCTCAGTTTGGCCAAGTCAATGGCCACATGCTGTGTACTCAGAGACGTGGAAGGTCACAAGGAGTTTTAGCACAGAGGGCACTAGCACTGTTAAAGTGAATATCCCCAAAAAGGGGATGCTTCAGGAAAATATATTATTCTCAGCCAACCAAATAAAATGCAAAAGGGGAAGAGACATGACAACCCAGCTGACAAAAGGCAAACTGTTATGCAATGCATACCCCTTGTCCTCTGTGGCAAACAACATTAAAGAGAATGCCTATTTCCTCCACAGTTCATATCTCTGGAGCAGAAATGCCATTCATTGCCACATGTAATCATTAATCTTGGGAGATGGAGTGAAATCAGCCAAACAGGTTGCTACCCTACTTTTGCCATTCTGAATAAGAAATAGCTTCATGTTTAATGCATAAATTAGGGCCCTGAATATAGCCTGCAATCTGCTTTATATAAGTCAGTAGTGTCTTGCTTAACATCTTGTGTTATTTGCAGTCAAATAATGAAGATCAAGGTGCATTAATGAAACCGTGTTGGGAAGAAGTTTGCACTGCTGCCACCTTCATTATACCCGTATCAAAAAAATTGCTATCAGTCCCGCATTGTGAGGAACACTATATACATTGTTTTATATAACACTTTTCACAATCCTCAGGTCACTTGGCAGGAGTGGGGCCTAATCTAACTCCAGCTGAAGTCAGTGGATTTAGAAATTAACACGATAGGGATCTCTTATCTTCACCACCAATGAAATTCATCCATGTTACAGATAGAACACTGTAACCAGCATGGTATCAGCCACAGTCTATGGAAAGGAAATAAAGAATACTTTATGCTTGAGTGCTACAAGGGAATTCAGTTGGTGCGATGGGGTAACCTCATGACTTGCAATGCACCCAGTTAGCCATGCTCTGCACCTGGGCACGTGAGTAGCTAATAGTCTCCTGGCCAGAGGTGGCAGAGCTAAGCCATAATAAGTAGACTGAAGGAGCTCAGCTCAATAGAGACTACAAAGGAAACATCTTTCTGGCAGGGAGAAGCCCACAGCTAGGGTTTAACAAGAGGATAAAGTGGGAAGCACACTACAGGTGCAGTTAGGGTTTGCAAGAAGAAAGACTTCAAAGGGGCAGAAGTAGTACTCAGATTTGTTTGGACCTGTTCTTGATATCCTGGAAGGGGATGTACTTTATGACTTGGCTGGAAGGCTGAGCTACAGAAGGTCTGGAGCCAGAGGGAGCCAGGCAGCCAGCAGAAGGCACTGGAGATGAGGTTACCAGCAATATCATGCCCAGATGCAATGGTGCGCTCCAAGGGTGAGTGTGCCCCACCACAGCTGGTCAAAAAGCAATTACCCCATATTGGAATTTGGCATGCACAATAGGGCAGATATCCCTAATGCAGACAAACTCTGCCATAGGATCATTAGTGGCCAGGGTTGTGGTTTTAGAGTCTCAACCAAAGAAAAAAAAAGGTCACCCAATTTTTAAAGGGTTATTTTCCTGACCTAACAAGTCAGCAAATATGACATTGCTTGACGATATTTGAAAGTACATACAAAGGTTCCCCCAGATTACCCTTTAAACTCAACTTCTTCCTCCTGTATTTGAATTAGAAAAACAGGTTGTAGCTGTTTGCCATGGAGAGTAAACAACTTAACTTCACTGCCTCATACACTCACTATATGCTCTGCCTATAAACTTCAGTGTGTTGTGTATGGTGTGTCTCTAGTGTCTCTTATAAGCCACTGCCTCAGCTGAGCATCCCTTATTTTCTTTCCCACATCTATAAATAATCATGAACTATCCATCAAATATTAAATGGTACAGGAGCTAATCAGGCATTACAATCATTCAGATAGTACCAATTCATGTTTGTTGCATAGAAATCTGTGCTTTATAATGTATGTGTACTTGTGCTTTATGTCTGCAACCAATATGCGCATGAATTACTGATGTGCTATAAAACAAGTATGGGGTTGGGGGGAACTAACCATGGCATTTTCATATAAATCACTGCAATTTAACTTAGAACATTTTATTTGTCAACAGTCTGCTCACTTCAAATGAAGTCTATACATTGGGTTTGGCCAAGCATGTCAAAATTATATGTGTATTATAAATTATTAACCTATGAGGATCCATCACGAATTAAATATGAAAGAAAGAGAGGCCCAGAAATAGGGAAAAACAATTGCCTGTTCGCTTTTAACAGGCTTTTGTGTGTTACAGCTCCTGAAAGTTGAAGCTCTTGTGTAATGCTTTGGACAGCCAGCTCATTACATGCTTATGTCAGTGGTTTTAAAGCATCACAAGTTTTGCAGTGGACATTACAGTGAGCCTGCCCAGATGTAATATTAATGCACTGAGCCCATATATTGTCAGACACTGAATAGCAGGAATAAACTAACAGTACTAAAAGGTATGGTTGTTCCTTTCTCCCAGACTGCCAGAGCCAGACTCAACCCCATTTCCCACAGGACACCCCCCTGTAGGTCTGAACTCACACTCGAAGTACAGCAACACTCCCAGTGACTTTAATGGATACAGGATCAAGCCCATTGTCTGTACTCTGCATGAATTATTTCCCCACAACCAGCCCAGCGCTGGCCCCCTGTACACAAGACAGAGAACTGTGATCCCTTCCTCTCGCCAAAGGGAGAGAGTTACCCACCTTCCCGGCCAACCTCTGGGCGGTGTCTCTATAGCTTACCTCAAAGAATCACACACTGCTCTAGAGAAGGAAAGAGTACAATACAACAAAGCCTCTGCCTGAATAACTATGGGCTTGTCTACCCAGAACAGGAATGCTGACTACAGGGATGCGATCTCTAAAGATATGCAAAGTGAGAGAGGCTGAGCACTACAGGTGCTGACTTTTCTTTTTCTTGGTGGGTGCTCCACCCTTGCTCTGTCCCAAGGCCTCACCCTTGATCTGCCTCTTTCAACCCCCAGACTGCCTCTGCCCTGAGACTCCCCCACCAACCCCTCTCCCGCCCGCTCACTCCTCTCCGCCCTCTTCCCCAAAGCCCTGCTGCCTGCCAACCACTCGCTTCTTTCCACACACACATCCTCAAGCACCTCCTGCCAGCCACTCGCTGACCGGCAGCCAGCCCTGGGGGCCTGCCCAACAGCTGATCAGCAGTGGGTGATGAGCACCCCTTATTTTTGTCCATGTGTGTTCAAGCCCCAGAGCACCCGTGGAGTTGGCACCTATGCTGAGCACTGCAGAGAAATGTGTTTGGAGAGAACACATGGCTGGAAGGGTTGTGAAGGTCTCCCTGCAGAGTGCACCTGGGGGGTGAAAGTGAGGGTGAGATTTTCATGCTTCCATGGTGGCTGTTGGTGTCAGAAGTGTGAGCCAAAGCAGCATAGAATTTAAGGTACCTAGAGTTACAAGGTGTTGATTAAATCCCTCACTGGCCTGGGAGAATCCCAAAATGTCACACATATGTTCCAACTTCATGGACCGATATCACTAGTCATGTTGAATTACTTTTGATTTCTGTCCAGGTTCTCTTTCTTCTAGAACAGAAAAACATTTCTTTGGAGAAAACTGCAAGTCCTTCAGTTTGGTGTTACGTAGGAGGAGAAAGCACAGTTTGAGGGTAATTGCTTTTATACTTAGTAAATGATATGTCATTATCATCAGTCCAGGTCCAGCAACACAACTGGAATTGGCATGTTAGGGATCAGTTTGAAGTTCAGTTTAGTCTAAAGCAGGGGTTCTCCAACTTCATTACACCATGGCCCCCTTCTGACAACAAAAATTACTACACGACCCTATGAGGGAGGACTGAAGCCTAAGCCAAAGTCTGATCCCCACTGCCAGGGGCAGGGAGGCCAAAGCCAAAGTGCCACTGCCCTGGGTGGGGAGGCCAAAGCCCAAGGGTTTCAGCCCCAGCAGGGAGCTTATAACCTAAGCCCTGCCAACTGGGGCTGAAGCCTTCAGACTTCAGCACTGGGTGGTGGGGCTCAGGCTTCAGCTTCGGCCCCAGGCGGTGGGTCTCGAGTTTAGACTCTGGCCCTGGACCCCAGCAAGTCTAAGTCAGGCCGGGCGACCCCATTAAAATGGGGTCCCAACCCACTTTGGGGTCCCAACCCACAGTCTGACAACTGCTGGTCTAAAGAATTGGCTTCAATTTCAACACATCTGCATCACTGTGACAAAAATCAGGGAACACATGTTCTGGGGTTGGGGAAGACGTGTTTGTGGCATTTTTGCAGCCATCAATACAATCCATCAGGTAGAGACAAACACAGCTTTTCAGTGATTTCTAGTACTGTATCTAGCGTTTAAGGTGCAAGTTTGCCATTTTATATCTGTTTCTGGGGGAGACTTTCCCAACAACAGTTAGGCACCCAACTCCCTATTGACTTTCAATGGAAGGTAGGTAAATAAACTGCCCTTTCTGCTTCTGACAACCTCCCTCTCCACTTTTAAACCCAGGACTCTACACACATTTCTGATAAATGGGTCAGGATCATCCTCACAGCCCCCCACAGCATTTTACTTTGTAGGGCTTTTTCCACAGTATCATTTTTATACAAAGCGGGACAAATTCTATACCATGTTCAAACATCAAAATAGACTGTTCAGGTTATTTGTATCCCATCTTCCTCCCCTCTAGTTTTAATGTCAAAGCTCTAATTTATTCAACCAGTTTTACACGGCATTATTTCCAGCTCTGTCCAGAGTGCGTCTTCCAAACCTTGATTTGCTCACAAGTCCATTTTGTTTGTCTGAAGAAATTAATTCTCTCTCTGATGGGTGGAGGATGATTCACAGGATGCCCTGGCCCTTGGTTACTCAGGATCAGAGAAATCTCCAAAGAGTTTGAGCTCAGTTTGTTGAGAAAGCTCATCAACTCTACCTTTTAATTTAATAATTTCAACCAATTTTAACAGCTCGGCGCACAGGGCCAGATCAGCTGGTACAAGCTGGTGTAACTCCAATGAAATCAACAGAGCCATGTCAGTTTATAGCAGCTGACACTGTTTAAAGTAGGCTGAAAAAAGTGTGGGTTCTGTCAACACACCCACATCTGCCCATCCCTCTCCCACCCTCATCAACTCTGCCCCTCCCCAGCCCCACCTCTCCTCCTCCTGCAGCTCTTCAACCTGCCTCTCCCAGCCCTGGAGCAGGGCTGCAGCAGGGTCCCCTCTCCCCAGTCCCAGGCAGGTGTTGCAGGGAGGAGCAGCAGAGGAGGGGAGAGGCAGAGGGTGGAGCGCCATGAGCTGCTCCCACCTCCCCTCTTGTGGGGACGGGGAGAGGAAAAGAGCCCAGCATGCTTTCCTGAAGCAATTCTGATTGTCTGCTCTACCCCCAGAAGCAGAGAAGTGGGAAAAGCAGCCAGTCAGAGAGGATTTCCCCCAAGCAGTAATAAAAACCATGAATCCCCTTAGCAACTGGGCTGGCTTCTTAGAAATGTTATTTCCCAGGTCTGTGACCCAGCTGAGACTCTGGCCCATACCCAGACCTCAGGTTAACAGCTCCCCTGCTTTCCTTGTGCCAGTCTTCTACTAAGGGGTTGACTCACAGCTGCTGAAACCTGTTTCTTCAGACAGCCAGGGAAATAACCCTGGAAATAGCTTGGTTTTCACTTTTTAGGGGAATCCAAAAAGTGGGAGTAAAACAGGAGGTGTTAATCATTTTAGTTACCAAACAATATAATATTCACAAAGTTGTCATCCCTGATCCCAGCCACAAACGAGTGGCACTCAGATATGCTCAGGTCCCAGCTGTGTCCCGTGGGGTACCACCTTACAGAATCTTCACTACACTTTTATAGATTCCCAGGCCAGAAGGGACCACTGTGATCATCTAGTCTGACCTCCTGCATAAAACAGAATGTCCCCGAAATAATTCCTAGGGCAGATCTTTTAGAAAAACATCCAATCTTGATTTGTAAATTGAGAGTGATGGAGTATCCATCACGACCCTTGGTGAATTGTTCCAATGGTTAATTCATTCACTGTTAAAATTTTTCACCTTATTTCCAGTCTGAATTTATCTAGCATCAACTTTCAACCATTGTATCAAGTTATAAATGTCTATGCTAGATTGAAGAGACAATTATTAAATATTTGTTCTCCACATAGGTACTTTACAGACTGTGATCAAGTCAACCCTTAACGTTCTCTTTGTTAAACTAAATAGATGGAGCTCCTTGAATCGGTCACTAGAAAGCATATTTTCTAAGCCTTTAATCATTCACAAGTCTCTTGTCTGAACCCTCTCCAATTTGTCAACAACCTTCTTGAGTTGTGGGCACCAGAACTCGACACAGGATTCCAGCAGTGGTCCCACCAGTGCCAAACAGAGAGGCACAATTACCTCTGCCCTCCTACTTGAGATTCCCCTGTTTATGCATCCCATAAACAATAAGAAGTGTAACAGAAGCAAAGGAGGTAGGAATGTCTTACAGGCAGCGTCAGTGTCATCGACCCAAGCATTTAACAGGAAGGAAGCACTTCTAAAATGCAGGTGGCTGAGAAAAGCGAAACGCACTTGGAATGTCTAGTTGCTGGAAAATTCACTGAACTCAAATTTAATAGATAAAAATCCACTATGTAAAATGTACACTTCTAGAGATGATTCAGTAATAATGGTGACATAAAAGTTTTATGGACAGCTTTAGCTGTCAGAATAGTTCCTACATTATATAAGTCAATGTTTAGTAGAACTTTCAGCAGACAAAGCAGTACCTCTTTTATGTACATAGGGAAAGCTTTGTCCAGTTTATGTTGTTTTTTTCCCCATGAAATAGTTCAGTCTAGGATCTAGCTTTCACTAGAAATTATTTAGTGCCCTTTAGCCATTGACAGGGAAATATGTATAAGTCATCTTAACTGCAACTTAAAACTATGAGTGCCTTAGAAGTTAAAATCCATATTTGTGTAACCCTGTCAGGCAATAAAGCGTCTGCCTTCTAAATTAACATGGAGGATATACATACTCAGACTGTGAATCTGAGAGATTAAACCAATCCAGGGAAAGCATGGGGTTAAAATTAGAGAAGTGCAAAATGATCACTCTTTACTTTGTAGATTTTTACATGTGAAACTGGAGATTTTCTGTAAACATAAAACATGCATTTGCTTGGTGAGATGACAGTGCGGAGTGGGGGGAGGGTGTTGCCTGTAGAAATCATTGCTCATTTGTGTGAAAAAAAGCTACAATAAAGTAAACCAAAACCAAAAAAAAAAATGTATAGAACAAAAGATTTTTCTTTCTGGTTTATAGCTTAAAGTCCATGGGAGTTTTGCCATTGACTCGAATGGGAGAAGGATAGGTTCACAGTATACCCTGATTTTCTTTTTTAAAAACCATTCACACAACTTTGTTAAAGTCCAAAATAAAATAAGGACTTGGGACTTTTGTGCAGCTTTCTCTAGACCTCAAGAGTTTGCAGCTTAGGCATGTCTTAATGAGTTCAATGTTTTCATTTAAAGTTTGTGGCCCAAGTCACAGGCATGGTGTAGTACCAGAAAGAAGGGGCCACAGGTGGTGCTACCATTCTTACTTACATACGATAGGATGCAATCAGGTAGAGAGAGCAATTATAGCCAGACCATTATCACTGAGAAGCAGCATGGTCCAGAGGCTAAGGCACTGGACTGGGACTTTAGAGAGCCTAGTTCTGTACCTATTTGCCATGTGAGCTTTAGCAAGTCACACACCTCTCCCCTTCAATCCTTTGTCTTTACGATTTAACTAAGCACCTCAGGGCAGGGATCAGTGGTTTCCCCAGGAATTGAAATTAGGGGAGGGGGTGTTCGAATTTACAGGGTGTGTGTGTCAGGGCCAATGAGGGGTGAGACTGTGAGGGTGAAGGTGGGCTGTATGGCATCATAGTAAAAACTGAAAAATGTTTCATGGCCATTTTATTAGATTTAACTCATGTTTAAAATCATCACACAAATTAAAGTTGGCTACTGAAGCCTCCTATGAAGCACTACATGTACATCCTTCTTGGTTTCTTGTTATAATTTTGCACAACTCTTTTAATGAAACTTCTTGAATGCAATGCATTCATCTCTGGTGGCTTCTCGTGTGCCCGGTACTTCCATTTCTTCAATTGATATGCTCATTAGTTCATTCACATGATCAGGCAGAAGGTGACTTCTTTCAGAACACAAAATTCTATTCAATGATAAAAAAGAACTCAGCTCAACTGTAACTGTTGTGACTGGGAGTAGCAAGAGATGAATTCCTACTTCTTTCATCCCCAGATACAGAACACAAAGATCGGGTCGAGCCACTAGTGATGATGAAAAAAGAAGTTGAAGTCAAATCTTCATTCATTCATTGTATGATATTCCACTCTGTGTTCAAATTCTCTATTCTGTCCTGACCACATGGCAGCCCCATTGCTGGTAGTACCTCACTCCACTCAACTGTTGGTGTTTTATAGGACGGGCATCTGTAAAAGCTACATAGAGGTTGAGTAGAATCTAGAAGTCGCTGTTGTAGATTTTTAAGAATCAAGTCTGTGTACTTTTTCAGTTGTCTTAACAAACACTTCTTGTCTTCTTCACTTAAGGATTCAATATAAATGCCTTCATTAGTCAGCTTCTGGACTGAAGTCTTTGCTTCTTCCAGTACTTTTTCAATGGATAGGTCTCTGATTGATCCAAATGTAGCTTTTATTGCTGGACAAAATTTACTACTGTAGCAGCAGATGCCTGGATGGCATTGTTTAATGACCCAAGTGGTTTCAACAGTAGACTTATGAGAGAGAGAATGGCAATAGTCTTCTCTGAATGTAGTAGCAAAAGTAATCCACCAGCCTCACTACTTAGATCCATCCCATCTTGGTAGATACTTTCCAAAGCCAGTAATAACGTCTGGAGTAATTTTAAGACAACAGTCAAGGCTCGCTCATGAGAAAGCCAGCTCGTATTCCCAGGTTGGACTAATTTAAACTTTAGTCTCAGTGTATCTTCTATATTTTCCAAGATATTCAGTCTTTTTGGACTCTTGCTGAAAAAAAGAATATAATGAAGACATTAAATTTATAGCTTTTTAAATGTCTTTTGAAGATTCTGCAGCTCGTACTAGTGCTAGTTGAAGTAGATGGCCTCTGCAGTGTGTATAGGAGAGATTAGGGTTACATTTTTCTCTGAGCAAAGCTTGTACTCCACCATGTCTTCCAGAGAAGTTTACAGCTCCATCAAATGCACAAGCAGCCATCTGTTTGGGGTCCAATTGACAAGCATTTAAATCTTCTAAGATGTGGATTGTCACAGATGCAGCTGATGTGTCTTCCATAACTTGAACATCTAGAAATGCATCTACTGGCCTACCCCTGACATCAAGATAACATACACAATGACTTAATAATTGATTCTCATTTGCATCGATGCATTCATCAGCCATGTATGCAAATTTTTTGAATGTGGTGAGAGAGTTCTTCACTTTTTCAACTGTTGAGTCTTTCACTGTTGTACCACATGCTTCTAGCCAGTCAGTTGAGTTTCTTGAAGAAAGATAGTGAGCATTTGCTGGTCTTGTTCGGAACCAGTGTTCAAATTCAGTGACAATGCACTTAACATTGGCCTCCAGTTTGTAGTGTGTAGTATCTCTTGCTTAAATAAAAAGTAGGATGCCACAGCCATGTTTGTTCACATGAACTGTGTTGTGTCTCCAGCATTCTTAACAGCCTCATTAAGTACTTCTAAAATTGGCTTTGAAAGTGGGCTTATAAGGCTTTCTGCATGTTGATACACTCCAGAGGCCTGGTGTTTTGCAGCCTTTTCACGTAGTTTGTCAGCATTGGCTTTGCTGATTGGTCTGACAAACCGAGCTCCTCCACTTTTACTAATTATAGCATTGGGAAGCTTTTCTTCTTTGTAAGCTTTTTTGCAAGAGGTGCACCAGAAGCCTTTTGTAACTTCAATAAATGGGAATACTTTGACCGACAAACATCGGGAACTGCTTTTAGGTTTTGGAGACACTGTTTTTTCAGTAGGTAGCTGTATTTGTGCTTCGGGCTGGTCAGATGTAGATATATCCCTTGAACCTTCAGATGACATGTTGATATATTCTTGGTTCTTGATGTGTTCTTCACCTTGGTTAGTTTTTGAGGCCTTTGAGTGGAAAAATTGTTGTACAGGTCTGTCGCAACTTACGCGCATTTAACATGCGCGATTTCAGCTTTACGCTGTAGGACAGGAGTCCGGGGTCGTGGCCTCAAGCGGAAGAGGCGTGGCCTCAAGATTTAAAGGTCCTGGGGCACCTGCTGTGGCTGGGAGTCTCAGGGCCTTTAAATCACCCAGAGGGCTCCCAGCTGCAGAGGTGGATGGTAGCCCCTGGGGTGAACTAAAGAGCCCGAGGCTCCAGCCACCATGGAGCTCCAGGCCCTTTAAATGCCAGCCCCAGCCTGACTACCAAAGCTGCGGGCGGGATTTAAAGGGTTCCTCTGGGCTCCCCACCGTGGCGGGAAGCCCAGTGGAGCCCTTTAAATCCCACCTGCAGCTTTGGCAGCTGGGCCGGGGCCAGCATTTAAAGGGCTCCACCAGGCTTCCTGCCACTGAATCCGGAGCTGCAGGCGGGATTTAAAGGGCTTGGGGATGTAATTTTGAGTATACGTGGTTTTCGCTTTACACGCTAATCGCGGAACGGAACCCCCGCATAAGATAAGACTTGTCTGTATTGTTTTTTGTCTTTTCATTTTCCCTTTGACCTGCAACATATAAAAGAGATATGAATAAAGTAAATGTTTTGTTAGGATAATGCAAATTTAATATAAGGGTAATGCAAGTTACACCAAAACACATAACAGGTATAGATTTTTAAAAAAATACAATTTTTTAAAAAAAATGTATTTAATTTAAATTGACTTTTGAAAAGTATGCTATCATGGGATAAGAGGGAAGTCCTCTCATGGATCAGTAACTGGTTAAAAGATGGGAAACAAAGGGTAGGAATAAATTATCCGTTTTCAGAATGGAGAGAGATAAATAGTGGTATCCCTGAGGGATCAGTACTGGGACCATTACTGTTCAACATATTTATAAATGATCTGGAAAAATGGGCAAACAGTGAGGTGGCAAAATTTGCAGATGATACAAAACTATTCAAGATAGTTAAGTCCCAGGCTGACCGTGAAGAGTTACAAAGGGATCTCACAAAACTGGGTGATTGGGCAACAAAATGGCAGATGAAATTCAATGTTGATAAATGCAAAGTAATGCACATTGGAAAACAATCTCAACTATACATACAAAATGATGGAGTCTGAATTAGCTGTTAACACTCAAGAAAGATCTTGGAGTCATTGTGGATAGTTCTCTGAAAGCATCCACTCAAGGTGCAGCAGCAGTCAAAAAAGCAAACAGAATATTGGGAATCATTAAGAAAGGAATAGATATAAGACAGAAAATATCATATTGCCTCTATATAAATCCATGGTACGTGCACACCTTGAATACTGTGTGCAGTTCTGGTCACCCCATCCCAAAAAAGATATATTGGAATTGGAAAAGGTACAGAGATGGGCAACTAAAATGATTAGGGGTATGAAACAGGAGTCGAGATTAAAATGACTGGGAATTTTCAGCTTAGAAAAGAGACAACTAAGGGAGGATATGATAGAGGTCTATAAAATCTTGACTGGTGTGAAGAAAGTGAATAAGGAAATGTTATTTAATCCTTCACATAACACAAGAACTAGCAGTCACCCACTTAAATTAATAGGCAGCAGGTTTTAAAAAAAACAAAAAGAGGTACTTCTTCACACAACATAAAGTCAACCCGTGGAACTCTTTGCCAGGGGATGCTGTGAAGATCAAAACTATAACAGGATTAAAAAAAGAACTAGATACCGTAAATTCCTGGAGAATAGGTGCATCAGTGGCTATTAGCCAGGAAGGGGAGGGATGCAACACCATGCTCTGAGTGTCCCTAGCCTGTTTGCCAGAAGCTGGGAATGGGCAACAGGGGATGGATCACTTGATGATTATCTGTTCTGTTCATTCCCTCTGAAGCACCTGGCCTTGACCACTGTCGGAAGACAGGATACTGGGCTATATGGGCCGTTGGTCTGACCCAGTATGACCATTCTTATGTAAAAATTAATTATAATAATAAAAATGTTTAGTACAGAAACTCTCCAACATAATGACCTCTCAAGATAGCAATGATGTGAGATAACAACCTTGGCAAATAATGCATTTTAAAAATCTTGGCTTACTAGGAAACATATTTATATAAGTTTCCATTCCCAGTCACAAATCTAGCATTCTGGAACGAGGTCACTAAAATATAGTCCAACAAACAAATGTTTATTTAACATACCCCTCACTTTTCCCTCCACCGCACCCCACTCACCGGTGGTGTCCTTGGTCAGTAGAGACTCAGAGTTCAGAGGTGCTTTCACGTGAGTACACCTTCCAGGTGGGAGGCAAGAAGGCACCTTGCTCGTTCCTCCAGCTGCTCACTGTTCGCTCTGGCCACTGCTGTTTGTTGTGCCACTGTTCACTCCACCACTCTGTTGCCAGTGGCCCTGCACAGTCACCTTCTGCTGCCACCTGCCACTGTGACCTCTGCAAGTTGGTCTCTTAAGGTTCCACCAGCTCTCAGTGATTTCAGCTGAGCTCTCTGTGGGGGAACCTCACTGCTAGTGCAGTCTGGGCTGTCTCTTCCACAGAAACACTGTCCCCACAGCAGGACTAAGCACTTAGACCTGATTATCAGTGATTTCAGCTGCAGTGGTCATTTAACAGAACAAAAGACTATCTATGGAGCCTAATCAGCTCTGTCTTTAAACAGTGGAGAGGGACAGGTCCCCACCCTCTCTCTTCATGCCCTCAATCAGCACAGGCTAAGTACAGTTCTACTGCCCTTTACTCACACAATAAGAACAACAACATTTCATTCTCCCCCCCTCCCCACACACACACACGTACCCATATTCAAGTAATTTGTAATCCAACCCAGCCAAAATCTATCACTTAGGCAACACAGCTCTGTTTGCTGGCTACCTAGGTAGATTAGATGTGAATGTAAATACAATCTGGTCCTGAAGCCTTTCCCCCCAGCCCCAGCTCATCTCTAGCTGTCAGGGAGAGCTCATTTAGACTTTGCTTACAAATCATCATTTGAAATTATTAGGTTGGCCAACATCACTGAAATGAATGCACTGACATTGTCATAAAAAACAACAGCTGTATAAGGAAGCCAGTCTATGTTCATACTTTTCAAATCTATTATACTTTTTCAGATACACGCATTGGGGAAATTCAGAGTGGGTGTAGGGAAATCACTGGCAGGGATTGTTTCTTCCCATGTGTGTATCAAGCGTTCAGCACAACGGAGCCCTGTCCTTGGCGGAGGCTTCTAGCCACACAAATGAATAATGATTAAGCATGTATTAAGTAGGGTCACTGTTTTCCTCAAGAGATTACAGGCCCAATTCATGACTGCCCCTGAGCTCTGCTCAGGGTAGCATCAGCATTTTTCAGCAAGAGGATTCCCTAACTGGCCCGCAATCTGTTGAAGTCTGCCAGAAAACCACAGCTGCATGCACCTGTAAGAAGGGGTCCAGAGTTCATTGATTTAAAACATCAAATCTGGACACTTCCATTTTCAAAGAGAACCGGGGTCAAGGGGCATAATTGCCAAATGATATTTATGGGAATGCTTTGATTTCTGCAAATAAGAATAGATGCATCAGGCATTTTTAGAGTCAAATAACCCAGTGGGTTGTGATTATTTTGGCTGATGCATGCAGAAGGAGCATGTAGCACGTTCTGCTGAAAAGAGTCAAAGTCAACCAAAAGGAACATGCTGAAAGGAACCAGAACTACAGAGACCAAAAAGGGAACTGAAAGTCCATTTACCTGCTTTTGTGTTTTTTTTCAGGTTGACTAGTCCCTTTTGACAGTACTGTTACTTTTAAGATTGACTTTTTATCACTGAAGCTTTTTCTCTCATCCTTCAGATGATGACTTCTCAAGGGAACTTGCAGTTTTGACTGCAAATTGGCTCTTCCATCCCACCAAGGAGCCAGGGGGATCTCTGCTACTTTCTCCCTTTCTAGTTCAATGAGAAGCAACTAGGGCACTTGCTGTTCTCAGAGTGGATTTCTAGTGCAACTTCATGGTGGGTCAGTGCTGCACTTAATTCAGCCAGAGTGGATAACACAAAGCTTCCATGCCACTGACTATAAAGTTATATCCATCCAGGCAATATTAAATATTCCCCTTCTCAACCCACTGATCCTAGGCAACAAATATTGGAAGCAGATGGGCATAAACACATATATGGCAGACAGCAATCGGCTTGATCCTGTCGTGCATGGGGGGAAATGGTGCTGTGTATACATATTACTAATTGATTGCAGTCTTCCCTTTGGGTCATGGTATCAGTGTGCCGGCATACTTGCTTACCATCAGCAAGCTCTGAGTTTCACTTCACAAAATTATTTCATATTATTTTAATTGAATGCAGCAGCCTGTGATCAAGAAAGTGAGGCTTTTAACTTAATCATTGATCAGTTATTCATAAAGATGCTGCTTTTGCAGCTTTCTAGTAAAACTGCTGATTTGTTTTGTTTTTATGTATGATAAAAAAATGGAAATTGAATGAAGCACTCTCTCCACACCTTAAAACTCTGTAAGGCTGTTAGATGGGATACACTCAAATCACCAGAATGGTGCAAGTATCTGTTTAAATATTGTGGAACCACATATCCCATTAACATAGAGAACAGGTGATAGGCTGGTATAAGTTTTAATCACATGAACATGGGATGCTACATTAATTACAAGCAGCAAAGTGATGAATGGACTATTTGGATTTCAGTCTCATCTAGCGGCCCTATTGTACATGAACTGGTACATGCATTTGACATTGCTCAGAAATTTAAAATGTCAGAAGCAAGAAGTGACAGGGTGCAGGTAAAAGTCAAAATCACATGAAAAATGCAAATCATATGAATATCACCTGTCATATGTGTTGTATAATATACAATATATTACAGACAGTACTACATTCAGTACTGCAGGTATAGCATGCAGTATAGTTAAGCTTGCCTGACACTTTCCATTATAAGACCCTGTTTTCAGTTGCTTGTAACTTTGCCAAATTGTAACCATTCCAGGTGAAACTTGGTGTCTGTGTCAGGCTGAATTATTTTCTCCCAAAAAACTTTCAGTAAAAATGATTCAGTCATTTCTCAGAATGAGATTAGGGGGAAATACTTTAAAAAAAAAACAAAACATGGGGGTGGAAAAATCTTACAACTGTATTAATCGAAAAGCTCTAGCACCTCCATGTTTTGAAGCATGGGCTAGAAATTTGGCAGGAGGGTTGGCTTTGTGTTAGGGATGTGTCTTTTGCTATCCACATTTGGCCTATAAAGCTTTGAAAATTCTCAGTTCACATCTGCTCAGTAAAAGCTTGTTAGAGTTTGCCAGCTAAAATTCTCTAAAAATTCCCTGTGTTCTGAGCATGCTCCTTCATGTTGACTGGACTGTGCATTTGCAACCCACAGAGCAACTAAGCATGCTCCACCCCAGGGCTAAAGGGGCTGTGCAGATTTTTCCTTAAAATTGCTGCTCCTGGCACTAGAATTGAGAGCAGGAATTAGAGAGCTAAGGGTCCTCACTGCCTCCCCAGAGGCTCTCAATATTCCTTACAGAAACCTAATAGCCAGTATAATCCAAGCACTGCTAAAGATAAATGAGATGAAGGCTTTACTGAATGTGTTTGATAATGACAAAAAATGCAATTGAAAAAGAGGTCACTTACAAACAGTGCTCAATGCAACTTGCAAAGGAAGTCTAATGTTTTCAGTGAGTATTGGATCAGACCCATAGCTAGCCCTGCTCTCTGAAATGTCCCCCTTTCCTTGTTTCTCATTTATTTTAAATTCTCGTCAAAGTGCTTGTATGGTAGATGAAAAGAATAGCAATTAAGAGGAAAATATAAAATGCCATCTTTTAATATATAATATTGAGTTTTTATCCTTTCCCCTCTGGCACCCTTTTAATGTAAGTAAAATAAAAAAAAGTTTATGAATCTAATTTCAAAAAACCCTGCTCACATGCATTATCAATGAAGAATTTCCATGGCAATACTGCTTTGATCCTAATAATCTTATTTATAGGAGAAGCAGTTTTCATATTCCATTTGCAATCTCCCCAGATTACCATAACCATACATGATCAGTTATTAAGATCGACTGATTGTATCTATGCAGGACGAGATATCTTACTTAAATATCTAAAATGTGAAAAACTGAGTGAATTAAATGCTCATTCACGTTGGCATATTGACACCACAAGGGAGTGAAGTCCTCTACCGTATTTATCCACATAAATTGTGACACAGAGGCCCATTGCTTGTTCACTATTTGTGTCAGCAACTCATCAGGCCTGACATGCTCACTACACCTAATCTGCTGTTGTAAGGATATATACCCCAAAGGTGGCATGTAATACTTCATTGGAAAACTAACTGGCTGATCATTAATATTCTTGTATGATGTATGTACGGTAATCCTACAAAGGACTTTATAGAAATATATACTGGAAATATGTGACTAAAAGGTGTTTAAACCAGGCATGTCAGGGGAAGCTGATAAACAGTTTTTTTTTCCCCCAGATAAAGGAAGCAGTTTTGCCTGCCTGAGTGTGTGTCTCATGTAAATTTAGCGAGGAGTGACCAAAGACAAAGAAAAACATATTTGTATGGCAGGCAAAGAAAACCTTCAGGAGAACAAGTATGGGGGAAAGTGATCACTTAATCTCAGTGGGGGATGGCGACTGAATTCACCAGGAGGCCTTCCTGCCCCTTGAAGCAGGATCAATGAACTTGGAGAGAGAGAGACTTTCCAAAGGTTTGCTGGACTATAAAAGAGAAGGCAGAGAAGCCCTAAGTTACCCTTCACCTGAGGAGACAAGAAAAACCAGCACCTTGCACTCTCTGGGGATCCTGACTAAGAGCTATTCGGCCACTGCTGGAAAAGATTGGTGAGGAAACTACCTTGGACAAAGCCAGCAGCTTGTTAAGTTAGCAATTAGCCATTAGAGTATTTGTACTTTGGTTTGTTTGTAACCCTATCTCAGGGGTTCCCAAAGTTGGTTTGCAACTTGTTCAGGGTAAGCCCCTGGCGAGCCACAAGATGCTTTGTTTACCTGACCATCCACAGGTACAGGTGCTCACAGCTCCCAGTGGCCGTGGTTCACAGTTCCCGGCCACTGGGAGCTGCATGCAGGGCATGGCTACACTTGCAGATGTAGAGCGCTTTGAGTTAAAGCAGCCTTCAGAGAGCGCAGTAGGGAAAGCGCTGCAATATGTCCACACTGACAGCTGCAAGCACACTGGTGTGGCCACATTTGCGGCACTTGCAGCAGCCACAGAGAGCAGTGCATTGTGTTAGCTATCCCAGCATGCAAGTGGCTGCAATGTGCTTTTCAAATGGGGGGGTGGGCTGGAGTGTGACAGGGAGAGTGTTGTGTGTATGTGGGGGGAGAGAGAGTGGGTTTTTTGGGGGGCTAAGAGCATGTCAGCATGCTGTCTTGTAAGTTCAGACAGCAGCAGATCCCTGCTTCCCCCGCTCCCATCTCTCTTTCTCTCACACAGCAGTCCACAGTCATGGTTTGCTTTGATATCCGCATTTCATGTATTCACCCAAACAAATGGCATTTGAAGACACATCATCAACACAAAAAACTGTTAGAGAAAATTAAGACTGATACCGGAGGGGAAGGGTCAACAAGTGTGGATCTGGAAGAATGATATATGGACTAGAAAAGTACAAGAAACTCAGCCCAGTAGGCAGCCAGGGATCAGACAGCATATCTGGAGAGTGTAATTAAATCAGAACTGTATGACTGTATTGCATTTAGTTTTGATAATTATTAATGTATCCTTTATATCTTGCCTCCATAATACATACTCCACCCCATTACACACAGAGAAGGCTCTAATCATTTGTATTCTGCTTTAATCTTAGCATAAAATCCAAGTTTGATTTTACAGCTTTAAGTGTATCAACTCCTTTCTACAAGTTTGTGGCCCTGGGAACAGGTCTTAGGAAATTCATTCTCTTCCCCCTTCAGGCAGCTTTTAGAATCATCTCTCCTGCCCTGATATCTGCCAAAGCCAAAATAAAAACCTCACTGGCATCCTGAATCATCTATCAATGAAGAGTCCCTCCTCTATGCATTTTAGGTTTGTAAAATACACTTGCCATCCTAGGCTCCTGGACCATACACAGTGTAACACAAAATGAATCCATAGAAAAAAGGGTGGTGTGGCCTCTAAAGTGGGCAGGACCCAAACCAACGTATTGAATTGCACCAGAAACAGAACAGAAGGCACTACAGATCAGGAAGTAGAGGTGTAATGGACTTCCCAAGAGAAGCACCACTAAACGTCCAGGTAGTTATTCTCCATTAACCTAAGTGACAGACTGGCCTCCAGAGCTACCCCATACGGCACACATTAGTCATCCAAGTTTGATATTAATGTTCAAAAGTTGATTGCAAATCTAACTGGGTCATAGCCCTTAAAACAAGTTGGGAGATCAAGAAAACAGATCTTCTTGGCTGTCCCATTATGTTCTATAGAGTTTCCACTGATGTAGCACTTTTCACACCACATCTGAGGAAACCTGTTTGACAGTGGTGTGCCCCGCCTGCATTGCATGCCCCTGAATTTACAAAAAACATGATTCAACTGGCAGCCCGAGGGCCAGATCTGGCCCATGGGATGATTCCATCCGGCCCCTGAACACGCATTGCAGAACAAAATGGTGTTCTCTGCACAGTGTGACATGACATGCACCGTATATGCAAGGTCAAGCTTCATGGAGGATGCCTTTTTGTGGAACGTCACTAAAAAGGTTGGACCACCTAACACATTCAAAGAGTAGAGAATAGAATCATCCATGACAGAACAGAGCTAGCCACACAAACAGTGTAACACAAAATGAATCCATAAAAAAAAGGGCGGTGTGGCCTTGCTAAAAAGGCCACAGCACGCCACTGCTGTTTGAATTGTTCCCCCTGCATTCTTTTTATACAGACTCATCTTTGTAAGACATTTCCTGTTTTCACTTGGATTTAAAACCATCTATAGCTTCTCATGTTATATGGAGCAGGGACAACAGGTGTTTGGGAGGTTTGTTACAGTGGTGGGTGTTGTGGGAGAAAAGTAACTCAATAGTGGTACAGCCACCTCCCTCCGATCAGTACCATGTAACCTGTTGTGTATTTGGTTGTCATGGTTTTGTTGCTATGGCAACTGAGTTAGATTATTATGGGTTAGCTCAACCGGTTGCAACCGGCTGGGGAGCTCTCTGTATATATGTAAATAAAATGGAGGTTTTGGTTAGCTGCCTGCTCTCTGGCCTCAAGTGATTGCTTTCTACACCGGCTGCCCCAAGGATATAACACTGGCGACGAGGGTGAGACTCCGGTGCTGCTCCAGTAACAGAAGGAAGTAGAAGTTAAGGTAAAGAACAAACAAACAAAAAAGCTGCTTGTTGCACTGACTGTGAAAGTGAAACTAAAAATCATGGCTACTCTGACCAGGCCCCTGGAGCCTTTTGATGAGAATACAGAGCAGTGGCATGTGTATACTGAGCGTTTTGAGCTTTTTGGTATTGCAAATGACATTACAGAAGCGAAGAAGGTGCCAATATTCTTAACTGTTGTAGGGGCTAAAACCTACTCTCTGCTACGCAGCTTACTACACCCTGTTAAGCCTGAGACTAAATCTTACAGTGACATTGTGGAAATCCTGGGGTCTCATTTCTCCCCAAAACCACTGGTAATTGCTGAAAGATATAGGTTCCACAAAAGAGACCAAAAGGAAGATGAAACAGTTGTACAATTTGTAGCCATTTTAAAAAAGCTAGCAGAACACTGTGAATTTAAAGAAATGTTACATGATGCCCTGCGTGACAGGTTAGTGTGTGGCCTGTACAGTGAAGCTATACGGAAGCGCCTACTGACAGAGGCTCAGCTTACCTTACAGAAGGCTGTTGATATTGCTGTCTCCATGGAACTGGCTACAAGGGAGGCACAATACATCGGTGCATCCCCTAGGGTGCAAAAAGTGTCACAAGAACCGACCCACAAAACTGTGCAGAGTCAAGAATGTTACCGCTGTGGTAAGCCGGGTCACCAGGCATCAGAATGCTGGTGTAAGGACCTGGTGTGTCGACACTGTGGCAAAAAGGGACACATTGAGTGTGCCTGTAAACAAAAGAAAAAGAGGCCTGTGGTCTGGCCGACAAAAAGAGGAACCCTGCATACCCTAGAGCAGACCCAGGATGATCAAGGTGACACCTCATCGCAAGAGGAAGTGCCACTGCATGTTTTGTCTTTGGCAATGGGCTCACATGAATACTGGGTAACCCCGTTATTGGATGGCAAACGTATACGCATGGAACTGGACACCGGTGCAGCCGTCCCACTGATCTCCGAGACTGTGTATAAAGAAAAGCTACAGCATCTTCCGCTTAAGGCAACAAAAACTGTTCTGAAGACGTATACGGGAGAAGCTGTGCCTATGCTGGGCACTATTGATGTTAAGGTGGAGCTCAATGGACAGGTGGCTAAATTGCCACTGTTTGTGGTGAGAGGTAACTACCCAGCCTTAATGGGTAGGTCTTGGCTTGGGAAGATTCAACTGAACTGGGCAGAAGTGCACCGGATGACTAAAGAAGAAACCAGTCTAACCCCTATACTAAGGAAACATGCTGCTGTTTTTGGAGATGATTTGGGAAGTATGAAGGGAATCACTGTGACATTGAACATTAAACCTGGCAGTCCACCAAAATATCTGAAAGCCCGAACTGTGCCATATGCCATCAGGCCAAAAGTTGAAGCAGACCTGGAGCGCCTGGTCACCAATGGAGTCCTAATACCAGTTACCCATAGCTCATGGGCCACTCCTATCGTTCCAATCGTGAAGAAAGATGGCTCTCTCCGGATTTGCGGTGATTTTAAAGTCACTGTCAACCCAGTGTTGTGTGCAGAGCAATACCCGCTTCCCCGCATCGATGACCTCTTCGCAGGCCTGGCTGGGGGACAAAAGTTCAGTAAGATTGATCTGAGTCAAGCATATTTACAGATGCACGTCGATGAAAAGTCCCAAGAGCTGTTGACTATTGTGACTCATAAGGGGCTTTATCGATACTGTCGTCTACCCTTCGGAATAACATCTGCTCCCGCCCTGTTCCAGAGGGCTATGGACCAGATCTTGTGTGGCTTGTCAGGAGTTCAGTGCTATCTGGATGATATCCTGGTCACTGGAAGAAATGAAGAGGATCACTTAAAGAATTTAGAGGCTACCCTACAAAGACTGGAAGAGTATGGCCTACGAGTTCGCAAAGACAAGTGTGAATTCTTCAAGCCCTCTGTTGAATATTTGGGACATATCATTGATTCTGCAGGTCTTCATAAGGCCCCTGCAAAAGTTAAAGCTATTGTGGAGGCTCCCCCACCTCGAAATGTAAGCCAGCTGCGCTCGTTTCTAGGACTCCTGAACTATTATGGAAAGTTCATCTCACAGTTAGCCACACTGCTAAAACCACTTCATGAGCTTCTTGGGCAGAACAAGGCCTGGAAGTGGACTGAAGCCTGTGATGTTGCGTTTAACAAAGCTAAGGATGCATTGCTAAATTCTGAAGTTCTAACGCACTTTGATCCATCCTTACCACTGCAATTGGCCTGCGATGCCTCCCCTTATGGAGTGGGAGCAGTCGTGTCACATATTATGCCTTCAGGAGAAGAGAGACCTATTGCTTTTGCTTCACGCACTCTAAGCAAAGCAGAAACTAACTACGCCCAAATCGAACGTGAGGCATTAGGAATTGTTTTTGGAATTCGGAAGTTTCATCAGTACCTGTTTGGGCGAAAATTTACTCTTCTCACAGACCATCGACCTCTGACATCAATTTTTGGACCTTACACAGGCATTCCCCCATTAGCTGCTAGTCGTATGCAACGTTGGGCATTGTTACTTTCAGCACACACATATGAAATCAAATATCGGAAATCCACTCTACACGGCAATGCAGATGGCCTCTCAAGGTTGCCTTTGCCGGTCAAACACCAAGATAGTGCCCACAAGGAAATCTTCTACTTTGAACAGGTAGAGAATACACCCATCACTGCTACTCAGATAAAGAAGGCAACTCGCGTTGACCCAGTATTGTCCCACGTTATGGACCTGGTGATGCATGGAACATCTCGACAAACCTCTCCGGTCTCATCCGACCTTGTTCCCTACATGTCCAAGCGGACGGAGTTATCGGTCCAATCTGGTTGTTTGTTGTGGGGGAGACGTGTCATTATTCCACCACCACTGAGATCACAGATGTTAGAACAGCTACATTCCGGTCACTGTGGAATAGTGCGCATGAAGGAAATTGCACGAAGCTATTTTTGGTGGCCTGGACTGAACAGCGCTATTGAAGAGAAGGCAAAAGCTTGTATGTCATGTCAGGGTGTGAGGAATGCACCCCAGTGGGCACCCCTACACCCATGGGACTGGCCTGAAAACCCGTGGCAACGTATTCACGTTGACTTTGCTGGCCCCCTTGAAGGAAGCATGTTCTTGGTGGCAATAGATGCCCATTCTAAATGGCCAGAAGTCTCTATAATGCAGTCCACTTCTGCAGAGAGTACTATCCAAAAACTACGAGGACTCTTTAGTCGTTTTGGTCTGCCAGAACAACTTGTGAGCGACAACGGACCGCAGTTCGTTTCTCAGGAGTTTCAAAATTTTATGAAAGCAAATGGGATACACCACATCACGTCAGCACCATATCATCCGTCCACCAACGGATTAGCTGAAAGATTTGTGCAGACAATGAAAAACGCTTTGAAATCAGCAAGGGGACAACACTCCATTCAAAAGCGTCTGGATACCTTTTTACTTTCCTACAGAAACACACCTCATGCTACGACCCACGCATCTCCGGCCTTTCTAATGATGGGACGACAGCTGCGTACTTGCTTTGATCTGCTGAAACCTTCTGAACCTCGACAAATTGTGCAACATCAGCAGCAATATCAAGTCATCAGACGGGCACCCAGAGCAAAAGACCGAACCTTTAGCCCGGGACAGCCAGTTTTGGCTCGGAATTATACTTCCAGAGCTAAATGGGTTCCGGCCACAGTCATCACTCAAACAGGACCTGTTTCCTACACAGTCCGGACTGCAGAGAATCTTACCTGGCGGCGACATGTAGATCAGCTGTTGCCAGGTCATGCCAGTCCTCAGGACCCATCTGCAGTTGAGGGGTCTGACTTCACCTCTTCTGGTGAGGGATCGAATCACGAGTCACCTGTTTCTGACTGTTCTCCTCCATTACTGCCGGCGGCTGAGATACCCCTTTGCCCAGCACGAGCTGATACCACCTCCTCACCTGTTCGTGCTGCGGACCCTGAGCCCCTAGTGCTTTCGGGTGCAATAACACCAGTAGTTCGCCGTAATCCACCTAGAGACAGAAGGCCTCCTCATCGGCTGGATCTTTAGCTAGGGCGAACCCACGGTTATGGGGCAAAATAATCCCCAGGGTTTAGCCGGGAATGGAGGCAGTCTACCCTCCTTCTCTAGTCTAGTGTGTGTTTTATTTAGGGGATGTTCTTATTAGGGGGGGAGGAATATGTTGTGTATTTGGTTGTCATGGTTTTGTTGCTATGGCAACTGAGTTAGATTATTATGGGTTAGCTCAACCGGTTGCAACCGGCTGGGGAGCTCTCTGTATATATGTAAATAAAATGGAGGTTTTGGTTAGCTGCCTGCTCTCTGGCCTCAAGTGATTGCTTCCTACACCGGCTGCCCCAAGGATATAACATAACCTAAACACATCACTTTAATCTCTCTTCCTTTTATCCTTTGGTGTTTTGTCCTTGATTTGCTGCTGGTGAGTTGATGAAGTCAATGGCCCCCATCAATATTAGACTTCGTCATGTCCATCAGGAGTTCCAGTCAAGTGCAGCTACCCCCCATAAAGCCAGCCTAAGCACTCTAAGAGTGTTGACCAGAACTTGATTTACTGCATTTTTTACTTTCCAAGTACAATATCTGCCTTCATTTTTACACAGAAGCCAATGGGCCTGTTGATATATAGAATATCAATTAAAATCTCTTAAATAATAAATAAAAACAATACTTAACACATAGAACAAATTCATACAATAATCTTAAGATTACCCTGCACGCAATAGAACCATACATAATTTCATGAAAACAATATGTACTCTTTAGCTCCAGTAACCGTATTACTGGAAATAGATTCTCTACAATCCTTCTTCAAACAGCCATTTAAACCCCAGGCTTAAAGAAGATTATGCTGTTTGCTGATTTAAGCTGAAAGGGAAGCCTGCTCCAGTCATCTGGAGGCTCCAACGGAAAATGCTCATCTGCCAAATTCTCTCTTTATCCTAATACAATGTACAGCATCTAAATTGTGGTGATAAATCTCAAAGCAAAATCATTCTCCTGTCCAAGGTAACATTTAAGGCAGTTTCTGGGATTTATCAAGCATTCTGAGGGATTGTTTTAACTTTGGTCTAACAATGATAGGATCTTGCCTGCTCTGCCTGATCTGCTAAAGATGTTTTATTGTAATGTTAATACTGAACCTTTTCACATGCCTCCCTAAAAACAAGGATCACTCACTTTCTAAGGGAACAGGCAATCTGCCAGAGGAAACGGATGGTTTTGCATGATACTGGATTGGGACTCAGGAGATCTGGTTCAATTCCAAACTCTGCAACTCACTTCCTACGTGACCATGGACAATCACTTGGGCCCAGATCCTCAAAGATATTTAGGACCCTAATTCCCCTTGATTTCTATGGGACTTAGGCACCTACACACCTTTGAGGATCTGGGCCTTAGTCCCTCCACCTCACTTCCTCATCTGTAAAATGAGGATAACAAGAGTTCTCACTCTCCACCTTTGTCTCATCTATTTCGACCGGAGGCTCTCAGGGCAGGGACTGCCAGGGATTATGTAGTTGTACAGTGTCTGGCACAAGGGGCCACAATCTCAGCTAGGCCCTCTAGCTGCTACTGTTGTACAAATAGGCAGTAATGTCACATTGCCAATTAACTTCCTATACTCTGGTGCGAGGACTCTCAACCTTTCAAGACCACTTTACCCCTTTGAGGCGTCTGATTTGTCTTACGTCTCCAAGTTTCACCTCACTTCAAAACTAGCAGCTTGCAAAATCAGACATAAAAATACAAAAGAGTCACAGCCACACTAAGTACTGAAAAATGTGCTGACTTTCTCATTTTAACCATATAATTATAAAATAGATCAATTGGATTATAAATATTGTGCTTACATTTCAGTGTATAGTACACAGAGCAGTATAAACAAGTCATTGTCTGTATGAAATTTTAGTTTGTACTGACTTCCCTGGTGCTTTTTATTTACCCTGATGTAAAACTAGGTAAATATCTAGCTGAGAAGACCTCTGCATACCCCCACGGGTACACGTATCCCTGGTTGAGAACCACTGCTCTGGTGGATACAGTGGGTTACTCAGGCAAAATGAAGAGACGGTCTGAAAGAAAAGAATGAATATGTTGCCTCTCACATTATTCCACTGCACATTCCTCTGTGGTTTGTACTACTTCATACTATAGCAAAGATGCTGAACACTGAGGAGGCCCTGTGCAGGGCATTCCTGCCCAGTCATTTTTCAGGTACTTTAGATACCAAGTCCTCCACATATACTGGTCATGCCAAATAATTACTGAGTTCTCTAATGACCTTTTTATTCCTGTATCAGAGGGGTAGCCGTGTTAGTCTGGATCTGTAAAAGCAGCAAAGAATCCTGTGGCACCTTATAGACTAACAGACGTATTGGAGCATGAGCTTTCGTGGGTGAATACCCACTTCGTCGGATGCATGTAGTGGAAATTTCCAGGGGCAGGTAGTTGTACAGTGTATATATTTCCACTACATGCATCCGACGAAGTGGGTATTCACCCACGAAAGCTCATGCTCCAATACGTCTGTTAGTCTATAAGGTGCCACAGGACTTTTTGCTGCTTTTTATTCCTGTTACCCACAGAGTTTGGGTATTTTAATCCCAGTCCCTAACCTTTATTGTCCACTATCATCAACAACATTTGATAAAAGGCAGCAAAACCTATTAGAATAATACACTACATCTGATTTTTTAAACAATGCAGTTAATGCAGCATTATGCCTGGCAATCTGACACAATTTATAGATTTAATCATTTAATGCTCAGCACTTCAAACTTTCATTCTATGTGTAATTTCATATGTGAAATTATTTATCAATAGGAGATGGCTCTACTTCAAAACAAGTAAAAATACAATTAGATGCAGCAGAGCAGAATAAATTTCTCATAGTAATATTGTTAGAGCAGTGTGTACAACTCTTCTATAAGGCCTTATAGTGAAGCTCAATTCTCATATGACATAATGCCTCTAAATATACCACATAATTAGCAAAATTACATAGTTAATGAAGGGAAAATTAATGGATCTCTGTAACATTTTATAAGCCTGTAAGAACAGCTACTTGTCATACATCGCTAGGAAGTAATTGCAGCAGAGTCAATTGCATGAACTCATTAAGCTTTTAACAATACAAACTGGGCAAGCTATTTCCCAAAGAGAATCTCTTCCAAATGTGCTGCTCACTGTGTCCCCAGGCTCCAGGGGCGCAGGGGAACAGATTTCAGGGCTGGCATTTCAGACAGACCTTCTGCTAAAATTTTCCATTGCCCAGCACAAAGAATTTGGGGAACCCAAGCTGTTTGGCTAGAGAGTGAGACTGCGTTTTGCCCTAGAGCAAAGGGTACTGTACCATCAAACAATTATACACAAATATTGAACGTGATGTCCTAAAATCTGTTATGTTCATATAGAAAAATGTATAGAACAAGCCTATTGATTGGGTAGCACTGTTGTGTTTGGGAATGCTCCAGCACAGCCCTACAGTATGTATTTAGTTCTGCATACACCTGAAAAAGTTAACTTCTGGTCTCTTTAATGTGAAGGTATGTAATGAAATACAAAGGTCTTAGTACAGTTGACTCAAATTTCTCTCCATTTTTTAAACAAATTATTCAGAGATAAATGGTATGTCTATACTGCAATGTAAGCCCAGTTTTAGTGGGCCTGGAGCCTGAGGTTGAAAGCCAAGGGCTTGAGCATCCACACTCACTCATGATCTTAGGTTAAAATTTGAGCCTGGGCCCCACACCCAGGCTTCAGCATCCACACTGCAGTGCACAGACTTGGCTCAAAACTATCATAACCCCGACCTCCTTGAGCCCTCCCAAAATGTGGCCACTCTAGTCCTTTGTTCATGGTACAGTGTGAGAAAACCTGACTGTCCACTTCAAATGTTACAGGAAGTTGTTGCACCTGGCAACACGTCCTGCCAAGCTGTCTACATGCTCCCGGCAACCGAAACCAGAAACATGGAGGAGTCAGCGTTTGAAGAACTTCTCTTCCTTGGACTTTCACTTCTAGTTCAGGAAACAAGCAGAGCATCCATAAGATGCCAGTGGAGATTTTAGCAGCGTTTTCTGACCTACCAAATGTGCCTGATGGAGAAGGATAATGACAATACAGACACAGAAGACTTGCATTGGCTGATGCTGCTGACTATTCTCACTATAGCCACATATGCCCCTATGTCAGTGCTTCTGGAGAAGGGCCACAAGCACAAACTGGTGGGATTACATCATCATGCAGACCTAGGAAGACCAGCAATGGGTCCAGAACTTTATCATGAAGAAAGCTACATTTCTGGAGGTTTGTGAGCAGCTTGCCCAAACCCTCAAGCATAATGGGACACGCGTGAGGGCAGCCATCCTGTTCTAGAAATGGGTTGCCATAGCCACCTGGAAGCTGGTTACTACAGACTGCTACATGTCTGTTGCTAACCAGTTTGGTGTTGGAAAGTCAACTGTGGGTAAAGTAATGGCAGTGGTTTCTGCGGCAATCAAGTGTGTGAGTTCCCCAATATTCCTGAAGTAATTGCTGGCTTTGTGCAAATGCGGTTTCCAAGGTGTGCCAGGAACCACTGAAGGAACTCGTGCTCAGAGTTTGCCCTTCTCAAGTTGAAATGAGTAAATAAACCGCAAAAGGTACTGCTCCATTTTTATGCAGACCCTTGTGGGCCACAAAGGCCAATTTATGGATGCTAACATCAGCTGCACTGGAAAAGTTCACTGAGGTTTTTCTGCCGATATGGAGTCTGCTTTCACGGACAGGCTGGTATATTATTCCCACCAAATGACATTGTCATAAAGGGCGCTGCTGTCCCCATTGCTATTCTGTGGGATCCTGCCTTGGTTTATGAAACCATATCCTGATCTCAGAGGGCCTGGCAAAAAATTACGCTCAGTAGGTGTAGAATCTTGCTTGAACATGCATTTGGCAGAGTTGGATTCCAGTGTCATCCATGCTGTCTTATTGTGGCTTGTTGTGCTCTTCTCTTCATAATCTCTGTGAAGCCAAAGGTGAGCCATTTGCCCCAAATGGACCTATGACTAATGGATTTCTGATCCGCCAAAAAGTGCATCAAAACACAGCTGGAACAGGATGCACCCAGGAAACAAATCAGGGAAGATCTGTACTTCTTTATTATGGACTTGCATGGGCCAATGGAAGAGGAGAATAGTAAATTTGTGAATGTATTTGTACAGCAATGTTTACAGTAAATCCTGCAATGAAATGTTACTGGTACTGTATGCAGTGAAGGGAAGGGTGTTGATTTTCATAAATTTGTATTATGGATGAGCTGACTGCTTATGAAATGGAGGGTGGGGAACTGTACATATACATTAGGGATAGATGTACACAGCTATATTGAGAAAATGTGTTCAGATACAACTTACCAGTTGCGCTTTACCATGTTTTTCTTTATTATTCAAAATACACCTTATAAGATGTGATGTAGTGATGGCAATAAACTTTCTTAATTAAAAAAGCCCTTATTTGTGAACATGGCTGTTGTGACATTGCACCCCATAATGCTTTATAGAAATATGCTTATGAGTGTAAATATGACAAAACTGGAATATGTTTTATGCTACATATGCCATGTAACATATCTCTGCAAAGGTTATGATCTACTGAATATATTCATCCTATTTGTATGCATGTATCATTTTTTTATTCAAAGTTACAAATATTGGCTATGTACTTGTTTGATTTTAAGTAGCCTCAGTGAAGCATTTGGTCAGCTTCTTGAGAAAAGACTATTTTCAGTAAGTGCCCAATCAAGAAACAGTTAAGCTGACAATGGACTTTGAGAGACGCCAATCCACATCTGAAAGAAACTGAAACAAAGGACAGTAACTACGGGGGTGCGTGATTACTGGACCCAGACTAAAAGAAGTCTAGTCTGTAAAAGAAGCTTATTGGAACACCTCTGAGGGTGAGATTTACCTGCATTTAGTTTCTTACTGTATTAGGCTTAGACTTGCGTGGTTTTGTTTTATTTTGCTTCATAATTTACTTTGTTCTGTCTGTTATTACTTGCAACCACTTAAATACTACTGTTTATATTTAATAAAATCACTTTTTACTTATTAATTAGCCCAGAGCAAGTATTAATACCTGGGAGAGCAAACACCTGTGCATATCTCTCTATCAGTGTTATAGAGGGCGAACAATTTATTAGTTTACCCTGTATAAGCTTTATAAAGAGTGAAACAGATTTATTTGCATTTTGGATCTCATTGGGAACTGGGTATCTGGGTGCTGGAGACAGGAGCACTTCTTAAGCTGTTTTCATTTAAGCCTGCAACTTTTGGGGGACGTGGTTCAGACCTGGGTCTGTGTTTGTAGCAGGCTAGCATGTCTGGCACAACCAGGCAAGGTACTGAGGTCCCAAGCTGCCAGGGAAAATGGGCTCAGAGGTAGTCCCAGCACATCAGGTGGCAGTCCCAAGGGGGTTTCTGTCACCCAACCCATCACAGCTGTATTAAAAAATACCTACCGGTAATATTAAAGCATTGCTAGATAGGTCAGCTGCCATTAGAACACCAAAATAGTGATAAGCCAACACCAGAGCCAGTAACACAACAAAATGGTTCCATGCAAAACCCCTAGTTTTGCATGTCCCCTACCTCCCCCATTCTCCTTTCCCTTTTTTGTGCATTTAGTGTGCACTTGGCCTGCTGCATGGGGGCTTGCAAGGGGGATGGAGCCTGCAAGATCCAGTTGCTGTTAAGTCCTGGTTGCAAGGGCCACTCAACCATGGAATTGTTCAAACTTTTCCTGGACTGCAATACATAGAGGGGACTCAGGCTACGGTGTGGGCACCACGGGCACCGGTACCCATGCAGTCATTAGCACAAGCAGCCTCTCAAACAGGCCTTTCTGTCTTCCTCCCTCAGCAGATGTTCCTGTTCCAGAAACTGTGCTGCAAGTCTCTACTTCCACACTGCAATTCTGTCCTCATGCTCTGCAGCCTGCCTGTGCCTTTCTGCTTGCCATGAGTCCGTCTCCCTTTGGTATCACACCTGCCTGTTAGTCTTATCCAGACTGTTCATCACAGAAATGCTTCCTCTTGAACTGGTCCATGACAGGCTGGAGACCCAGGCTTCAGCTGGAGCGTGGGCAAGCTGCTGAGATACAAGGGGCTGTAGAGGTTGAAGGACCCAAGAGAAGATATCAAACAGTCCTTTATTGCCTCAGTAATTCCTAAAAAGGTTTCACTTCATCAGCAAAAGTGCTTTATGAAATCTGAAGGCCAAAAAATGATACTTTGCAAAACTGAGCCTCAATACATAGTCAGAGGAACACTTCTGTTTGCACAAGCTCCGTGGAGACAACTGTGTTAATCAGAGTGAAAATCATTTCAGGCATTCTACATTTCAGAGGACATAAACATTCTTGTGATTCCTGAATGACTACAATACGTTTTATTCCAAGCTGTGTGTGGCAAGCCAGCCATGTATGCCACAGAAGTGGCATAGAGTGGAGTGTGCTGGTGACCCACAGAGGTGGGTCTGGAAAAAACACACCCTTCCCGAAATGCAACCACCTATCTGGAGTTCCTACTACAGGAGAAGTTTGCATCTATCAGCACCCAGGATTGGGTCAAAATTCCTGGAGCAGTCAACAGGATGCTGTGCTAGCATCCACATGGGATGTAAACACACATGCGACTATGGACTCACAAAGAACAAGGCAGCCCCCGCCCTGGCACATTTCTGGACTGCATACCAACCCCCAGACGTATTTTGGACAAAAGATTTTTCTCATCCAGGGACTACATTTAACCTTCCCCCACACCACAGTTCACTGTTTACAGGCGACTTGTTATTCCGTTGGCTTGGCGAGTGGTACAGAGCGACATAGTAACAAAGAAGGCAATATAAGGTTCTTATTTTTAACACCCTGGCACATCTTTGCAAGAATGAGAGTTTCTTGCAAAACTTCAATTGTAAATGCTTGTCTCATTGTTGCATGCACTTGTTTGTCTCCATTTTGAATTCCACATGCTGCTGCCTGTGTAATAACTTCTGCATTGGGTCATAAACTGGAAATCCCTCTTATTCCTAGATTAATAAAAACAAACATGGAGCCAAACACTTTCCTGGCTCCAGAGCTACATCTGCCCCTTTTGTTTTGCTGCTGAATCTGGGGTGGGCTGCTCCTCAGTGGGAGGTATCAAACAGCTCTATCAAAAGCTTCCTTGGGGACTGGTTTCAGCACCAGAGTCACTTTGGCAGCCTTATCGGACACCTGCTGGCTCCCATCCATTCCGATAGTAGATTCTGGGGTCATAAGGTCACCCATCCAGGCTGACTAGGCCATCATGAACCATTTATTTTGGTGAGTAAATGGGAAGTGAGCTCTTTTAAAACTCTAGCCCCTAGGACCTGATCCAAACCCCATTAAGTTCAATAACAGACTCCAATTGACTTGAGGGGGCTATTGATCAGATCCATAATGCAAGAGGAAATATATGCAGTAACTGCTAATCTCTGCCATGTTCACAATGCACCTGCATGACATTCCTTGTTGCCATATGGTAACCTTCTAAACTGTTACTATAGGTACCTGGAAAATCCTACTTCATACAGACTTATGGCAGATAAGCTTAACCCATTTCAGTGATCTGCAGTCTGCACTTTATCAAGTGGCTACAAATGTTTTCCCAATTAGCCTGCATTGAATCCTCTGTTCCCAGGGTGCGTATATAAACAAGACAGGAGAGACGAAGGATCAGGGGATTATTTGTTTCCATTTCAATAGAAATGCTGTTTCCTAACCAACAATAACCAAGAAGGAGGCAGCCCCACTGGGCAAACAAATATCACTTTAGTAATAGGTTTTTATTTTGCTCCTGGAAGCAATATTGACCATTCCTGATGGAACAGCACTGGGGTCAGCTGGTCAAAATTATTCTAATTTTGAAAACTGTGAAATTTCAAAATTAGAAAAAAAAATGGGGAAAATTTAACAATTTTTGCCTTTAAAAAAAACCCACACCAGTTCTGTAATTGGTCAAAGTGTTTGAAATTTCAGAAAGAGAGCTGGAGAATTTCTCTTTTCTGAGCCGCTCTAATGGCCACCTTACATACATCCACTCATACCAAGAAAGAGAAACTGGTAGTCTCTACAACATCTTCATGGTCACCCATGGCCTTTTAATTTCTCATCGAGTGTCCCTTTGTTCTTGTGTACTTACATAACGGCAAATTTCTACCTTCAGCTCTGTTTCTTAATGGCACATCTTGTATGCTTTACGTGTTTAAGACATTATATGTGTTGATCTTAAAAACATCTAATGAACTGTAAAGGACCCCCCCTGAAAAAAATAAAACAGCCCTGTGTGACTACGGAAGGACTCAGTAGGACCCTAAAACAGATGCCATGGAAAATAATGATTCACTGTTCAGCTTCCAGGAGCTTTGCTGGTTTCACTACAGTATACAGAAGACTCCATACTAGCTGCTTTGCTAAATAACTGACTCTGCAGTCAGGTGTACCAGATTGGGCAGCACTGAACTACTGCAATGTGATTGGATGCCTTTTTCTAACATAGTTCAGTTTCCATTTGTAATCTGATTTGCTTTCCATCAGCCCACTTTTTTTTTTTTGGATTGCATTGTACTTTATTGTTGGCAATTTATCTAGTACTTTTCACACACTATAACAAAGAGTTACAGAGAATGAATGAGCAATTTTCTTGCTGGGCCAAGATCAGTACATCTCAATTCAGTTTGAATTCATAACATTTATAATGGAATTGAGCAGTGCAAGATCTACTACCCATATGGTGTGATAAGAAGGTCAATGGCTGACAACCAGGTTTTATGGTTTCCTTTTTAAAGTGTATGCCATGTTTGAAATTTCCTAACTCCCATTTTTTTTTGTCATGTGTAAAATACTGCTGGCTGCTCTTGTTACTGCTCATGTCTAGTAGGAATGTAACAAATGTATGTAAGTCTGATATTGCATCAATAAGTTATTGGCAATGCTTGAAGTCATATATACCGGGTATAGAATGTAGTGTGGTATTAAAGGATGGTTTTGTGAGTAAGGCATAAGACTGGGACTCAAGCGATCTGGGTTCAGTTTACTGAGTTAACTTGGGCAAATCACTTACACTCTGTGCCCAGTTTTGAATCTTTAACATCTTTTCTCCCATTCGCTGGACATGTCTACACTGCCCCACAGTTTGGACTACCAGATGTGAAAAGCATTGCGCACTGAAGTGCTGCGCTGCATCTCCCCTGTGTGGATGCTGCTAGCACAAACGTAAAGGTTCTTAATTCACATTAACGTAGTCCTATTTGAAAAAGCAATGTAGACATGCCCTTAGTCTGATCTATTTAGTGTATAAACTACTCTGGCCAGGAGTGATCTTACTGTGTCTTGATTGGACATACAGATCACGTGATCTTTGTCTGGACATACAGATTACCCGACCTGTTTCTCTTTCTTGGTAGAGCGTGACACTTAAAATCATATTTCCAGTGAAAATTCATAATTACTAACCTGAAGTTTGCTTTCTGTCGATATATATTTAGCCCAAGACTCACTTAAAATGAGCTTTTCTGTTGAACATTCATTTGCTAGAAATACAGGAGAGGTCCACAATCAAAGCAGAATTAATTTAAGAGATAAGTGCAACCTTTACTCACGAGCAGTCAGCAATGCATTGTGCTGAGATGGGATTTTCTAGAACAGCATTATGCAATTACAGAAGCTAGTTCAGGAAGCCTGAGACTCAAAGTATAATTATATTCAGAAACATGATTCTAAAAGCGGTGCCTCCTTACTCAACACATCTGCAATGTATTCAGAGCTCAGTCTTCTCACTTTACAGACCAAAATAAATGGGAGCTATTTTTTACTTCTGTCAGCACTGCACTAAAAACTTTGGGAAAAGGTCAGATGGCTTTTGCTGCCAAACACTTCCCTCGTTTGCAGTTTTGTCATAGGCATGCTGCACTTTTGGAAGAGTTACTCAGGATACAACAACATACCCCCTCCCCGAAGCCATGCAGGAGGAATTATAGCTCAATCAGCTGATGGAGCTATAATCCCTCCTGCCTGGCTTGGGGGAGGGGGCATGTTGTTGTATCCTGAGTAACTCTTCCAAAAGTGCAGCATGCCTATAACAAAACTTACACCAGTCACCTTTGGCCCCTCAAGGAACTGTCATGGCATTTTGGGGACCACTAAGCACAAGGGAACCCTGGATATGCCACTTCTGGTGGCCTCCCCCAGGGAGATGGGGATGCAGGAGATGCTATTCTGGCTCTCCATCACCTGAGAATCCCTGGGATATTGAAGTGATCCTTCAGGATCAACTATACTAGTTTTAGGACCACTCTGTGCCATCAAAGTGGCATAAAGCAGCTGAGGAACAGGCCCAATTGGTCTATACTCTGACAACTCCCACATTCATGGTTCCTTAAATCTGCTCCTTTACCAGTCAGCACACTCCCTAACCTGCAAGTCTGACATTCACTGGCTGGGCTAACGCTATTACAT
This sequence comes from Mauremys mutica, assembly GCF_020497125.1. Taxonomy (NCBI): domain Eukaryota; kingdom Metazoa; phylum Chordata; order Testudines; family Geoemydidae; genus Mauremys; species Mauremys mutica. Next base: position 58,756,365 of record NC_059080.1, on the reverse strand, counting down.
CCCTTTAACTTATTTTGCTCCCTGTTACCCAAGAGGCCACACCTCAGGGGTGCTGAAACAATTTGTACCGTGGGGGTGCTGACTAGTGTAAGGGGACTCAGGGCCGGTGCAACCATTTAGGAGACCTAGGCGGTCGCCTAGGGCACTAGGATTTGGGGGGCGCCATTTTCTTCGGCAGCAACCGTGGCAGCCGGATCTTCGGCCACCCCAGTCGCCGCTGGATCTTCGGCCACCCCAGTCGCCGCCGGCGGAGGGCACTGGGGCAGGGGAGCGTGGGGAGGGCCGCCTGCAGCAAGTAAGGGGGTGGGGCGGCATGCAGGGGAACTCCCCGCCCCAGCTCACCCCTGCCCTGCCTCCTCCCCGAGCACACCATCGCTGCTTCACTTCTCCCACCTCCCGGGCTTGTGGCGCCTAAGCTGATTGGTGCCGCAAGCCTGGGAGGCAGGAGAAGTGATGCAGCTCACCCCTGCCCCGCCTCCTCCCTGAGCACGCCGTGGCCGCTTCACTTCTCCCGCCTCCCAGGCTTGCGGCACCAATCAGCTTAGGCGCCGCAAGCCTGGGAGGCGGGAGAAGTAAAGCAGTGATGGTGTGCTCGGGGTGCTCGTGCGCGGAGCAGGGGTGAGCTGGGGCGGGGGGGGTGCCTCAGCACAGAGGGTGGGGGGTAGGGAGCTGCTGCAAGGGGGACGCCTCAGGGCGGAGGGGGGGAGCTGCTGTGGGGGGGGCCATCAGGGCGGTGGGGGGGGTGCAAGGTGGAAGTTTCGCCTAGGGTGCAAAACATCCTTGCACTGGCCCTGAGGGGACTGTTGCCCCCTTACTAACATTCAGTGGGGGTGTTTTGCTTGGATAGCTCCCAGCACTAAAAGGGGAAGGGTCGATGGGAAATCAGGACCCTGAAACTGACTGTCCCCAGGAACAATGGGGAGAGGCCAGTGCTCCAGGCCAGCCAGATTGCCAGGGTGGGCAGGTTAATCAGGGAGTCAGGAGGCCAGGGTGGTTCCCATCCTCCGTGTGAGTTGGAATTGCCTGGGTCAGAGAGAGTGGGGCCGAGCTAAGGAGAAAGCAGGGGCCCAAGCTGAGCTGGGGAGCAGAGCCGTGCCAGATCCAGAGGGGCCAGAGCTGCAGCCACAGAGCCAGAGACACAGCCCAAGGAGAGCAGATCCTGTGCTGGGAGCAGAGCTGCAGCCACAGAGCCAGGTGTGGTGAGCAACTGGGGCCAGACAAAGGAGGACCCTGGGCAAAGGGCCCAGTGCAAAAAGACACTCCCAGCCAAGGGTCCTTGCAGGCCAGGCTGGGAGGGGGTTCTTAACCTGACAGAGGGCTGACACTGGGAAGAAGGGTCCCACCACCCAAAGCCTGGAGGTGTGTGGCCACCACCAACCTGCAGCATCCCTGCAGCACAGCCAGGGCCTGAGAAGGAGACCTGGGACCTACAAGGAACAGACTGCAAAGTGCCTTGATGTCCAGAGACACTGTTTGAGATGTTCCCTGCCACAGAGCAGGATGATGTGTTTTCCTGTAACCGTTCCCGTTTTTCCTTATTCTTTTCTTTAAATTAATTGTTAAGTAAACAATTTGTATTTGCTTTAAACTGTATGAAATGATAAGTGGGTCAGGAAGGTGCCGAGTGCAGAGAGAGTACCCCAGAGTGGGGACACCCTAGCCCCTGTCCTAGCAACCGCAGCAGGGTTGGGGGGTTGAGCCCCCCAGGAATCCTGGGCCCAGCCTTGTTGTGGTTATGAAGACTCTGCCAGACAGGAGAGTGGAAGGGGAATCCTCAAGGGCAGGGAGGCCTCTGGGTAAAGGAAGTGGGAGTGAGGACTCAGATCCTTTCACTAGCCCACTTTACCCAGGTAGTGCAGAAGTCAGGAAAGTTCCTCACAATAGCGGGACCATTCCCCCGCTTACACTAGCTTACCCTAGACCTCAGAGGCAAGGCTGAGACTAGAAGCCAGGTCTGCTATTTAAGTAAAAATATGCTGCTTCCCAAGGAAGATCCATGTCCATTCCATCTACTGATCATAAAGGGAGCTTTCAAAGCAAGAGTTGTCTTTGATCAGAAAACTGAGTTTTAATAAAGAAATGTAATTTACCACCAGTGACTATATACAAATGGGGGCGGCAGTGGAGGGACCTTTCATCCTTTAGAATTATTTGCAGTGAAATTTAAAACATTTCACAATATTTGCACTGTTGACTCACTCTTAATCACCACCAGTCTCCCTTCACTTCCTGGAACTGTGCAGTTTTCACTTCCTGGAACTGTGCAGTTGGTTGGGGGATCTTCTAGTCAACTTGCAACGTTGATTCAGTTCCAATCCCACCCTCATAACTTCAGTGTGACTGTTTGCCTGAACTGAGGACTACTCCCAGGAGGAAGGGCTGGGACCTATTGTGACTGATGAAAAGCAAGAGATTTTGCTTGTTTGTTTGTTTTGTGCAGGAGGGGTGCGGCGAGAGAACTGGAACCAAACTTCGCTAGTAACCGTGTTAGGAGCATAAATCCATCAAAGCAAGCTGTGTTTTAATTCTAATTTTTCTACACAAGAAGTGTTTCAAAAAATGTATAACTACTATGTTACCCAAAAAATTAAAATTTAATGTGAATTTCATGGATTCTAGAGATTCTACTTTTATGGCAAGAAGGTGACTTAACCTTGCAAAGATGAGTAAGGGAAGGGGGTCCGTGCAGAAGCTGTTAACAAAGGCAGACCATGTACTCTCCAGGCTAGCGCCACTGGTTTTGCTATTTTTTCCAAAGGTTGATTCTGCCTCTCTCTCTATGCAAGCACACATGGGAATTTGCATGCTATATTCAATCTGAGGGTTGTATAGGGGACATGCACCCTTTTGCCTGCTATTGCATGCATTCCACCACTCCTTACTGTAAATTCCCTTGCATGGGGACAATTTGGCCTTTAATCTTCATGTACCTGGAAACTACTGTTGTAAATCTGACTGGCTATATGAAAAACGGAGGAGATGGGATGGAGTAACACATACTTAATATAAACTATCATAGACATGGATTAACTCATTCAGCCCATTCAAACCATATCCTAATCTCTTTGGATTAATTGTCTTTTCAGTTTTTATGCAGCTCTGAACTTCCCATTGCTGTCCAAAACCCAAGACACAGAAATACCATTAACAGATGTTGCTTTGTGGGGAGTGAGTTTGTTTTTTGTTTTTTTAAGAACTGGCCAAAACAAGGAAATCCCACAAGGAAACCTATTCTCATAAGATTCTCGCATCAAGAAGGTACTTGGTTAAATTTTGTATGTGCATTGGAACATAAGCATACTTAATGAGAGAGACCTGACATTCTAAACCTTCAGAATTGCTGATGGTATTGGTCAGTTGTGTTTAGACAGATCAACTATCACAATGTTGCTCTTAATAATCCTTAGGGAACAGAGCAGAGATATAAAAATTACAGCTATTTTCACTGGTAAGTAGTGATTTTGGACGCCCAGTTTGTTAAACCTTAGCAGGGCCTCATTTTCCAGAGGGTAGGAACTCACCACCTCTGAAAATCTGACCCCTTTGAGGTTTCTCAAGTTGGGCCCCCAACAATTAATGGATCCCAAAATCACTAGTCACTTTTGAAAATTTTGGCCTATAAATTTATACTTCACACAGCCAGTCTGAAATATTGTATATGCTCGTTTTAATGTACAATATACCACATGGACGATGGCATTTGTTGGCCACTTGCAATTGTTTGAAAAGAGGTTCAAATACACACAATAAGGAGAAAAAAAAGTCCCTTTAAAAAAAAAGGTAACTAAACCCACAAAAATTGACTGGGGACATTCAGGGGCAGATATAGTACTTCAAATTATTTGACAATGGTGGTTGTAATCTAAAAGTGGAGACTACTTGATAGTATGGCCAGGGATTTTGTTTTGCCCAGACTAATACCCAGGAAAGAAGCAGCATGCATTGGTCTGACCCAATTGGTCATCAGCTGCAGCAATTCATGAAACTGAGCCTACAAGTCAAAGTCATTGGCATATTCAAGCCTCCAACTTTAGGTTATAACCAGCTGAATATTAGCCTGCACCGAGAGGATATTGGGCAGATGGCAACTATGAAACACTGGGGAAGCATCATAGCCCATGCTGGAGGATGTTTGAAAGATGTGGACACACATATAACAGTAGCTGCCACCATGTTGTGGGCCCTTCAGTGGCCTCTCTGGAGTTGTTGGGACATCAAGCTTAATATGAAGTTGCACTCAATGGAACTACAGTTGTACCAACCCTATTATACAGCAGGGAAAGATGGGTGCTGAGGAAAGCTGAAGAGCACTGGATTCATATTTTTTATTCTTGTTGCCTTCGTCAGCTGCTCCATAGCAAGTGGCGGGATATGATCAGTTACGAGGATATTCATAGCTGAACCCACCGACCACCTCCATCAGCACTGGCCAACATTTGGTGGCTTTCTTGGTACGTAAGACCAACACATTATGAAGAGTGTTTACACCAAGGAATGCGGCTACTTGGCCACTGATCATGTGGTTGCCAAAACCTTCAGGTGGCAGCCAAACCATTTTAAGGAGCTAGCTAGAGATAAGTCTGAGTGGCACTCAATCTGCAAGGAGACTACATCAATTTGGGATTTACTATGACAGGGATGAGGAAATTATTTGACTGTTTTTTTTAAAAAGACAAGATTTCAAGATGGTGCTGTCTCTTTAATACCAACCTGCTACATCTTCACAGTCATTGCGTGCATCCCCATGCTAATTCAGTAGCCACACTGTGATATTACTGTTTACAATTACATACAATTTATTTTGCTAACACATTAAATGAAGTGCCTGAAATAAGCACCTAAATTAGATTCAATAGAACAGTTGTTACATTTTCATTGAATTTCAGCATATTCCGTAGCAGAACATTTACTCAGTAATTTAACTATTATGTTTGGAATAATTTGCCAAAGAAATGAAGGTGTGATTTGATTAAACCCATTAAAATAGCAAAGTGTTTCTGCAGTTAATTGCATGAAAAAAATAGCTGTTAGATATTAATTAGCATATCTACTATATACGATTATTTGTTTCAACAGTCATCCTTTATCTAAATGCACTTACTTTGGGCAACAAAATAAATCTGATAGAACTATTTAAATCATTACCAGGGCATGGACACATATGCCGATGTAGCAACCACAGCTAGGAATTTACAACCAACATCCAGCGCTGAAATAAAAGCTTTTCAAATAAGATGTTGATTGTATGTTGCTCTTTCCAAAATGGAGATGCATGCAATAATGGTAACAAAACATAATGCTGACAACCCCCACTGGTATACAAAGTTGTGCAATGATCAGGCAATAAGGACCAGACTAGTAAGTGCTCAGCACCCACAACTGGGGACAGATTTTCAGAGCTCAGCTATAAGGCCCAGGTTGGCAAAAGAGCACTTAACAGCTCCCACTGTGACATTTATGGCCAGAGCTTCAGAAGATCTCAGCAGATTGAGCAAACAGAAGCTCAGCTCTTTAGAAAGATCTGGTCCCAATGATGGGTCCTGAATTCTTTGGAAAAATCAGACCTTAAGGTTGGCACTGACTTCAGTGGGAACAGAGTTAGGCCAATGCTGAGCACTTATCAGAATCCAACCTCACTGTGCCCCATATTCTTCAGAGAAATATTGTTATAATATGATTATAGCATATCTAAGTTGTATTTTATGCAAGATGGGTCATGTGAGATATCATTGGAAAGGTTATGATTTACTGAATATGATTATCATATTTGTATGCATGCATGTATCATTTTTTAATTTGAAGTTAGGAATATTGTCTATGCACCTATTAAAATGTGTTTAAACCTAAGGAACGCTCACTAGACAAATGCAATCAGTATAGATTGCTGGCTGGAAAGGGCAATTAGGAAAACAATAGCTCTTTGAAGATGCTAATCTCCCACCTTCCTGGAAAGCCTTCCTGTGGAGCTGCAAACAGACTGAGTTGTGGGTGCAGGATCATGTAATCATGTCACCTGATACTGGACTCCATGATAAAAATTAGTATTTTTCCACGGATAGGGGGTGGAAATCATACTGGAAGGCAAAGGATTCCCACCATATGTAAAACCTATTTAAGGCAGGTGAGTGACATAATTGTGGTTTATTCTTCACTGAATCCCTGCCCAAGATGACTGCTGTAAACACCTACGACTGAACTGGAGAAGAAAGGATTGAACCCAGGCTAGAGGGTGTCTGGTCTGTGAAAGAAATACCTGGGGTTTTAAGCTGCAAGCAAGTGCGGCTGGCCTTCAAGAACCTCTGCAATCTGCCTAAAACAATATTTAGGGTGAGAATTTTCTTGTTATAACCAGTTTCTTTAGTATATTAAGCTTATCTTGAGAGTTTGTTTCATTTGCTAGGTAATCTGCTTTGATCTGTTTGCTATCCCTTATAATCACTTAACATCTATCCTTTGTAGTTTATAAACTTGTTATTGTTTTGTCTAAAACCCAGAGTGTGGAATTCATAACTGGGGGCAAAAAGCTGTTGCATATCTCTCTCCACATTGAAGGAGAGGGCGAATTTCATGAGCTTACGCTGTACAATTCTCTGTGCAGCGCCAGATGGTACAATTTTGGGTCTACCCTCTAGAGGGAGGCATGCACTTGAGTACTGGACAATTCCTTGGCTGAGTCTTCCCGTGCAGAGCTGATCTCAGCATCTATGTGTAAAGCTGCAGCCGGGTGTGTCCCTACTTGTATGTGTGCTGGTAAAGTGGAGTCTGAAACCTGAGGGAGGGCTTGGCTGGCTTGCCTCAGCAATATAGTGTGAAGGGAGCCCAGGCTGGTGGGTCAGGTGGGCTCAGTGGTACCCCAATTCCAAGTGGCGCTCCGAGGGAAACCCGTCACATCATGATCTCACTAATTTAATGGGCCAAATACTTCCTTCAGTTACACATCTTCAACCACATTAACATCACTGCTGCTGTATGAAAATCCCATACCAATAGAGAAAATGAACCGGCTAACAATACATGGGAATACATCAAACTGTTCACTTCCACATTTGACCACACTATGCATAAAGTGAAAATGTTCCAGGCCTTCATCCATAAGTAGAAATATAGCATGAGCTTTCAATTTTACACTATTCAGTGAGCAAAGTGTTTAAGTGACATCCAAAGTGAGTTCATGAAGCTGACAGACATATCATATCTATGGTTGTAAACTAAGTCCTAAAACACCAGTGTGAAGGTAAGAGTGCAAAGAGTATGTGCCACTTGTCTAACAGTGAGAAACCTCATCCATTATGGCCATAACTTGCAGAAAATTATCTGTTATATTTGGGCTTCAGGGAGGATCATAGGCAGGGTCTTCATATGAAGGGACAAGGTAAATGGGAACATGACCGGGTCTGGAGAAAAGATAGGACTATTTAATATTCATTCTCTTTGCATGGCTAGTAATTTAAGGCATATGGCAGCGTTTCGGCACCCAACTGGATGGCTGAGACGTTAGAGTAGAACAACAGGGAGGCAGGGTGGTCAAGTGGGTGGGGCACTGGACTGGGAGTCAGGCCAAGAGACCTGGGTTCCTATCCTGGCTCTGCCACCAACCAGCTGCATGAACTTGCATAAGTCATTTCCCCTCTCTGTGCCATAGTCTCTGTTCTTAAGGGCTTAGTCTGACTCTATGTGTTTGCCCAGTGCCTTGTGCAATGAAAATCTTAATGAGATTGAGGCTTCTAGGTTCTAATGTACTTAGAATAACAGTAATGACCATTGAACAGCTCATGGAACTACCCTTGATGGTATTTCTAGGACAGTGGTTGGCAACCTTTCAGAAGTGGTGTGCCGAGTCTTCATTTATTCACTCTGATTTAAGGTTTCACGTGCCAGTAATACATTTTAATGTTTTTAGAAGGTCTCTTTCTATAAGGCTATAATATATAATTAAACTATTGTTGTATGTAAAGTAAATAAGGTTTATAAAATATGTAACAAGCTTCATTTAAAATTAAATTAAAATGCAGAGCCCCCTGGACCGGTGGCCAGGACCTAGGCAATGTGAGTGCCACTGAAAATCAGCTTGTGTGCCACCTTCGGCACCCATGCCATAGGTTGCCTACCCCTATTCTAGGACATTAAAAGCCTTATCCACCATATGCTAATGTTGGTCAACTTTCACCCTTCACTTCCAACTCCTAGCATCTTGGTGCCAGGATAAGTAACATCTTCAACCTACCTGCACTGAATTCTAGGAAGTGAGTTGTGATGTTGCCAAGACATTGTAAATTAGTTGACTCAGTTTTGGAAGAAAAAGCAGGGATGAATCTTCTCTCCTAATTCAAGATGAATCCAGTCCCAACAATACTTACAAGTAACTTTACTTTGTGTTTTGCTCACTTCTGCACTCTTCTGTTTCTGCCAAAACCAGAAAGGAACAAAACCCAAAAAAGGACGAGGAAAGCTATTGTAATATTGTGCAGCCACCGCCGCTGAAGAGCCCCCTCATGGCCAGAGCTCACTGCAGTACCCGGTCTGTCCCACCTTTTCAGGGCCCTTTTAGAACTCTCTGTTCAAACAATCCCACAAAGCATCCTATTTATTTACTTCTCTGATACATACTGGCTCCTGGGCCCCAAGCAGTCTTAACTAACCTAAAATACAAACTCACACACTTCATCCCAGCTGGCCTTTGCAGTCTCTCCAAGGCCTTCCTGCCTGGAGAGCTTTCTCCCACTCTCTCCTGTTCTTCAGCTTTTTTTTATTTTTTTTCCTGTCTCAGGGCCCTACACAAGCCTTTTTGCTCCCTGCAGCAGCTACAGACCTAGCTGCAGTTTTCTGGGCCTCCCCTCCTTAAATGCAACCTCCTTGATTCAACCCAAGTGTCTCAGCCTATAATCAGGCCTGGCTTAGTCCCTGGCTCTCCAGCCATGGGCAAGCCATCCTGATGCACTATTCTTACTCTTTTTACTGAGCTATAAACTGAACACACTAGAAGACAACACTCACAACACTGGCAACTCAATTCCTAGGCCACATTGAAATAATTCCAATTAAGCATCTCGTTTTCTGAACACTCAGTGGAACCTCAGTGAAAATTTTGTCATCCCGTAATGTTCAGGCAAGGTAAGCTTTTCAAAAGCTCAGTGTTGGCCTAACTCTGCTTCCACTGAAGTCAGTGGTAAGGCTCTCATTGTTTTTGGCAGGAGTAGTAGTTGGTCAAAGCTGAGCACTTTTGAAAATCCCACCAATAATATTCTGTTTTCTTGCCTGGGTATAGCTCATTGAGAACAGCTCTCCAACTACGAAAGTGGTTTCAGTCAAGACAGATACTCAGGCAGACCAGATATTACTCACAATATGCCCATCCTCTATAAAGAATTGCACCACAACTGACAGTTAGCATTTTTCCAACATTTAACTCCTTTACTTTCAGGTAAACAGAAACCATTTCTAAAGCATCCTCTGGTGACTCCCGGTAATGCTGCACATTCATCATTAACTAAAACTAGGGGACAAATTCATTCACTGGCATATATAACCACAATTTCATTGACCTCAATGGAGTTGCGATAAATTTAAACTACTGGTGAATTTGGCCCTTTGAGCAGACGAGTGTGAGGGAAGTTTAGCATCAGACTCTGCGGCTGACCCCCATGTAAAGTCTGACAGCCCCATCCTCCCTGTGCTCTGGAGTGGGTTCCTGGAACAAACAGTCCCGGTTGTTGGCTGTGGCCAGCTATCTTCTTTCATTCATACTCCAGGAGCATAGGGGTTTTCTGGGCAGGTAATAGGAAAAAACTTGCCCTCTACTCCTTGTGAAGCACAACATGATGCGAACATCACACAAAGGACAAAGCCCATCTGCCTCAATGAACTCAAAATATTCAGATTTGGCTCCATGAGTAATAAAGCTAGTCCAAAAATGGGAGAAATTTTTGTTAGACTTTTTTCCTGTTCTCATCAAAGCTTGAAATTAAAACAAAATCTCTAGTCACTTTTGAAACTATAAGCCTGGGGGTCAAACGAAGACTTTGCTCTACTCCCATTATCTCGCAAGACCTTTGCTAAGAATTTTCAAAGGAGCCTAAATGAGTTTGGCTCCCAACTCCAATTTCAGTATCTTCTACACATACATACACACACATGGTAAGAACTTATGTGCCAAGTCTCAGCTTGGAATTAATGTGCATATGGAATAATAAAACTATCAAATTCTGAGTTGCTAATGGACAGCCACATTAGATGCCTAAATTACAACAGCTGAAACAACCCTGCAATAATCAAACCTGGAACTGCCAAAATGTTTTCATTGTTCATTAACTGGGACTTTTTTGCATTGCTAATCCTAATGAGCTGCCATTCTTGTTCCTATCCAAGCACTGTCTGCAGCACATCCCTAGTTTTATTTTTCTACCCAAACAGGCAATCTTATTCAACAGGCAGCCTTTTAATGCATCAAATCCAGGGAACTAGCTGATATAATGTAACGGTAATAAATCCACCACACAAACAGCTTCAGGGGAAACTGCACTTCACTCCATGGCAGTCTTCAAGGACTTTTGTTTAAGTGGAAAAAGCCAAATGGCTGTTTATTTCTTCTTTAGAAACCCCGTACAAGAGAGTTTAAGGCCTCAATCCAATGTCCACTGAAATTAATGGGATACTTTCCATTGATTTTAATGTGCATTGGATCAGGCCCTAAAACTAATTGACTCCCTCCCTAAGCATGAATAAGGGAATCCATTCGCAGTACAGAGCTTTTCTAGCAGGGAGCTTTACTGATGGCAAGCCATACCTGTTGTGCAGATAAAACTTCGTATTTCAACATACTGATCACTACCATCATCACTGCTTCTCTTGATTCCATAACTGTCAAGTTCCAACATCAGACATCCAGACGCTCTTTCTTGTACCCTTCTAACTAAGGTTGCCAGGTGTCTGGTTTTCAACCGGAACATCCAGTTGAAAAGGGACCCTGGCTGCTCCAGTCAGCACCACTGAGCAGGCCATTAAAAGTCTGGTTGGCAGCGCAACGGGGCTGGCAGGCTCACTGCCCAGACTTGCATGACTCTCAGGAACCATCCAGCATGTCCCTCCAGCTCCTAGGCCAAGGGGTGGCCACAGGGACTCAGTGCACTGCCCCAGCCCCAAGCACCAGCTCTACAGCTCCCATTGGCCAGGAACCGCAGCCAATGGGACCTTTGGGGGTGGTCCCTGCAGGCAGAGGCAGCGCGCAGAGCCCGCTGGCTGCCCCTCTGCCTACGAGCCAGAAGGATATGTCACCGCTTCCCAGGAGCCACCTGAAGTCAGCCAGTGCCGCCTGAAGCCCACACCTCAAATCCCCTACCATGCCCCACCCCCCTGCCCCAGCTCAGAACCCCCACCCGCACACAAACTCCCTCCCGGAGCCTGTACCCCCTCCCAAAACCCTCGGCCCCAGCTCGAAGCCCCCTCCTGCATCCCAAACCATTGGCCCCAGCCCAGAACCCACTCCTGCACCCCAAACCCCTTATCTCCAGCCACAGCCCTCACCCCCTCCTACACCCTAACCCCTTGCTCCAGACCAGAGCCCCCTCCAACACCCAGAAGCCCTCATTTCTGGCCCAAGCCCAGAGCCCATACCCCCTCCCACACCCCAACACCCTGACCCAGCCCAGTGAAAATGAGTGAGTGAGGGTGGGAGAGAGGGAGGGAGCAAGCAACAGAGGGAGGGGTGATGGAGTGAGCAGGGGTGGGACCTCGAGAAGGGGCAGTGCAGGGTCAGGGCCTCGGGGAAAGGGAAGGGCAGGGCAAGGGTGTTTGGTTTTCTGCAATTAGAAAGTTGGCATACTACTAAGCAGTGTGTTACTAGGCTGCATTCACAATTCATGCAGCTTTCAATAGCTGGCCTGGACTCTTACTGAAGGATGCTGGACACAAAGACAACATGGATAAATTTGAAACCTCAGGGCTTTAATATATTAATTATGGGCCAGAGTGTGCCTTTATGCACTGTCCTGTGCAAGGGGTTATGCTCAAGCTTTACGAGCCCAAGCAGGGCCAGCTTTAGGAACTGCAGGGCCCGATTCGAATACTCGGCGGCAGTCCGGGTCTTCGGCGGCACTTCGGCGGTGGGGGGTCCTTCCCTCACTCCATGTCTTCCACAGACCCCTCCACCACCAAAGTGCCACCGCAGACCCGGACCGCTGCTGGGTGAGTAAAAAAAATTAAAAAATTAAAAAGGTGCCTAAGGCGTGGGGCCCTCTTAGGCGCAGGCATGGGGCCTGATTGCAGGGAATCGGGGGAATCAGCCTAAAGCCGGCCTGAGCCCAAGAGTTGATGTGCTTCATACCCATATTCATAGGCGCCAACTCCATGGGTGCTCCGGGGCTGGAGCACCCATGGGGAAAAATTGGTGGGTGTTCAGCACCCACCAGCAGCTCCCCACCTCCCCACCAGGCTTGCCTCCGCCTCCTCCCCTGAGTGCACCACGTGCCTGCTTTCCCCCCTAGCTCCCAGCGCTTGCGCCGTGAAACAGCTGTTTCGCACGGCTGGGTGGGAGGAGGGGGAATGCGGCATGCTCGGGGAAGAGGCGGGGCTGGGGCGGGGATTTGGGGAAGGGTCCAATAGGGGCAGAGAGGGGGCGGAGTTGGGGTGGGGGACTTTGGGGAAGGGGTTGGAAAGGAGGCGGGGCAGGGAAAGGGTGGAGTAAGGGCAGGGCCAGGGCCGGGGGAGGGCACGAGCTCCCACCGGCGCCAGGGAAAGTTGGCGCCTATGCCCATATTATCCTGCTTCCCTCTTGCTCCAGGGAGCTGCAAGTAACTAACTGTAGGCCTAGAAAGAGTGCAACTTACTTCCCACTTTGTGCCAGTCCAGCAAGCGGGGGTGAGGGGAGGACCAAAACCTCACCTTCTCCCCTATGCCCACTTGCTTAGTGTGCAGGACCTGAGGGACTTCTTGTGAGCAGGGCCAGCAGTCCAAACCAGACCCCAATTCAAGACTCAAGTAGTTCTTACTCAGCCAAGAAAGGCAGAGGCAGGGGGCCTGGCTCCCCTGTTCAGTTGAATAAGACAGTCTAACTCTGGGAAATACCTGCCATTATGAGCTTTTACATTTATGTTGTTGTTGCCCCTCTGTGACGGGTTTGATCACAGAACCCCCCTTGGGAGCTGCCACCGGATGTGCCCAGATTACTTCTACCCCTGCCTTCCCTGCCAGCTCCAGACTCCAGCACCCTGTCTTGCTGAGCCAGACACTCCCATCTGCTCCAACACAGACCCAGGGTCTGAATTACTTACCCCAAAGCTGCAGGTTGACCTGAAAGCAGCTCACAGAAGTGTTCCTGTCTTTAACACTCAGATGCCCAACTCCCAACGGGGTATAAACGCAAATAAATCCATTTTACCCTGTATAGAGCTAATACAGGGTAAACTCATAAATTGTTCGCCCTCTATAACACTGATAGAAAGATATGCACAGTTGTTTGCTCCCCAGGTATTAATACAGACTCTGAGTTAATTAAGAAGTAAAAGTGATTTTATTAAATACAGAAAGTAGGATTTAAGTGGTTCCAAGTAGTAACAGACAGAAAAAAGTAAGTCACCAAGCAAAATAAAATAAAATGCACAAATCTATGTCTAATCAAACTGAATACAGATAATCTCACCCTCAGAGATGCTTCAGTAATTTTTTTCCTCAGACTGGACACCTTCCAGGCCTGGGCACAATTCTTTCCCCAGGTCCAGCTCTTGTTCCAGCTCAGGTGGTAACTAGGGGATTCTTCATGATGGTTGTCTCCCCTTTGTTCTGTTCCACCCCTTTATATATCTTTTGCATAAGGCGGGAATCCTTTGTCTCTCTCTGGGTTTCCACCCCCCCTCACTGGAAAAGCACCAGGTTAAAGACCACACTTGCGTAATTACAATAGGCCCTCAGAGTTATATTTCATATTTCTAGTTTCAGATACAAGAGTGATACCTTTATACAAATAGGATGACCACACTCAGTAGACAATAAGCTTTGTAATGATACCTTACAAGAGACCTTTTGCATGATATTCACTCATTAACATATTTTTATAAAATCATATAGACTGCAATGTCACACCCTCCCACCCCACCACCATTTAATTCTAACAACAAAACCAGCCTTCTGCTGAGCAGCAGTAGATGCTCAGGGCAGCTTTCCAGTGGAGGAGAATTCAGTGATGCAGAATCTGGGTATATTCTAAGTGTAGCTTGCTTTATTTACACACACCAGTCCTGGAAAAGAGGTGGTGAAACAGTATATACGCAAACCCTTCTTTCAGGAATCACAGCCCAACATCAATACTCCGTTCCCAAGGAGCAATTCACCCTCAAAACTTGACTTGAATCAAAGACCAAACCAAAGAAGCTCTCCTGCCACAGCTCCCTCTCCAAAGACCACTGCCTCTACACAAAACTTTACATTAAAAAAATTAAAAAACAAACTCAGCACATATCTTCCAAAGAGAGAAAAGTTTGCTCACAAATGAAGAAAAAGCTCAGAAGAGTATGTGTAAAGGTGCCACCTGGTGCCATCTGCCGCAACACAGTGAAATGTTTTGTTTTGTTTTTACGTGAAAAAGCCCTGAACAGATGTGAAAAAAAAAATCCACTCTCTCACATGAAGCAAAAGTAAACTAAAACTATTCCAGTCAGGATATAAGAGCATCTGACCTTTGAAGTGGTTTCATAGCTGATTAAAGAATCTGTGTATTTCCACTTTGGCAAATGCCAATGATTGTATTAAATTAAGAAGAGATTTGCGCTTAGATTTTTTGGTTAAATAAACACTTGCTATTCCAGCAACACAGCCTCTCAGTGTATGTATCTTGCCTAGAAATATTTAGTGGCAATTAAGACACTAAGAAATGTCCATATGTATAGTATAAATGGGTATAAAACATGGTTCTCCTCACTTCCTTGTCTCCTCAATAGGGTGTGTCTTTATAGTTTCCAAAGGACAATTCTGAGAGTGAAGCAACAAACTGAATAGTCAGTATTTGTGTCTTAAGTCACTGTCCTTGAAAGTTCAAAGAAAGGTATACCAGCAGGCCAGAGATTAGACAGAGAATGCCTTTACTGTGACACTGTGGGTGAGGTAATATCTATTATTGGGCCAACTTCTGTGGGTGAAAGAGACAAGCTTTCAAGCCACACAGAGCTCTTCTTCAGGTCTGTGACTTGTGAAAGACAGGAGTTATCTGGAGGCTAAGAAACTTGCTAATAGTTTGGGAAATTACAGTTACTTTTAGGAAATCCATGGTCAGAAGTGACAATCAGGGTAATAGTATTTCTACCTCAAACTGAATTTTATCCTGAGAAAAATTGCCCTTGTTATGTTAATTAGTGTAATTAATAGAGAACAGGGAAGCAATGGTAGCTCCCCATGCTGACTATTTATTACATTTGATGGCACTTAAATTGGAGAATTAGTATGAAATCAACAAGATGAAATTCAAGAAAGACAAGTGCAAAGTAGTACATTTAGGAAGGCAAAATTAAATACACAACTACAAAATGGGGGTTAACTGGCTAGGCTTGAGTACTGCTGAAAAGAATCTGGGAGTTATAGTGGACCACAGATTGAACGAGAGTCAACCATGTGATACAGTTGCAAAAAAAGGCTAATATTCTGGAGTGCATTAACAGGAGTATCGTATGTAAGACACAGGAGATATTTGTCCCACTCTGCTCAGCACTGGTGAGGCCTCAGCTGGAGTATCATGTCCAATTCTGGGCACCACACTTTAGGAAAGACGTGGATAAATTGGAAAGAGACCAGAGGAAAGCTACAAAAGTGATAAAAGGGTCAGAAAACCTGATCTTTCAGGAAAGGATAAAAAACTGGGCATGTTTTATCCTGAGAAAAGAAAACTGAGATGGACCTGATAACAGCCTTCCAATATGTTAAGGGCTGTTATCCAGAGGACTGGGCTCAGTTGTTCTCCCTGTCCACTGAAGGTAGGATGAGAAGTAATGGGCTTAATCTGCAGCAAGGGAGATTTAGGTTAGACATTAGGAAAAACTTTCTAACTAGAAGGATAGTTAAAAGCATTGGAATAGGCTTCCAAGGGAGGCCATGGAATCCCCAACATTGGAGGTTTTTAAGAAAGTCTTGGACAGACACCTGTCAGGAATTCATAGATTCATAGACTCTAGGACTGGAAGGGACCTCGAGAGGTCATCGAGTCCAGTCCCCTGCCCTCATGGCAGGACCAAATACTGTCTAGACCATCCCTGATAGACATTTATCTAACCTACTCTTAAATATCTCCAGAGATGGAGATTCCACAACCTCCCTAGGCAATTTATTCCAGTGTTTAACTTGGTCTAGGTGTACTTGGTCTTGCCTCAGCATGCAGGGCTAGATACATGACCTCTTGAGGTTCCTTCCAGCCCTATGATTCTATGATTTATAATTCTATTCTGAGCTCTGTTCAGTGCCATGTTCCATGAGAAACTTCTCCAGAATACAAGGAGCTAAAGAAAATTGTTTATTATAAAGTGAAAATAATATTTTATCTAACTTATAGAGTGGTATTTTGAAAAGTAACTTAGGAGCAGAAGCCCCATTGAAAGTCACCAAGGGACTCATCTTAACCTCTGAGTGGATGGAAAGACATCATTGACTTCAGTGGGCTTTGGATCATACCCTTTGGCACTTTTGAAAATCCCACACCCAAAATACACTTTTGGTAAAGTTTCATAAACTCACCTGACCCATTTTCATCATTCTTCATAAAATGTGGCATAGAGAGATGAAAGTCTTCTCTGGCAAGTAATTTTGGTGGGGATACAGAGAGGAAGATGAGCAGATTCTGTCTGTATTGTGGAGGCACTGAACATAAAGACAATTCCCAGCCCTGCCACAAACTTCCCATGGGATCTTGGGCAAGTCACTTAAACCAGCATTTTCAAAGGCATTTAAAGGAATTAGGTATCAAACTCCAAACAGAAGTCACCAGTGTTGGTACCTCTACTTTAAGGATTTGTGCTGATTTGTGCTGATTTAGTTAAAACAGTGCTAGTTTTCTAATGTAGAAAATGTAGGCTGAGCTATACTTAGAACTTCATTTTTAATGGTATTACGCTAGCACCTGGAAGCACCACTGAACCATGCACTCGACAAACACTAGAAATAGGGGGGGGAATGAGTTTCCCACCCTATGGAATATTTGGAGGAAAATGGAAAAAAAAACATTTTTGTAAAGTTTTCTATAAAAAAGTTCGATTTTTCATGGAAGAATTGAAAACAGAAAAGCTCTCTTTTTTTGACAAACAGTCCAAATTTCCAACAGAAAGCAGACATTTTTTCACCAAAAATGTTATTTAGTTGATAACCCAGCTTTCCATCCAAAACAGGACATTTTTAGTTAGCCCTCACACACACAGTAGAAACAGTCCCTGGCCCAGAGATCTTACAGTCTAAATAGGCAACAGAAAGGGTGAGAGAAGGTTAGTGGGTGACTTGATTAGTCTAAATAGCCACACAGGGGAAAAAATATTTAATAATGGACTCTTTAGTCTAGCTGAGAAAGGTATAATCCATGATCCAATGGCTGGAAGCTGATAGTAGACAAATTCAGCCTGGAAATAAGGTGTACATTTTTGACAATGAAGGTAATTAGCCACTGGAAGAATTTACCAAGGATTTGCTCTAGGAATTATTTTGGGGAAAGTTTTCTGGTTTGTGTTATACAAGAAATCAGCCTAGGTGATCCCATTGGTCCCTCCTGGCTTTGGGCTCTAGGAGCTATCTTTATTCTACAGGTGGGGAACTGAGGCAAAGAGGTGAAGGGCCGGACCCAAAGTCACACAGCAAGTGTGTCACAGAGTTAGGAATCAGACCCAGATCTCCTCAGTCCCAAGTGCCTTAAGCACAAGGCCAGCCTTCCTCTCATTATAGCAGAGTCTTAAATCTCATTTCTAAAACTGACTTGTAGCCATGACTAGTGGGGCGGAGCCAGGTTTTGTAGCTAGTGGGAGAGGGGGTATGATGGGTTATTTGTGGTGCCACTTCCTCCTCACTCCATCAAGGAGGTACCGACCACCCGCAGCAGCACCCTCCGCAAGCAACCCTAATGCCAGTTCAGTGTGAAGGGGAGGCCCTGAGGAAGGCAGGGGGCTGGAGAGCAAGCCCACCCTGCACTCGGCCCGCAGCAGCTCCTGTCCCAAAAGGCTGGGCCTGGCTCCTCTCTGCAGATATTGCAACCTGGCACACAGAGTCACCGTGCCACTCAGGGTTGGCCTGGCCACCCCTCCCTTGTGAATGTGGGGCTGCCAGGCCAAATTTCAGTGAGTAGCATTGCAACCCAGCACATGGGGTCACACCAGCACTCAGGTGTGGGGGCCCATGGCAAATTGTTCCTTCCCCCACCCCCAGCAGCCCTGTGGTTAACCACTGTGGGCTGGTTGCCTCCCAGTCCCTCTATCAGCTCAGCCGCTGGCCATGTCAGTATAAATATTCAAAACCTGACCTTGTTGCATTGTGTACAGAATGGGAGAACCACAGCGATGATGAGGTAATGCCAACAAAGCATTGTACATCACTCTATAAATATTTTTCATGTTCATTTCAGCCTCTCCTTAGCAAACTGAGTGAGCCTCAAGAGACAAGCCTCCCAGCCCAGGTTCACAGCATGGTGTTAGCAGGGTTTGCAACAGTGTGCTGAGAGTAGCTATGCAGACATAGCTTTCACATTGCAGCTTGGGCACTCAAGGCCACCCCTCCCCTTCAGTGACAACACCTACATGGCTCTTTTTAGTGTGCCAGCATGAGCCCCACCAGCACAAATCTGGGGACATAGTCTGGGGGGCTCTCTACAGGTGCAGTGTAGACATACCCGGTATTTGGAACATTATCCAAAGTTGTTCAGTCATGAAATTAGGATGGAAACTGAGTGCTCGTGCAATTACTCTCTGCTGTTGGCTGGATTAAAAGTAGAATAGGATTATCTGTCTTTGGGATAGCTACAGCTGGTCAAAAGAGGGGTTATGGAAGTAATTGGAGTTATAGAAAGACTTCTGTGTGTGGAAGAGTTGGTAGCGGTCAGAGAGGAGACAAACAGAAGTGGAGACGAGAGAGGAAAATGCAATGTATAGTACAGAGACGGGAAACCAGGTGCTGTCTTTTAACACTTCCTAATACAAGAACAAGGGTACTGTAACCATGCAGGGCTTCTCTCCTCCTTTCCCTAACCCCAGCTATCAGTCAAGTACGTGCGGCCACACCCAGGCTCTTTCAAGCAGGTTTATTTTCTTAACACAAGCAGGTTTATTCTCGTAAAACAAACCCATTCCTCATTTTTTTCAGCATTTTCTTCTTTCCATTACACACAGTAAAAAAAAAGTTTGTTTTAGTCAAGAATAAGAGAAATTTTACAAAGTTTTTTCTCTAGCTATATAAAAATATCAGGACAAGAAAGCCATTTCCAAGGAAAGTCAGAAACTAGAAAATTGTGTACCTCCTGGGATGTGGCCCTTTGTTGTATGGGACTTGCAAATCTGTCTAAAATCTCCACACATCTTGGGTTCATGTTTTGCTTTTCTCTGCTAGCATCTATCTTATCCACTTCCTTCACCAACTGGCAAGTCAACCCAAGCAGAACCCCACATCATATGTATGCCAGGATTTAATTAGCAAGTCAGAGACCAATGAAGACCGGGGGTGAGAGGGGGTGGGAGAAGTAGTAAAGTAGAAAGATGAAAGACACCATAACAGAAAGAGGAGGACCACCAGGAAGAGAAGGGGGGGACAAAATAGTCCCTGTTCTCAACTGTGTTAGGATTACTCCAGTTTTGCACCAGCGCAACTCCACTGAAATCAACACTGGATATCAGCCTTGATCACCCACTTATACAAGTCTCCTTTGAACAATATTTTTGCAGCCATATTTTTGTATATACAAAACCTTGAATTCATGCACACAAATTGTAGTGGTGGCAAGCCAACTGCACAGTAAGATGCCATTTGTGCGAACCAATCAGGTAGCTATATGTCAAACTACCTAATTTTCATTTGCAGATGTCAAGATTTGAGAACACAAGTACTTGAATGCAAAACATTATATCTGCAAAAAATTAATGTGAAACTATGGGAACCATCTTAAGACCCTTTTGAAATACGGCCCCACAGTTTGTGTCAAAAGGCATACTATTCTACAGAAGTATTTGCTAGGAAACATTGTAGTTGTTGAGAGATACTATGCTTCATGCACTGCACTTGATCTTGTTTATTACTGATTTCCTACATGAGAAGCAGAAGAACTAAAAGTAAGATGGGTCTAGCTTATAAAATCTACAGACATTTCATCCCCGCTGTCAAGGGTAGAAAAATCCTGGCTTCAGTGCAGCAGAAAAACAACTCACTGAAGCAGAAGGTTCCATCTCAGTGGAATTCAGCTGATTATAGGCTTGAATAACCCCTGTAATAACAGCAAGTTGTATGGCAAGTAGAGGATAGGCCAGGCAGATACCACCTTGACCTCTGCTAACTGGAATCCGATAACCAATTATCCATCCTTTTCTGCACATCTGGTGTAGTCACTTGGGGAGGAGGGCGGACCAGTGCTGATGAGGCATGTCTTAGCAAAGTTTGACCACAAAACCTGGGACACTGATGGGGGAAAAAAATAATCCAAATTGAAAACAGAGGTGACACGGTTGAAATAATGTTATAGCAAAAACATGGCTTTTAAGCCGTCTACTAACTCCAAGATAAGTGAAGTGCCTGACAGACAAATAGGAGTTGAGAAGATTGCTTGATCTGTGGTATGTTTAGAGGAAAAATTGAAACCATTGTTTAACAGAATTCAGACACTGAGCACTCATGTGGAAAAAGAATCAGACCATTCCATCATCACATGAACTTCTCCCCCATTCTACACACTGGTCACAGATTATATGCTGCAAAAATAAGAGATGCCTGGGTCTTAAACCAAGAGAATCCTTGCAAAAAGATGATGCACGTTAAAAAGTTGACAAGACACAATTAGTGGAAGCATAAAGAATTAAAGTTGGTCCCCTTAAGACACCTCTCCCACCCCCCTCCCCTTATAGGACATATGAAAGCTGCTGCTTAACATTCATTTTCATTGTGTTTATTGCAGTTATACTTTCGTGGGCACTGGAAATCATTCTAAGCCCCAAATGCACAATAGAAAGGGGAAACAGATTAATGCCCTAAATTTTCAAGTGTTGGCAAATGTCAGGTGGTTTGAGATTTTTGGGTCCCCAATTTGAAACGTCAGTATATTAGGTTTGGTATCCAAATGTAGTGGGCACTTTTGCAGATTACACCCAACTGATTTACCCAAGGTCTTCCCAAAAGCTTAAACATCTAGAGTCTTCCATAAGCCAGCCCAAAGGTAAGAACTTAGTTGTTTCATAGCTGCCTGACTGCTAACTGAAATGGAAGTTATGCCAGGCACACTAGGCCTGGGACTAAGAGATTCAGTTGGGAAACCTGATAGAGAGTTCATGAGAGGTTTTTTAAAAAATATTTAAGGTCCACAGCCAGTATGGATATTTTTTCTGGCATGTTTCAGGTGATTAGCCCTGTAAGTTACAGTACAACACTGTTTTAATGAACCCTGGTTAACCAATGCTCCTGCTTAAATGAAGCCTGGAAGTGCCACCCTAAGGTGTATTTTATTTTGACTGAGCTTGGGCAGAGCCCCAAGTGGGACCCCTAGTGAAGCTAAGAGGATTCTGCAGGGGTCCTTTCTCTTGGCTCACAGTGCAGACTTTCGGCCTTTGCACCCTCATCTCTGATCACACTGAAGCTGCTCACAAGTGTCTGTGCTCTGGAGTCTCATCCTTCCAAGAGCAGAGAAGATCCTGCCAGCTACCAATGGAGAAAGTTGCACTCTATGTCCCCCTCCCCACAAGACCAGGGCACAATAATGACCAGCCGGCTTTTAAGAGGCCTCATTTGCCGCAGCATGGCCCCTTTAATGGCATCAGCCTATATAACTGTTTTGGGTCCCCTATAAAGGGTGGGGCCATCGATTTTCTTCACTCTTACTTCTCCAAACTTCTTAGGCATCCTGCAAGTCTGTCAGATACTCTGCACTGTATTTGCCTTTCCTTACTGCAAGAGTCTGTGAATAGCATCAAATGTCAGTACTGCATAGAACATTTTACCCAATAATAGGTGATCCAAAAGTGGGCTGATTCCCAGTGGGATGTGGGATACAATATGGAACAAAACCACTTTGAAGACGCTTAGGTATTTGCTCTCATATTTTCCTAGGATTTTCCCAACTTTCTTCTAATTTCCTGTTGATAAGCCCAACATAAACATCTCTGCTAAGTAATTAATAACAGCTCTGAAATGCCCAGACCGTTTTTTTTAATGGCTGGCCAGCAGAGGAAGTTCATATTGAAACTGGATATTTCTTGCTTCCAAACCAGCTGCTAGAAGTGGGTAGCAATCATGTATTTTCAGCCCCACACACTTCTAATTTAAACATCATCCTAACTGCTGCTAATCGTCTCTGTTTGGCTAAGATAACAATCATGAAAAGGCTATGCTTGGCTTCCTTAGTTAAATATTTCAGTTCCCAACCACTCTGAAAATATAGTGATTTTCAATGGAGTTATAGCACAGCCACAATTACACTAATGTTCTGTTTATCATACAAACAGAGCCCCTATGATCTACAGTTGAGAAGGGAATATTTTTCTTCCCCTCACAGCAGAGACGGATAGCATATCATTAGGAAATTTATGGCTATTAACAGATATTAGCCCTATTAATCTTTAGCTAAAAATACTTTAAAAATGCATATACCCTAAATAATACGGTAAAAATCCTCCAGCTCTTGGAGAAAGGTTTTCAGCTGTGTTATTTATTTTTTAATTCAGATTGGATGAGGATAGCTAATGCAAGTTTGTGAGTATAAACATTCCCTTGCCATCCTATTCAGCATGATGCTTTATTAATGGAACATTAACTCTGGGAAAAGAAAGAAACAGACAGTTACCTAATTGAAACTAGGAAACATGAGATGCATAAAAAGTGAAACTACACATTATGCTAAGCATGCTACTTTTAACCATTGTTCTGGGATATTTTGTTGGTTTCCTTTTCATACTGTGATGTATGATTCACTATCAGATTTAATTAAGTGGCCTCATTGGAAAGCAAACTGGCATTTTTTAAAAAAACCTATGTATGGTTTAAATTTAGCGCATAATTCTTATTTCTAGAAACATGATATGTACAGTTTTTGCTTCTACAGGAAGCTGTTAATTTTCTTGGTATGTTGAGGTATGAGATCCAAAAACAAATCCCTGCAACAAAGCAGAGGTTGCAGTCAGGCACAGGCAGTTTTAGACAATAACAGACGAAAAGTGCCATAGTGCACAATATATGTACTTAACAAGAGGGCTTTGCCAAGAGATCTGTCTTGAGAGATTGATGCAAATCTTTACTAAAACACAGTTGGGGCTATATGACAAACTGCATATGTATGGTAGGAAGGATCCAAAACTCAGTCCTACTTCAGTTAAAGTGAATGGCAAAATCCTCATTGATGTCAGTGGGAATGAAATTGGAAGTCTTAAAAGAGCCCCTCATTCTCTTTTGAAATATGTGGATAAGAGGACATAAAACCAGGTAGGTATCACAGGCAGGCAGTCAATTATCAGCCATACCGCATGGCAAGACCTAAAGAAGCCCCCAACGTGTGGAGCTCATCAAGAAGCCAGATGTTACAGCTGGAAAGAGTTTTCTACACCTTGCCATCTGTGTCTTGTTAATGCCTTTTAAAAAGCAACAAGCAGAAGGATTGTGATGGAAGGGAAATAACACCTAACTTTGTTCAAAATTATGTAAAAAGTGATATGGAAAGAACAGCTACCTCCCTTCTATATATGGAAAGAATGGATCTCTTTTCTGTTTCAATATGCTAACAGTTTATCGAAATGTTAACAGAACTATATCAAAGGATTTTTCCTATTTCTGTTGTTATGATGTACAGTAATGACTATACCTCTAAACTGGCAAGGGAATGGCTTAGATAATCTAACTCATCTTCTCATCTCTAACTTCTGCAGTTGTAAAATACCGGTAATAGGTTAAATTCATTCCTGGGGTAATTGTATTGACTTCAGCTGAGTTACACCAGGCACCATGGTCCTGTGGATAGTGCCCAGGACTGGGGCTGGGGAGACCTAAACTCTATTCCTGAGTCTGACACCAACCTGCTGTCTTACATTGAGTAAGTTACTGCCCTTCTGTGCCTGTTTCTCCTCCCAGCCTTTTTCTTTTACATTGTAGACTTTTGTCTGCCACAGGCACAATGGAGTCCCAGTCTCAGCTGGGATCTCTAGGCGTTACTTGTAATAAAAAACAAATGTCATTAAGTCCAACCGATAAGCTCTGTCCTACTGCACCAGAATGTCTGCCCTGACCATTCTGGGGCATGACTATCCGCTCTGTTACACTGGTTCTGGGCTGGTGTTGCTCCACAGCAGAATGTCTTACACTGGTTTGAAATGAGTTCTGCCAGGAAGTGACACTAGCACGCAACACCCCAGCATAACAGAGCAGGGATGCATGCCTTTTATTTTCTCTTCAGTTGGGTAGAGAACCAGACTAGACTTTGTAGGAACTATTTGTAATAAATAGTTTCAGAGATTTGCATCTCCTCATTTTGTTCAGCACTACAGGCAATGTTACAAAAGATACATGATATTTCACCTTGCCGGGACCATGCATATATCTTTTTTTGATACTGCACTGATATACAGGAAATGCAGATGACTTCACTACAGCAGTTAGAAAACTGACTGGAAACTTAATGCCTATGAAAAATGTTGAATATGAAATAAATATCTTTGGGCAATGCAGACAACAGTGTGGGGAATCACTGGACTCATATCACAGCAGCCACATGTGAATGTAATGATATAGAGAAAGGAATAGAAATAGAAAATCATATTGAGTTGCTCCTCACGTTTACAGCCCCAGGAACTGAGGGAGGCAACGTAAAGCAACTGTGCTCATGTTAAGGAAGTTGTTTAACTTTGGGAGAATTTCAGAAAGCTCAGAATTCCTAGATGCGAGGATAAAACAAGCAAAGGGTTTTGAAAGGAGTTGTTCTGTGCCAGTGAACAGAATGCATTGGCTTAACCCTCTAAAGATAGGAGCCTATATCTGAAAATAAATCTAAGTGCCACACCAATTTACACTGAAATCGTGATGGTACCTATCAGTATCACCCACAGAAGAAAGGGCGCCTTTCAAGGTCAAGGGATACCATGTACATCCTGTGCAAAATTCCATTGTTTTCCAAAGTGTTGCAAACCAAAGTAGTTGAGAGATGAACAGAACATGAACCAGGCTCTCAAAGAAAACATTTGACAAGAATAAAATCCATTCATAGACTAAGAGAGACAGTTGATCATGTATATTCAGAGAGCGCTATTGTGTACTGTCCACCTTATCAACCGTTTAAAATCACCGGGGCCAAAATCATCCCTGATATAACCATACCGAAGTCAAGGATCATGTTAATGGGCATATACAAGGGATGAATCTGGCTTCCAGTTAATGCAATCCTAACCCGTTAAAATCACAGTAGGCTTGGGTGCCAGCACGGATTTGCTAATTGACAGAGCATACAGAGAGCTACAGCATCAAATATGATTGCAGAAAACAACCAAAGAATCTCCATAAGGGTCAGAGAAGGTGCTGTCACTTGGGGAAAGTTTGAAAGCCTGCTGACAGCCAGCTGCTAACATACCTGTGACAGGGAGCTAAGTCTGGACTCGATACATTCTGTTAAGAACAGGGGCAAGAACTCCAACTGATTATACATGAGGGGAGGAATGTGATCAGAATGAGGAAATGAAAGCCATCCTGAGAAGGATGATGAGCGAGCAGAAATAAGACAGCAGCCCTAACTGTAGCATGCCTTGCTGCGACCGAGCAAGGAGCAACTACCTCAACAGGAAATCTGCAGGCCTGGCTTGCAGCACCAATAGTTCTAAGAGCAGCTGCTTCCGACACCATTAAATAGGGTGCACCACTCAGACTACCTAATATTCTGATGTTCCCTAGCCAAAATGGGACTGGAAGAGGGTCCCAGAGGCTTACACCGGTCATTTTCATGTGGGTAGCTGGTGTAGCTCAGGGGATGAGATACCCAGGACTACTCATTTGGCCTCTTTTCTGATCAGCGCGGTGCATGCTGCATATCATGCCCTGTGGGTGCATATGCAGACTGTTGGATTACAAAGGCTGCTATCTCCGACTGGTTGGGGGTCCTTCTGCTGGAATTCACCTATGAGTAAGGAGGCTGGTCAGCCAACTCATGGTAGGTTTCTTTCTATCCTCACACTGACTAGTTGTCATGGGGAGGATACTTCCAGCTCCTCCTGGCTTTTGCCATGGAAAGGGAAACCCCACACAGAGCAAGAACACTGATTTCTCAGGCAACATCAGGGCTCTTTGAGAGTAAGGAAACAAGAGTACACCTTGCACTTGGCTCAGAGGTGTCTTTTGACACCCCCCCCCCCCGGTTAGCAGGTGTTAGAATCCTGCACAAAGCTGCTGCCTAAACTCTGCTGTCTCATTGTCGCTGCTGCAGTTTGTTACTTCCTCCAGGATCTAAGGCAGGTGGAAACTATTCTCTGGGCAGAAGGAAGCAGGGTCAGCAACAGAAAGGTCTCTGCAGGGAAAATCCTATGAACATTTAAGCTTAGGGAGAATGCTTAGACTGAGGTTTCTGTTGGGCACTGTTATTTCAACTCCCAACAAGGTCAAACGCAAAGATGGGGGGTGGGGTTGGACTATAAATGGGCTGTATATACTCCGTTCACAGCAGGATGGGATTTCCATCTTCTCAGTGATCAATGTTCATTGTAGCAAAAGGGGACAGTGAATTAGAGTTCATTTATCATTCAGCATCTGGTCTTGAGCTAATTAAAATAATCCCTTCTATGTCAATAGTCAGCCCTGCAAAATATTCCTCTCCCATTCCACACCATCTGGCTGCAGTATACCCAGACTTATTGGAAGGTACAAACAAGTCACATTTAAATGGACATGACCAATTCTAGATGGCAAAGACACAGAACATATGAAAAACACAAACTAAGAACCAGACCTTTCAGCATAACCCATGTCCCTGGGGAAAAAATGTTTGTACCCACTACCTCCATTTCCCTCAACAGTTTCCATATTCAAAAAGTGTGCCTATGCATAGCTTACCATCTCACCCAAGTGACAGAAGGCTCTTCTCTGTGCTCAGAAGATTTATTAACTGCATACCACTTTGTGACAGAGTACTAGTAGCCTAGAGCTGACTCAACACTCTGGTCACTAAGGTACTATCTGTTCCCCCCCGGGAGTGGACTTAATTGGGAGATGGGTGCTCAATGACTTAATTAAGCAGGAGGGTGATGAGCTAATGAGAACAAATCAGCCCATTGGCTGGGAATAGTTAAAGGAGAGGAAGGAAGTGCAAGGGGAGGAGGTTGGCAAGAACTGCAGGATCTCAGAATGAGGAGATCTTTCCTTCTCCTTCCCCAGAGAGTGGGCTCAGGGGGATGCTTCTATCCACTTCTAAGTCGCTGCACATGGCTGTGTTGATGAACTGTTGGAGGGAACCTCATAAAGTACTCCCTGGTGCATATAAACCTGGAAAGCATCCATCCTGCTTCTTGTGGTCCAAAGGGTGGAGGAGGTAGCCTTGTTACACACCAGAATGGTGCATGCTGCTTTATTCACAAATAAAAGCTGTATTTATACAATTTACTCTTGCAACTTGTTCTATCAGTGAGCTGTTATCCATATTTTCCCTTGGATGACCCAATGATTTAACTAGCATTTCTTTTAACAGGAGTCTTTCTAGATGAAAAACAAAGGTGTTGCAGGGTACACCATAGATCATAAATTATAGTGACAACATCTTTATCTAGGAGAACCATTCAGACAGGGCCACATCCTTAGGGCCTGAGTTCCCCACTCTATTATACCAGTTTTATGGCAGTGTAACTCCATTGAAGTCCGTCTTAAATCAGCATCAAACCCATGTAACTGAACTGAGAATCAGGTCCTTGGAGTGCTTTTCAAGTGACTGCATGATAAGAGAATTGCTCCAGAAAAAGCAAAACCTGAATCTGGCAAGGCCAGTGTCGAATTTTATACACGCATTTTCAAAGAAAGGGTGGCTCCTGACACAAAGAAAGCTGCATCCATCAGTACCTAGCAACCTTTCCCTATCCCAGTGAAGTAAAAAACATATGGAATTGCCAGAGATTCATATATAGCTACAATTGTGAAAATAGTCTGATAATTTAGAAAGAGCCACTGCTTCATCCAGGATCCAGAATGTTGGCTTTTTCCAGCCAATCTAGTGGAGCACTGCTACTACGTACTTTCATCCAGCCAAGTGCATAGAATTTAATATGGATGCAAGCCCATTTGGAGCGGATAATATCATAGCGTGCTCTCCCCAAAATATTCAGATCATAGCATCTGCCAGCAGATCATTTAACCTGACTGAATCACACTGCTCAAACTGAACATGAAATTTTGTTATTGTCTATCGCTGTGAACATTGCTGCCTATTCCGACAGCAGAGAGCTCCTCATGGATCATAAACCATTAAGGTATCTTCACCAAGCCAAAAGGTAATCTACCAGCTCTCATCCACCACTGAGCCCAACTCCTCCATGCTCATGACCTCTGAGACCTCCCTCAGCCTAGAGTGCACAGTGGTCACCAATAAAAGCCTGGGGAAAACATTGACTTTTTAAAGGCAAGCACTGTATATAATGCGTAGATACCACAGCAATAGATGGGCATTTCTAAGTCATCTAAGACAGATTTTTAGTGAATTCATAATGTGAATTGACCACTTCACCTGGAGTATTATCCATTGGAGATAACAGAAGAAAATGGAGAACAATGATGCATCTGGACTTAACCCTTCGGAAGTTAAGTATTTTTAATCTTACCAAGGTCCATTTTACAAACTTTATGAATTCATCACAGTGAGCATTCAGTGGTCTCCTTGTTAGATTAGCCTGGAGATGGTGGATATTCTTGTAAGCATCTTGGGCTCTACAGTATTTCAGCTAAGAGGAGTGAACTTGATGACCATTAAAGTGAAAACTTATCACAGATCAGAGAGGCACTATGCAAGCTTTCCCTCTCTTGCAGGGCTGAACCAGGGCAGTAACAAGGGTGAGGCGAGTGAGGCACTTGCCTCAGGCACACAAAGCCGAGGGGCGCAGAAAGTGGCTGGCACAGAGATTTTTATAATCCATGTGATCTCCCCCCACACACACCTGCCGACCCCCCTGTGCCTCCCCCGAGTGTCCCCCGGCCCTGACTTGCTTCTCCCCTCCACACCTTCCCAGCCCAGAGCAGAGCAGCTCCATGCTTCCTCCCTGCAGCAACTGCTGTCACAGGGTCCTAGTGCCCCAACCTCACTGCCAGGGCAGACTGACTCTGAGCCTGCCCTTCCCCCTCAGACCCTTTCATTTTCCAATGGGATCCTCCAGCAGCAC
This sequence comes from Mauremys mutica, assembly GCF_020497125.1. Lineage (NCBI taxonomy): Eukaryota > Metazoa > Chordata > Testudines > Geoemydidae > Mauremys > Mauremys mutica. The sequence continues at coordinate 58,726,846 of NC_059080.1, read as the reverse complement.
AGAGGGTCCCCCTGTCAGCAGTCACCGCTCCTGCCCCATGCTGGGCAAGGAGGCAGCCCCATCCCTCACCACCAGTGAGGCTACAGTCAGGGGCAACAGCAGGGGAGAAAGCGCAAGCAGCACCCCCTGGCACCCACCACGGGGGAGGTGAGGGAGATTCCTGGACCTATGAGAGGGGCCCTAGGAGCACATGCAGTGACAGTGGTGGGGGTGAGTGTGCTGCTGGTGGGGGACAGAAAAGGCGGGGCTGCTCCCCCAGAGCTTGCTGCTGCTGGCAGGGAAAGGGCTGGAGGGAATCCTCCTTTCTGGCCCCTGTCCCGGAGCAGCCTGCCTGCACCCCAAACTCATCCCCAGCCCTACCCCACCCCAGAGCCCACACCCCCAGTCTGAGCTTTCACCCCCCCACTGCACCCTTAACCCTCTGCCCGAGCCCTGAGCCCCTCCAGCACCCCAAACACCTTATCCCCAGTCCCAGCCAGAGCCCTCACCCCACACACTCCTACTCTCGCCCCCAGCCCTGAGCCCCTCCCACACCCCAAACCTCCCATTCCCAGCCCCATACAGAGCCCTCACCCCTACTCTCACCCTGAGCCCCTCCCACACTCCAAACCCCTCATCTGCAGCCACAACCCACAGCCCTCACCCCTGCACCCTATCCCTCTGCACCCCTCCCATCCCCAAACTCCCTCCCAGAACCTGCACCCCTTCCCTTCGCACCCCCTCCCATTCCCAAACTCCCTCCCAGAGCCTGAACCCCAATTCCTTGCCCCAGCCTAAGGCCTGCACCCCAGACCTCCTCCCTCACTGAAACTCCCTCCCAAAGCCTTGGGTTGGTGGGGGAGCGGAGTTTGGGTGGGGGCAGGTTCTGGGCACCACCAAAATTTCTACAAACCTGCCACCGCTGATCCTGTCCTGCAAGCCTGAACTCCCAGCATTCTCAGGACACATGCTGATCCCTAATGGCCACTGCTGATATCCAGCACCTCTGTCCTCTCTTAACCTGTGAGTCCCTCTCTGGATTGGAACTGGACTGGAACCAAAGACCATCTTGGAAGCAACATTACCAGTCAAAAATCATGAGTTGACTCCCCAAAATCACAGGCTCTACCGCCGCCGCTTCATCCATTCTTCGGCGGCAATTCGGCAGCAGGCCCTTTCCTCTGAGAGGGACTGAGGAACCCGCTGCTGAATTGCTGCCAAAGGGGGAGGGCGCAATTTTATATTCTTGCCTCGGGCGCAAAAATATCTAGTGACAGCTCTGGCTGACACTGTTGCTTTCAGTTATCCCTACTATGCCAGTCTAGAACTTCCATAGGGGTTCTAATTAGCCTTCTACAAGGAGAGACTAGCAGATATTCCATTGTATTTTTTGCTGTTGAGGTGAAAATTTCTCCACTAGATGCCTGGCTGTCATTGACATCACCAAATCCATTTCACATGCGACTTGGATTTGAAATAGGGGCCAGATCTTGGGGTATGGCTAAGTATCAGAATGCTAGTCGAGGGTGTGTGTGTGAGTGTGTGTGTATGTGTGCAAAAAAGTGTCTTAACGCTCACTTTTAGGTAAAAATCATTTGTCAGGAGTAACCATAGCAAAGTAGGAATTACCAGACTGGATCACACCCACTGTCCATCTGATCCAGTACCCTGTCTCTAAGAAAGACCAATAAAAGATGCTTCAACTGATCAGAATTAAAAATAATTGATAATCCTAAAATGTGTTGTATCTGCCAAAGAAGTGTTATCAACATTACAAAATGAAGTTCTTGCTTGGAAAAATGTTTTCACTTAATGAATTTCCAATACTAATTAGTTATCAGATCTGAGAAAATATTTCTGAACAACCACAGTAATAGATTATAGAATTATTATTTATATTATCACTTGAAAAGTGCTGTTTATTAACCAGAGCGCAGAGTGGGAATGCTTATTTTGGCATGAAATGTAGGTTTAGATCAGAAATTGTCTCATGAATTACTTTGCTTTGGAGTAACTTGAGTGGTACAGTTAGCCTGCAATCCCAGAATCAAACTCTCATAATGGTAAACTGTAAAAATATTTTCTTTTATGTTAATATTTATTCCAGTCCTTTGAGTACATTTGAAATAAATCAGAAATCCACTCAATGTGAATGTTATATCTTGCTTCAAGCAAACTCCAGATCCCTCCAAAGCAGAACAGTATTTTTAAAAAGCTATTGTACTAACTCAGGAAAATTCAGTTCAAATACAGTATCTGGTTTTCAAGTGAAGTCCCAACTTTTTACCTAGTTTCCCATCTGGATTACTTAAGTCACAATGGGCCTGATTCTCCATTGCCTTGCAAAGTGGGTATGAAACAACCTTGAATGTAGAACATGGGACACAAAGGGCCAAAATGTAAAGAGGGTCAAGTATTCACAGAACAGTTTCAGTTTCATATTTCTAAGAATTATAAGCATATAATTTCCCAGATTTAGAACCAGACTGTGCCTTTAGGCCACAACGTGGAGCAGACGCATTGCACTGAGAGCCCCAGAAGGAATTTTAAATGACTGAGTCAGAATTCTTCCCAGGGCTCCAGGGGACCATATGTTGTAGTGGCAGCTCTGCCATACTTGAAAAAGGAGTCAAGATGTGCTCTGTCCTGTGCCCAGTTACTTCCAGCTAGGGCTGAAATGGGCCAAGCTCTCCCCTTCCTCTGTAGGGAAGTTGGTGCTACATTATGCGTAGCACTGAGAGTCAGGACTCCTGGGTTTGTTTCCTGCTGTGCCATTAACTGTGTGTGGTCTTGGGCAAGACAACCTTTCGGTGCTTCAGTTTCCCCATGTGGATAATAGCATTAATTATTCTTATGTCACAGGGGTGTTGTGAGATTTAAGTCATTAAATATTTGTGAAGTGGTTGGAGATACCTGGAAGTGCTACACGAGTGAAAAGTGGTTTTGACCCTTTATCAAGGGGTAGATTTGGGGCAATCTAAGAGCAAATTGAGATAACTCAGGGTTTTTTCTCCTAATCTAATTTATTTATTTACAGTATGCACATGACTTCTATTTGCCTTGGGCAGAGATGGCAAAAACATCAGCAGGATTGTCCACATGAAAATCCACTTGCACAAGCATCAGCTAAGACACCATTATGATCCCATCTCATAGGCAGACAGACACTTCCCTCACTGACCCTTGTTGCCTCTCCCAGATTTCACAGCATTACCTGAACTGGGAAGCCTGCCCATTGACTTCTCACCTATGGAACCCTTGAGCACCTTTTGTCCAACTGCTCTGCCACATAAAGGAATTCCTCAGGCAGGTTTGAGTATAATCAGTGTTCAATAGAGCCAGCTTCTCTAAGAGTCTGTATCCAACAAAAGGCACCAAGTTCACACAATCCCCATAATGGGGTATACCTAGCTCATAGAGCTGGAAGGGACCCTGAAGGGTCATTGAGTTCAGCTCCCTGTCTTCACTAGCAGGACCATGTACTGATTTTGCCCCAGATCCCTAAGTGGCCCCCCTCAAGAATTGAGCTCACAACACTGGGTTTAGCAAGTCAATGCTCAAACCACTGAGCTATCCCTCCCCCTGAGCATTTATATGAAGTTGTGAGATCCCCAGTATTTATGGGAATCTTCAAGTTAACCTCTCTTCACTGCACCCTCCTTATGGAGAGCTTTTAAAATCAAGTTTTCCTAACAATATGCCCATATGACAGAATACACCCCTGCATTTACATCCTATACACTATTGTAAAGTCTTTGTACAAAGTATCCCTTGTAAGGCACCATTTGAAAACTTGTAATTTGCTGGTCAGTAATATCCTGGTAAAGAATGTGTGGCAACATTGTATGTGAAGTTGTAAGATTCTTCTGTATGGAGTTATTATTGCATGTTCCAAACCCCACAGTGCTGCCAAAACAGAAGTTGGCAAACTGGTCTGTCCTAAACAAAAGGAACATAAGAAAGGACATACTGGGTCAGACCAAAGGTCCATCTAGCCCAGTATCCTGTCTTCCAACAGTGGCCCATGTCAGGTGCCCCGGAGGGAATAAACAGAACAGGTATCATCAAGTGATCCATCTCCTGTTGCTCATTCCAATCTTCTGGCAATCAGAAGCTAGGGACACCTAAGGAATGTGTGTTCTGCTTAATTTGCATTTAAGCAGTAAACACAGTCATCAGGCAGGCAGGGAAGACAAAGGAGGTTCCAACAGGTGAAAAAAAAACCATCAGGCAATATCCTCCTACATAGACTCTTTGGCTTGTAGTTCTCAGCTGAAAATGTTTTTCAAGAGTGGGACTGAAACTACAAAAAGGAGCGACAAATGCCCCAAGACACCCATCCCTTTGCTCTTGCCCATTGCATTCACTGCAACTGAAGAGACAAAGGAAGTAGTCATTGGCCTGTGGGGTAGAGGTCCTGACCTACAGAGTTTGGTCAGTAAGACTACTGAGAGCATGTGGTGAGACATTTTTTTTAATCTCATATAGGTTGTTAAGATAGACATCAGTAAGTATTTTATCTTTTCTTTTTCTTGTCACCATTTCTGACTTCTATGCCTCATCACTTGTATTTAAAATCTCTTTTTGTAGTTAATAAAGCTGTTTTGCTGTTTTGTCTAATCCAGTGTGTTCAAATTGAAGTGTCTGGGTAACTCCATTTCAGAATAACAAGTTATGTGCACATTATTCCTTTAAGGGAATAACAGATGACGTATAGTATCAGAGGGGTAGCCGTGTTAGTCTGGTTCTGTAGAAGCAGCAAAGAATCCTTTGGCACCTTATAGACTAACAGACGTTTTGTAGCATGAGCTTTCGTGGGTGAATACCCACTTCTTCGGATGCAAGTGGTGGAAATTTCCTGGGGCAGGTAAATATAAGCAAGCAAGAAGCAAGCTAGAGATAACGAGGTTAGATCAATCAGGGTGGATGAGGCCCTGTTCTAGCAGTTGAGGTGTGAAAACCAAGGGAGGAGAAACTGGTTCTGTAATTGGCAAGCCATTCACAGTCTTTGTTTAGTCCTGAGCTGATGGTGTCAAATTTGCAGATGAATTGGAGCTCAGCAGTTTCTCTTTGAAGTCTGGTCCTAAAGTTTTTTTGCTGTAGGATGGCCACCTTAAGATCTGCTATTGTGTGGCCAGGGAGGTTGAAGTGTTCTCCTACAGGTTTTTGTATATTGCCATTCCTAATATCTGATTTGTGTCCATTTATCCTTTTCCTTAGAGACTGTCCAGTTTGGCCGATGTACATAGCAGAGGGGCATTGCTGGCATATGATGGCATATATTACATTGGTGGAAGTGCAGGTGAATGAACCGGTGATGTTGTGGCTGATCTGGTTTGGTCCTGTGATGGTGTTGCTGGTGTAGATATGTGGGCAGAGTTGGCATCGAGGTTTGTTGCATGGATTGGTTCCTGAGCTAGAGTTACTATGGTGCGGTGTGCAGTTGCTGGTGAGAATATGCTTCAGGTTGGCAGGTTGTCTGTGGGCGAGAACTGGTCTGCCACCCAAGGCCTGTGAAAGTGTGGGATCATTGTCCAGGATGGGTTGTAGATCCCTGATGATGCGTTGTAGGGGTTTTAGCTGGGGACTGTATGTGATGGCCAGTGGAGTCCTATTGGTTTCTTTCTTGGGTTTGTCTTCCAGTAGGAGGCTTCTGGGTACACGTCTGGCTCTGTTGATCTGTTTCCTTATTTCCTCGTGTGGGTACTGTAGTCTTGAGAATGCTTGGTGGAGATTTTCTAGGTGTTGGTCTCTGTCTGCGGGGTTAGAGCAGATACGGTTGTACCTCAGTGCTTGGCTGTAGACAATGGATCTTGTGGTGTGTCCGGGATGGAAGCTGGAGGCATGAAGGTAGGCATAGCGGTCGGTAGGTTTTCGGTATAGGGTGGTGTTGATGTGACCATCACTTATTTGCACCGTGGTGTCTAGGAAGTGGACCTCCCATGTAGATTGGTCCAGGCTGAGGTTGATGGAGGGGTGGAAGCTGTTGAAATCGTGGTGGAATTTTTCCAGAGTCTCCTTCCCATGGGTCCAGATGATGAAGATGTCATCGATGTAGCGTAGGTAGAGAAGGGGCGTGAGTGGACGGGAGCTGATGAAGCGTTGTTCCAGGTCGGCCATAAAAATATTGGCATATTGTGGGGCCATACGGGTGCCCATAGCGGTGCCACTGATCTGGAGATATATATTGTCAGCAAATTTGAAATAGTTGTGTGTGAGGATAAAGCCACAGAGCTCAGCAACCAGGTGTGCTGTGGCATCATCAGGGATACTGTTCCTGACAGCTTGTATTCCATCAGTATGTGGGATGTTTGTGTAGAGAGCCTCTACATCCATGGTGGCCAGGATGGTGTTTTCTGGAAGGTCACCAATGCATTGTAGTTTCCTCAGGAAATCAGTGGTGTCACGGAGATAGCTGGGAGTGCTGGTAGCATAGGGTCTGAGTAGAGAGTCTACATATCCAGACAGTCCTTCAGTGAGAGTTCCAATGCCCGAGATGATGGGGCGTCCAGGATTTCCGGGTTTGTGGATCTTGGGTAGTAGATAGAATAACCCTGGTCGGGGCTCTAAGGGTATGTTGATTAGTTCTGGTGTTAGTGTAGGGAGTGTCCTGAGTAGATGGTGCAGTTTCTTAGTGTATTCCTCAGTGGGATCTGAGGGAAGTAGCCTGTAAAATTTAGTATTGGAGAGTTGTCTGGCGGCCTCCTTTTGGTAGTCAGACCTGTTCATGATGACAACAGCACCTCCTTTATCAGCCTCTTTGATTATAATGTCAGGATGGTTTCTGAGGCTGTGGATGGCATTGCGTTCTGCACGACTTAGGTTGTGAGGCAAGCGATGTTGTATTTCCACAATTTCTGCCTGTGCACGTCGGCGGAAGCATTCAATGTATAGGTCCAGACTGTCATTTCGACCCTCAGGAGGAGTCCATGTGGAGTTCTTCTTCTTGTGCTGTTGGTGGGAGGGTAACTGTGTATCCGTGCGCTGTTCAGTGTTGTCCTGAAAGAATTCTTTGAGTCAGAGACGGCGAAAGTAGGCTTCCAGATCACCACAGAACTGTATCATATTGGTGGGGGTGGCAGGGCAGAAAGAGAGTCCCCGAGATAGGACAGACTGTTCTTCTGGGCTGAGTGTGTGGTTGGATAGATTGACGATATTGCTGGGTGGGTTAGGGGTACCACGGTTGTGGCCCCATGTGGCAGGTAGGAGTTTAGACAGCTTACAGTCCTTTTTCCTTTGTAGAGAGGTGAAGTGAGTAATGTAGATCTCCTGTCTTATTTTAGTGAAGTCCGTTTGTATGGAACGGATTTCCTGAGGAAACTACAATGCATTGGTGACCTTCCAGAAAACACCATCCTGGCCACCATGGATGTAGAGGCTCTCTACACAAACATCCCACATACTGATGGAATACAAGCTGTCAGGAACAGTATCCCTGATGATGCCACAGCACACCTGGTTGCTGAGCTCTGTGGCTTTATCCTCACACACAACTATTTCAAATTTGCTGACAATATATATCTCCAGATCAGTGGCACCGCTATGGGCACCCGTATGGCCCCACAATATGCCAATATTTTTATGGCCGACCTGGAACAACGCTTCATCAGCTCCCGTCCACTCACGCCCCTTCTCTACCTACGCTACATCGATGACATCTTCATCATCTGGACCCATGGGAAGGAGACTCTGGAAAAATTCCACCACGATTTCAACAGCTTCCACCCCTCCATCAACCTCAGCCTGGACCAATCTACACGGGAGGTCCACTTCCTAGACACCACGGTGCAAATAAGTGATGGTCACATCAACACCACCCTATACCGAAAACCTACCGACCGCTATGCCTACCTTCATGCCTCCAGCTTCCATCCCGGACACACCACAAGATCCATTGTCTACAGCCAAGCACTGAGGTACAACCGTATCTGCTCTAACCCCGCAGACAGAGACCAACACCTAGAAAATCTCCACCAAGCATTCTCAAGACTACAGTACCCACACGAGGAAATAAGGAAACAGATCAACAGAGCCAGACGTGTACCCAGAAGCCTCCTACTGGAAGACAAACCCAAGAAAGAAACCAACAGGACTCCACTGGCCATCACATACAGTCCCCAGCTAAAACCCCTACAACGCATCATCAGGGATCTACAACCCATCCTGGACAATGATCCCACACTTTCACAGGCCTTGGGTGGCAGACCAGTTCTCGCCCACAGACAACCTGCCAACCTGAAGCATATTCTCACCAGCAACTGCACACCGCACCATAGTAACTCTAGCTCAGGAACCAATCCATGCAACAAACCTCGATGCCAACTCTGCCCACATATCTACACCAGCAACACCATCACAGGACCAAACCAGATCAGCCACAACATCACCGGTTCATTCACCTGCACTTCCACCAATGTAATATATGCCATCATATGCCAGCAATGCCCCTCTGCTATGTACATCGGCCAAACTGGACAGTCTCTAAGGAAAAGGATAAATGGACACAAATCAGACATTAGGAATGGCAATATACAAAAACCTGTAGGAGAACACTTCAACCTCCCTGGCCACACAATAGCAGATCTTAAGGTGGCCATCCTACAGCAAAAAAACTTTAGGACCAGACTTCAAAGAGAAACTGCTGAGCTCCAGTTCATCTGCAAATTTGACACCATCAGCTCAGGACTAAACAAAGACTGTGAATGGCTTGCCAATTACAGAACCAGTTTCTCCTCCCTTGGTTTTCACACCTCAACTGCTAGAACAGGGCCTCATCCACCCTGATTGATCTAACCTCGTTATCTCTAGCTTGCTTCTTGCTTGCTTATATTTACCTGCCCCAGGAAATTTCCACCACTTGCATCCGAAGAAGTGGGTATTCACCCACGAAAGCTCATGCTACAAAACGTCTGTTAGTCTATAAGATGACGTATATTTATACTGACCAGAAGAGGGCTGGGCTGTACAGGACATATGTTTCAGAGGGCAAATCTGGGAATGGAGATGCGTTGGGGTCATCCTTTGGTAATTTTTAAGGCTGGTAAGAGCGAAGGTGCAGCTGGCTGGCTGCAGTACAGACACACACATGGCTGGGAGTGACTTACATGCTGAAGGCTGTTTGTGACCTGCAAGGCATTGTAAAGGGCACCGCAGGCTATAGGGCAGGGGTGATACTGTAACATAGAATTTGATATTCCTGTATGTTCCCCAGAACTTGACAGTACTGCAGTCAGCCATTTTGTATGTTCAACCACTGCTAGCTGAAATCCAAATATCATATAGCTAGAAATAATTTTTAGGACCCTGAGAGGCAAGGCCGTGTGTATGTTTGCAGTTTTGCTATCAACATGGAAGGATCAGATAAGAAGTAAATATGCTGTTAAAATAGAAGAAATGTTTTTAAATGCCTCTGTCCCCTCTGACATGTAAATTTTATTGTTGTAATGACTAGAAATCCTTTGCTGATAAGGAGAATAATGAATTGTTATTGGCTGTTGCTAGGGAAACTGTTAGCCTATTAGGAGTAGCTATGAGTTATGTGCTTTGTTTAAAGTTAGCTATAAAAGATTAGATAAAAGAATTTGCTTTGCAGTAGTTTGAGTATCTGACAGGAGAATCCCTCCCATTAGCATAGGCAGTGTCTACACTGAAGTGCTACAGCGGCACAGCTGTGCTGCTATAGCGTTTTAGCTGTAGACAAGCCGTCAGATTTCACAGTATCAAAACATGGCAGGCTCGATGGATGGAATGCTCAATGCCAACTGGTCAGCCTTCCTGTGCACCCATTCATGTGGGATGTAGTGGGGAGTAGTGGAAGTAAGCCAAATTCACTGGACAGAGCAGTGGCCATCATAGCTGCTTCCTTTTCTCGTCCATAGTAAACGACTAAGATCCACTGCAAAAATATCTACGTAGAGAAGGAAGCAGCACCTGTTTTTGCCTCCTAATTCAGCGGACATACAACTTAAGCTACTTTTGGAAGTTCTGTGGCCGCCTATGCAGGCACATAAGCACATACCGTAATACTTTACAGAGCTCTGACCAGGTTAAGATATACTATGGAATCTGAAAGCCCCATGCCCCCATTTTTTGCACTGCATTGTGTGTTATCCCATACTTTCCTGGTTTCTTTGACCCTACACTTCTGACAAAAGACTACACCCAGCTGGATGTTGTGTTACTTTCTAACTTGACTAGTGCTGATAATCTGCTTGGTGGAGTTTCAGAATCAGATGCCCTTTATTTTGGTTCAAAAACTCAATTTTAAAGAGATTATAATTTCAATTGGGCTTGGGGGGGCCACCGGGTTCTAAGGAGACATGGCAGCTCTAGCAGTTTTACAAACAATGTTCAAAATGGAAATTTAACATTCAGCATCATTCTGCCCCCAAGGCAACATTTTAAAGACATTTCTAGACTTTGAAGTGGTGATTACTTCTGCAACACCTCACTTTATAGACTTGCCAACAGATCTCTGCATAGATTGCAAATTAACTCGCGCAGAAAGTTGCCACTGCGGTCCTCATTAGCACATACTAATTTCCAGTACATTTCTCCAGTTCCTAGATCATTACCCTAGCTCTGAATTAAATCCAGCATCATAATTAAGATCCCTCTCTTAACTTAAGACCCTATAAAATTGTGGTCTAATTTATTTAAACAATCTGCTTGTGCCATATGTTCTGAGCAGAGACCAACCAAGGAGGCTAGGCTTTGGCTTTACAAAATTGTGTTAGCTGGGTTTTGGTTTTGCAACCCAAACTCAGTTGGGAGAAGAGAAGGTTAAAATCTTGATTCCATTTCATCTGAATGAATAGAGTCCAGCAGGGACTGGGTAAAATGTGTTAGTCCATTTCTTGTTCTGAACTTTACTGTCAGATCTAGCCAGACTGCGGCATTGGGTTTCCAGCTGTTCTAATTTGGCCCCTTCTTTGCCATGTCAAAAGCCTCAAACAGTTGCCAGAACAACATACTGATGAGCTCTATCTATCAGATCCCTTCAACACAGGCTTGCAGATGCTTTTTATATTTCTTGTCTGAAACTCCTGGCTTTTGGTGATCCATAACCTAGACCAAGTTTTGTTGTTTATATTCAAACTCCAGATCTAGGGAGGTGACGTTGTGTGTCTATTAATTCAGCGGCTCATTTTTATTTGCATGCAGCACCCTGGAATGAATACTATAAAGGGCCTTATAGAAGAGTAGTTTTGAGTGATCATTCCTCAAAGACCTTTTAAGACAGCAGTGTCATTGACCAACTCTTGAGGGAATCCTGCCCATAACTAAAAGAACAGTCATGTGGTGCCTTTTGTGTGGGGTACAACAAAAAACTGGTACATCTCCCAAGCATGCAAAGATGACTCAGTTTGGGATGGGAGGTGACAGGGGAGGTATACAAAAGTTTTGCTTCTGCTTCATCTCACTTCTTACCATTTCTAACCTTAGGGTAGCAGATGAAGAGAATATTTGAAAATAAACGATACAGAGAGTTTGAAACGTCAGGTATTGGTCATCGGGGGTGACATACAGAGTATAGGGGGATGCTAGTATTTACTACACTTGATCTGAGCTCTAAGAGCCGAGAAGCCAGGTATTTAACATGCTACCTGAGTCCAGATTTTACACTTTCATGCTGCATCTCAATTAATCAAAGATTTGCCATAAAACTCAACCAGCAATGCTCAGAGCCGAGTCAAGTCATAAAATATGAGCTGATTAATTTCCTTCTAATTTGTATGATAATTAAAATTCCAACTTTTAATTCTGTTAATTGTCCTCCCACAAGGAGGTTGATTGGGCTTTGCTAATACACGCTGTGAAAATGCACTTCCCACAGGTCTGGCTTTGTTTCCTTTAAAGTGTAACGCTTTTACATAATAATCCCTTAACTTCTATAGATAAATGTAAGCTTATCTCTTTGGCCTGTTCTGACAGCAGCCCATATGTAACTTAAGCTGTGTCTATAAATCAAATGCTGAAAGTCATTAGGCATTTCATCAGAACATTATGCAGGCATTGTGGCTCTCTGTTCCTCCTAATGAACAATTAAATGTGCAGGATACAGAAAGGAAAAAAAAAAAGCTACAGTCAGAAATACCCAGACCAAAAAAAGTGTTGTTCATTTCTCAGATGAACTGGAATGAGATTGAAAATCCATAATTTGCCAAAGAGTTTTCTTTGCCCTCTTTCCCCCCGTCCCCATTTTCCCCCGCTCTACTTTCCATTATCACAATGAACTTCATAAGAGCGCAATCAGGGGAAGAGAAAAGGCAGCTGAGAAATCTTGATGGAGGTTAGATGTTCACTGGCAAAGAAAAATAAATATTCTCTGTGTTGTTCACTTAAAAGAAAGCGGTGAAGCTTCAATGAATCTTCTGCCCATGGCTTCTCTTGCTGACCATATTAAAAGGTTCATTAACCCCTGACATGGCATACCTGTAGGCACAGCCACATCTTCTGAAGTCTGATGCTTCCATTTGTATGCTACAGCAGCAAGTAGTTCCTCATATCTCCCTACATGGTATAATAATGATGAACAGGAGTCATTTGCAATTGCAGGGAACTGCAAACAACTTTCCAAGTCCTGGGCTGGCCAGTAGTTTGCTGTTGACTGTCTCATTCAGGCCCCCATGCTGTAGTAATTATGTGCTTTTGATCATATGAAATATACAATCACTAATCACATTCCTCAGGTCTAATTCTTAAGAGCTCAGAATGTCAGTTTTCACTAACTGCCACAAAATGCTACTGTCACGGGTTTACCTGGAGCTGGTGCGCCCCCTTGTAGCTGTGTCTGATATCAGCTCTCATCCGGTCTAGCACCCACTTCCTTGGTCACTCTGTCACCATGATGGTCTCTCCTCTTACACTTCACAGCACTCCTCTTACACTGCAGCTAGGTCACTAGTTCTCCCCACCTGGGGTATCAGCTCACCAGACCAACTCCCTGGATACAGCTTTCACCAGTCCTGGGCCACTTCCCAGTGGCTGGTAGGGGAACTCAGGCCCGCCCACCCACTACTCTGTGTTCCAGCCCTGGGACCCTATTAGCGGCAGCCAAGGTCTACACCAGGGGTCGACAACCTACGGCACACGTGCCAAATATGGCACACAAGCCGATTTTGAGTGGCATGCTGCTGCCTGCCATGGTCCCAGCCTCCAGGCCCACTCAGCCCCCGTACCCACCGCTCTCCCTTGCGAGGGCAGGAGGCAGAAGCTTGGTCCTGCGGCAGCCAAGCTTCCCCGCTCCCCAGCTTCTTCCCCCAGCGTGGTGCTTTCCTGCCCCTCCTCCTCTCCGCGCCTATCAGCTGATGGCTCTTGCGAGGGGGAGGGGGAAGAGTGGTAGCGTGCTCGCTGATCCATAGAGGAGGCAGAGAAGAGGCAGGGACCTTAGGGAAGGGGGTGGAACCAGAGCATATCCCTTCCAGCCCCCTGCCGTGAACCGTTCAGGGCAGGGGGCTGGGAGCACCCCCATGAGCCGAGCACCCCAGCCCTCTGCCCTGACCCCCCCCACACACACACCCAGCCTTCTGCCCTGCACCCCCACAGCCCTCTGCCCTGACCCCTGAACCCCCCCACACCCAGCCCTCTATCCTGAATGCCCCCCCCCCAGGTCTGGGGTCCCGGCTGCCGGCCCCTTGCCAGCTGGCATCCTGGCCACAGGCCCCGCTCAGCCCGCTGCCAGCCTAGGTGAACAGAACCCAAGGCTGGCAGTGAGCTGAGCAGGCTGGCAGCATAAGATCAGCATTTTAATTTAATTTTAAATGAAGCTTCTTAAACATTTTGAAAACTTTGTTTACTTTACATACAATAGTTTAATTATATAATATAGACTTATAGAAAGAGACCTTCTAAAAATGTTAAAATGTATTACTGGCACGCAAAACCTTAAATTAGAGTGAATAAATGAAGACTCGGCACACCACTTCTGAAAGGTTGCCAACCCCTGGTCTACACCATCTCAACCTTTGCTGCTCTTTCCCTGGGCTTCTTCTTACTCTGCCTTCCACAGGCTTTCTTCCCCACAACTCCTCTGGGTAACCCTTTCCATCAGAGACAGGATTCCAAGGCTTGTGCTCCCCCGGGGTTTCCACCTACCCACCTCTCCACTCCCAGACAGCAACTGCAGACCCTCTCTCTGCAGCCCTCTTCTGCTGCAAACTTCCCGGCTTTATACAAGCTCAGCCTTCCCCTGTCTATTTGGGCTTCATCACTAATTAGCTTTTATCAGTCCCTGGCTCTCCCCCAGGTGTGGCCTATATGGTTAATTGACCCCTTATGAGCCACCGTAACCCCTTCAGGACTGGTGTGGCATGAACACCCCATCACAGCAACTTTTGAGGGAAAAAAAATAAAAACAGTCATGAATGCAATTCTCCTGAAAGTGAGAGATTAATTGCACAAGCTTTAAAGGCATATTACTAGCGTGCCCCCATGTGAGCTCTCTCCCTCCCCACACCATTCTGCCAATGAGCCTCTGACCTGACCAAGCTGCATCGTTGCAATTATTTTAGTCTCTTTGGTGCTGAATTTTTCTTAACAGTGTTGTGATTAGAGATGTTGAATACTGGGAAACATACTTGCATTTTAATGTCTTAATGGGAGATCAATGGTTTCGGAAACCTGGCCCCAGTTGTAGATGTGAGCTCTCTGGAGACTTTGTCAGTGCATCTCTGAGGAGGAACAGGTGGGATTGTCAAATATTCTCAGCATTGGCCTAACTATGATCTTATTGAAGTCAGTGACAAAACGGAGTCCTTCTGATTATCCCAACCAATTCTGTGAAGCCTCAAATCCAGCACTTGAGAGAACTGATACAGCCTCCAAGTTTGCTCCTTAACTTCCCTGGGCACAGCATTCTTTCCTGTACAGCTCTTCCAAGCCGTAATTCGCCTTGAATTCCTTTGACAGTTCAACACTTTACCTAACAATGTAAAAGAGCTGTTGCCTCCTCACATCATTTGTCCCTTGGTCTCCCTGTTTTTCCTTCTACCCTGCTTAGATTTCCCCAACATATTTAGGCCTTGTCCTCATTGCTTATATACAGATATATATACTTAGCTCAAGATAACTAATGTGCACGTGCTAGCCTGAGGTAAAACACAGTGAATACCAGACACTTCAGTTTTACCATGAGGTAAACTCAGTGAGTTCAATGCTTGGAGGGAATATAGGGCTGTTTACCTCACAGTAAAACTAAAGTGCCTGGTGTTTGTTGTGTTTTTTTTTTTTTTACACGGGGTAGCTCATATATGTTAGTTACCATGAGGTAAAATATGCACTTCCTTTTCGCAGTGACTAAAAGACCTCATATTTCCCAGGCGCCTACTCCTGCAGACAAGTGCCATAATGGCTCCACAAATGATCAAGTTTGGAACCATACCTCACATTTGAGCTTTCCCTTTGAAGAAAGCACTCATTTAGCACTGTTTAACATGTTTCTAGGGCAGTGATTTCCAAACTTGTTCTGCCGCTTGTGCAGGGAAAGCCCCTGGCAGGCTGGGCCGGTTTGTTTACCTGCCGCGTCCGCAGGTTTGGCCGATTGCAGCTCCCAGTGGCCGTGATTCACTGCTCCAGGCCAATGGGAGCTGCTGGAAGCGGCATGGGCTCAGGGACTTACTGGCCGCCGCTTCCAGCATCTCTCATTGGCCTGGAGCCACGAACCACAGCCACTGGGAGCCACGATCAGCTGAACCTGCGGACGCGGCAGGTAAAGAAATCGGTCCAGCCTGCCAGGGGATTTCCCTGTACAAGCAGCAGCACAAGTCTGGGAATCACTGTTCCAGGGTATTATCATTATACTCTACATACACCACCAACACTGAAAATATAGCCTCACCCTTCTATGGCTCTAGACAGCGTCACACTAATCAAGTCCAGTCTGACACAACAGTGACTATTCAAACATTAGTATCACTGTAGGATAATGTAGAATAATTCTCTCCAATTTATTTGTTGGTCAGAGGCAGACAAAAACAATACTCCCTCAGTGCAATTACCAATGAGGCTGCACAGTCAGACATTCCAGATACATCAGTGAAGGTTTGTCTGGGATTCCAGAGATCCCTCTGCTGCTCCGTAGGTAAGACTGACATTCTGATATCAACACTTGCAAAGCTTCAACGTGTCAGTACTATTTTGTATCATCCATAATAGTACTCCAGTGACTTGTGTGAATTATTTGATTATTCAGCCCTGAAATGGCTGGAATATAGGAAATAAGAACTATTCGTATGTCTGTCAATTCCCTTTTATAGCTGAGTTAGTGGACTTGAATATCTACCTTAATGTAGTTTGCAAGTCTTTAGCTTAACTCTTGCCCCCTCCCACACACACACAATCTAGATGCTGCAAGAATGCAGTTAGCTATGGTATGCAAGGCCACGAAATGTGGTATGGTAAGCTAAGGTATGCAAGGCCACTGGGCTTGAAATGCCTTCATTTTGAACTCAAATGCTTTGTCAGATTGATGCACATGGGCACCCAGTGTAAGGAACCAGGCATATTGCTTTCACAGCGCCTTTTGCAACTGATCCACTGGGTGGCATGGACATGACCTTGGGAAGGATACCCATTTCTCCTACTCAGCTATCATTGCAATGGTCTTTGTCCAGCTATGTAAGAGCAGATGGAGACTTTAGGATAAACAAGTGCTGGAGAATTGGAGGATATGTGGATGTGTGTTGATGGACAATCCCTGCTCAGATACTGTACCTTAGAGGACACCGCCACTAAAATAATAAGGGAATCAAAACCTTACAATCTAGTAGGCTATTTGGTGTCTCCTGATGCAGCAGTGCATCTAGACAATCAGCTATGAAAGCACAGCTGAATGCATGAACAGCAAAAACATTTTTCAAACAATTGATCTTGCATGTAGTCATCATGGTGATTCAGTCAAATGCACATCAAGAAAAGGAAGGAAGATCTTTAATTGCTTCTTTTGCATATTTTTCACGCTTCATAAATTAAAGTTCATAAAATAAATATCCCAATGTTGGGATATTGTTAGCCTTTTCCAGAGGGTCTGGCTGGAGAGTCTTGCCCGCATGCTCGGGGTTCAGCTGATCGCCATATTTGGGGTCGGGAAGGAATTTTCCTCCAGGGTAGATTGGCAGTGGCCCTGGAGGTTTTTCGCCTTCCTCCAAAGCATGGGGCAGGGGTCGCTTGCTGGTGGATTATCTGCTACTTGAAGTCTTTAAATCATGATTTGGAGCATTCAACAGCAGAGTCAAGGGAGAGAATTAGTTCAGGAGTGGGTGGATCGGCTTATGTGGCCTGCATCTTGCAGGAGGTCAGACTAGATGATCATAATGGTCCCTTCTGATCTTGAATTCTATGATTCTATGATTCTATGATAAAGTATCTTGACAGTCTTGATAAAATAACTCAAGAAAACTGTAATAGCCATTGAAGTGAATAAAAAGGGTTTGAGTTATAGGCATTTTTAGAGTTAAGAGGATCTTGTGTGTCACAGCTGATCTTGATAGCTGGTTTGCTGATATAGATGGATAACAAGACTCTGCAGAGTGGTAGTAATAAAAAAAATAAAACAAGAGCTTTGGAAATGATAAACTCCCAAGCTCTGGGGCACAAGCCAACTGCAACTACTGAAGAGTGGGAAGAATGCAGATCAGGTTACCCCATAACTGCCTACTGTGGGTTTCTCTGAAAGGGGATCTGGTGCCGTCCATAGTCAGAGACAGCACACTGGACAAGACAGACCATGGGTCTGATCCAGTTTGGCAATTTCTGTATTCCTAAAATGTCACAATTTTCACTACAAATTATGTATAAGTAGGCCCAGGAACCTCTAAATCAGGGACATTGTCTGGAATTTAGAATCTGGGATAGCAGTTGACATTGTGAAGAATTTATATCCTAGGGGTGAGGCACTACTCATGTCACTTCCTCACCTGCTGGGGAAAGGTGGTGCACTTTTCCATGTCCAAATCTGTGACAGAGTTGCAGGTAAAACACATATCTCCTGATTACAGGTCCTGTGCTTTAACCACTACACCATCCTACCTCATTTGGGATGGCCAACTAAACTAGGCACTGCCTCACATGCTACCCTCTGGCACATATCCCTGCTCCAAATGCCTGTGACATTCAACAGGGGCAAGTCTGCACAGCTTGCCACAGAAAGAAATGTTGTTATGGGACTGTAGTTATACAGCTGTTATAGTCAAACAGGAGTGGGAGCTCTCATCATACAGCCAAAGAGGAGGAGTAGCTGTGTGGGACTATTGCTCTCCCAAGCAAGTGAAAGAATGGCCCTAACAAAGGGAAGGTGCACAGCTTTCCCCTACTCTTTCTACTTTAATCCCTGTATGTGTCCCCTCATTACTCTTCATAGGGAAATTAGACATCCTCCAGGCCTGAATTTCTTATGATCATGCTCCTTGGCTGTGACCTTCTACATACTGTCCTAGTTACTGAGGATGGAAAAGTAATTATTAACATTTGTTTTCCTTGGAGAAGTGCACTTTCTAAATGTTAATTTATCTTTCGTTTAACATATTGTGAGTCGATAAAATCGGGATAACATGAAGATGTAAAGGGGGCAGGGAAAAATTTTGCATTTACTTCTGACTCTCAAACTGATATAGGAGCATGCCAAGTATGTTACACTAATAATACAGTACAAGCCTTAGCAGATAAGACAAGAAAATCAATTGTAATTCTTTTGGCTGTTTTCTCATATATTCTCAACCTGTTAGCAACCCATTTCTTTTGAGAGAGCAGTCAATGAATATTTAATGTTCGAGTGCATTGCCAATTTTATCTGCCAGCTAATAAAAAGCTGCTTGGTCATGGGTGTAAGAGGAGAGGTCTATTTTAGTTTGCGTGGCCGGCCAGTTGTAATAAGAGGGATGGCAATTTTAAATTGGGAGATTAATGGATAATTTGGAATCACTGTCATTCTGACACAGCCGGTGACCTTTTCAAATTGATAGATAGCTCCATTTCACCCCAACCAGCTACAACAAGCGATTGTTTCAAAGAATGGGACCTAAATGCCATGCTCATCAAAGATAGAAAAGGGGTGGGGATGTGGCAGGAGAGTTTGAGAGAAACAGCAACCCTCTTGTAGATTCATGGAATAATTAAGAAGGTCCCTGTTGATTCAGTAGTCCCAAATATTGTTTTGCCTTTAGTTTGAGCTGCTTCAGTGTTAATGATGTAAAAGACACAGAGAATGATGGTTAGCTTGATTTTATTTATTTATTTATTTTAAAGAGAGGAAAATGGCACAGCTGAGTCCTCTAGATCCTGTCCTTTAGGGTGACTCCTTTCCCCGGTTTATGTGGATGAAAAACAGAAGGTGGGGAAAGTGAGTTTATAGGGAGGCTATACATGGGGGTACCGTTAAATGCAATTAAGTATCTAGATCCTAAAACCGAGACACTCCTCAAAATGCATTCACAAGAAAATTTCTAATAAAATTTCTTTGTAATGATTCACTACCAAAACTGGACTTAGAATGAAAAACCCATGTTTGAAGAAGATAAGAACTGTTGACATTAAAGAATCATCATGATTTCCATAACCCCAACCCCTTTCTTATAGATTAAAAGCGTACCACCGGATAACACATAGTGACTTATAACATTGATATATACAAAGAAGAATTGTTAATGGTAAGATTAAAAGCTTTGATAGCTTTTTTTTTAATATTTGTAATTATGGATACTGAATCAGTACAGAAGAGGTGACACTTAGGCTAAGGCCAAGTGTGATGTTGACAATTCACCTTTTACATAGAAATGCTAATTTGCTTAAAATGGGATCCTTGCTGATGGAACAAGGTAACATGTGCTAGAAGTTTTGGGGTGAAAAGAGGACAAACCTATAACAAGAAGCCCTTTTCCGGGAAGGCTCAGAAACAGTGTGACCCAGAAAAATGCAAACCCAGCAGAAAAAAAAAATGCAGCAGTTGGGTAACTAAAGCTTGTGAATGCGTAATGTATGCATTACCTAAAACCCAAAGGGTTGATGTGTTAAAAGCCAATTGGATAAAGATCAGGTCATCTGTAATGTATAAATTTATTTTAAAAAACAAACATACATGAATATGGGCCGAAACTGGTGAAACACTGGAGCAGCAACCAGGAGATCTGAGAAGACAATGGCTATCATGGAAGGACTTCATGGTGTCCCAGAATATGGTTAAATGGGCCCCATTTACCAATTCCATCTGTCTATTATTTGCCTGGCATAAATGCATGTCCAGACACTATAAGTGACAATAATTCTGTCTGAAATTGTATAAATAAAGGTGAAAATTGATTAAGCCTAAATTGGGTGAGCTTGTGACTCAGTTTCCCAAATTTTATCCCCAATACTAAACTGCTTCTACTGCAATGCTAAAGACTCACCTAGCAAATTGAGAATACATGTGCCCTATCCCATGGGAAAGAGAAGTTTCTGATTTCCAGCAACACAACACTTGCTTCTGCAAGTCCCGAGATATTGGGCCTTAATGTTAGGGCATTGTTCTGTATAGAAAAGCTATTTTATGTAATGTTTAGACATTTCTAAAATGTATTCCTTATTTTCCCATCTACTCTAGTTCAAAACAGCTAGTGACCTACACCCCACAATGCAGAAGGCAAAAATCTCCCCCCACACTCCCAGTCTCTGCCAGTCTGACCTGGGGGGAAATTCCTACCCAACCTCAAATATGGTGATCAGTCCTGAGCGCTTGGGCAAGACCCACCAGCTAGACATACACAAAAGAATTCTCTCTCATAACTCAGAGCCCTCCCCATCTAGTGTCCCATCTCCGCCCATTGGAGATATTGGCTTATAGCAATCGTGGATGGGCCATATACCATTGTAGGTAATCTCATCATAACATCCCCTCCATAAACATGTCAAGTGAAGTCTTAGAATAAGTTAAGTATTTTTCCCTACACTTTCTGAGCGAGAGGATTTTGTGAGGTATCCAAATGAAGCACCCATAATGCTGGATCATTAACCATCTATAAAAGGACATGTCTAAAGCACTTACCATGGTATATAAATGACAAACATGAAAACTTTGTATCACTTTGCTAGCTAAGGAATGGCACCTACCATTGTGGTATTTAAGCACTAATATCTGTAATTGCTTTTCCATTCCACATATGAATTACCCTCTGCATAAAGATTTTTTTTCTGAACTGCCTTAGTTCCCAGCCCTTTCTTAGTTCCAGTCTTTGCTCTTGGTTTTGAGCCAGTTGCTTGAATAAGTGAATGTGCCTTATTTATAGATCAGAATGATATGCATCTCAGTCAGGCCCCTTTCTAACTGTCTTTTCCATAAAACAAAACAAAAAAAACCAATGAATTTTCCTAGCCTCACCTTTATACCTACAGTGTAATCTCTGAGGCTCTTGATCTTTGTAATTGCCTTGTGGTGTAGCTTCATTTCTTCTATATTCTTTGTTTAACAGTGTCCATAATTGTGCACAATATTCATGTGCAGTTACACCAGCCCTTAGTGAATGATCTATTCTGAACCAACACTTTTTAAATAATTACGAAGAGCAATTTACATTTAAAACTAGAGAATAAACAGTATAAAATGCTTCTTATGAAATTCTCTCCACTGCTACTGAGTATATCAAAGATTAATATATTAACTCAAAGTAAGGCAATGAAGGGGTTAAAATAAGCTACGAAGTTATAAAAATATATAAACATAGCCATAAAAATGCACCATTCTTCTAAGTAGGCTAAGACCAAAACTCAATGGGGGCTGCTGTGTTATCAGCACTTTTTAAAAATCACGGTGTCCCATTTTTAAAAATCTTGACCTAAAATAAGTAGTGTGCTATATTCAGCAAGCACATCGGCTACTATAGCATTTCATATGGTTATCTTGCAATAAGGATGAATTATAATATTCACTAGATTTGATCAAACAGACAAGTAGAGATGCATGTTCTGCAAAACATCCACGTTCACTCTACGGTCACTGGGGAGGGGGTGTCATATTATTTGTGAATCTTCTGACAACCACCAGTTTATTTGTGAAAATGCTCATAAATCCTGAATATTTCCTGTCTTTCAAAACAAAGACTTTCTAAAATATTTGTATCAGGTAAATCTTTCCAAATTACAAATATATTTGTGAAAACAGAATTGCTTAGTAAATGATTGAGAAATGTGAGCTAAATTAATTAGAAAACGTATTTGTTTACTCTGATGCTTACCAAATATTGAACAGCCCATTAATGCTACAGATTAAGTATGAATAAATGCAATAGTTGTTGTTGATATCATGCAAAAATGGAAAGGTTCGGTGCTTGTTTGGTAAAGAGTTGAGCTTTATAGTCTGGTGGTGGGAATCAGAGTTTGTCAGTTTCAGGGTTGTGTTATGCTAAATCACAAAATATCATCACAGCACGTCCAATAAGAACTCTATTGTACTCAAAGCACTCAGCTAGCTCAAGGTCAACAATTTGATGTTGCTAGTATTAAAACTAAACAGAAATGACCAATTTTTGCCCATTTGATGCCAACCTGTCTGTGCATCAGAGAGCAGAATTTTGCCTTAACATACAGTAGGCTACCTCAAAGAAGCAACAGCATAGTGTTTGTAATTTAACATTGTATTGTCACAGCATGTTTATTTAATGCATGCAGCACAGGCAGCTCTAAAGATAGATGAGGAGGAAATGGATAATTTCCTTTTTTATTTCCTCAGATAAAAAGAGAGACCTCAAATTTGTTTCACAGAACAAAGGAGAATACTCAGGGAAATTAGAGTTCTGCATCTCTAAGGCCTGGTCCACACTAGGACTTTAATTCGAATTTAGCAGCGTTAATTCGAATTAACCGTGCACCCGTCCACACCAGGAAGCCATTTAATTCGACCTAGAGGGCTCTTTAGTTCGAATTCGGTACTCCACTCTGACGAGGGGAGTAGCGCTAAATTCGACATGGCTAGCTCGAATTAGGCTAGGTGTGGATGCAAATCGAACTTACTAGCTCCGGAAGCTATCCCACACTGCACCACTCTGTTGATGCTCTGGACAGCAGTCCGAGCTCAGATGTTCTGACCAGCCACACAGGAAAAGCACCGGGAAAATTTGAATTCCTTTTCCTGTCTGGCCAGTTTGAATCTCATTTCCTGTGTGGACGTCGTGGCGAGCTCAGCAGCACTGGCAGCGATGCAGAGCTCTCCAGCAGAGGAGTCCATGCAATCTCAGAGTAGAAAGAGGGCCCCAGCATGGACTGACCGGGAAGTCTTGGATCTGATCGGTGTGTGGGGCGATGAGTCTGTGCTTTCGGAGCTGCGCTCCAAAAAACGGAATGCAAAGACCTACGAGAAGGTCTCCAAAGCCATGGCACTCAGAGGATACAGCCGGGATGCAACGCAGTGCCGTGTGAAAATCAAGGACCTGAGACAAGGCTACCAAAAAATCAAAGCGGCAAACGGACACTCCGGAGCCCAGCCCCAGACATGCCGCTTCTACGAGGCACTGCATGCCATTCTCGGTGGGTCTGCCACCACTGCCCGACCAGTGACCGTGGACTCTGAGGATGGGATAGTGTCGAGGGGCAGTTTCTCGGCGATGTTCGCCGATGGGGAAGATGAGGAAGGGTTTGTGGAGGACGAGGCAGGCGACAGCGGTTACAATACTGCTTTCCCCGACAGCCAGGATCTCTTCATCACCCTCACAGAGATCCCCTACCGACCCTCCCCGGCCGTTAACCCAGACTCCGAATCAGGGGAAGGATCAGTCGGTAAGTGCTATAAACATGTAAACATTTATTTCTTAACAAAACAGGAATAAAAACTATATAAAAAGAAGGTCAATGCATATAGGGATTGAACAAAAATCCTCTTGGGACAGTTCAACGAAGCTCTCTGAGAGGTACTCGAAAAGCCTCCGCAGGAGGTTCCTGGGGAGAGGTGCCTTGTTGGGTGCTCCGTGGAAGCACACTCTTCCGCGCCAGGCCATCAGGAGGTATAATGGGAGCATCGCCTCGACCAGCATGGCAGCATAGGGCCCTGGTCTGTGCAGGGATTCACGCAGCATGCGCTCTCTGTTTCTCCTGGAGACCCGCCTCAGGGTGATCTCGCTCGGCGACTGCTGCATCTAATTAGGGGAATTACTTTAATGTTACTATTGTGAATGCTTGACTTTTCCTTTGCATAACAATGACCGTTGTTTAACAGCCACGTGTTGTAGGCTGCAGAGGAAAAGCATACAGGGATCTTTCACGGGGACAGCCGCGAGGGGCTGGAACAGGGTCAGACTTTATGCTTTCCAGATTGCCTGCAGCAGGAGGGCACTGCTATCCATTAACTGTTAAGCAGCCTAAAGTTTACGGCTTACCAGGCCTGGCTGCTACACGGATTCTGCTGTCCTGCCCCGCTTGTCCGATCTCCAGTGCAAGACCCCAGGCAATGAAAGCGAATGCCGAAAATTCGAACTTGTCCTGAGAGCACATGAGATTAGGTGCCCTGTATGGTCTTGTTCACAGAAACTGAGTAGACTGTGTTCAGTGTTCGCAAACATGTATCTTTGCAAGGAAATCACTTCCTTTTTCCCATCACACAGCTGCGGCTCTTTCCCGAACTGCCCCGGCATCCCCCTCACAGAGGCTGGCGCAGATTAGGCGGCGAAAGAAAAAGACTCGGGACAAGATGTTCGCTGAACTGATGGCCTGCTCCAGAGCCGAGGCAGCCCAGCAGAGCCAGTGGAGGGAGACCCTCTCTCAGCAGCAGCGCTCACACAGCGAACGGGAGGACAGGTGGCGGCAGGAAGACCAGCAGGCGACTCAAACGCTGCTTGGACTAATGAGGGAGCAAACGGACACGCTCCGGCGCCTTGTGGATGTTCTGCAGGACCGCAGGCAGGAGCAGAGAGCCCCCCTGAACTGTATCTGCAACCGCCCTCCCCCGCCAAAAAGTCCTGTCCCCCCCTCACCCAAAATCACAAGAAGGAGGGGCGCTAGGGGCCGTGAAAACTGTCACTCCACCCCAGCAGAGCGCTCATGTACCAAACAGCTCTCATTCCCTAAAGTATGAGAATTACTTGCCTTCCTGGCTCACCCGATCCCAAATCCCAGTTTCATCCCACAACTGTGTAGTTGAGTATTAAAAATAGTTTGCTGTTCATTACTGTTTCCGTCATGTTTCTTTGCAGAAGACTTTGTGTGAAGGGGGGAGGGGTTAGTTAATTGCATAGGACAGCCACCATTAACAGGGTACAGACATGGGGGCAGGATCAACAGCAGGTCACACACAGAGTGCAGTCACTAGGCACCCGGGTCACTCTGGGAGGTGTCTGCTGCCCCAGGTCAGTCTGGGAGGTGTATGTTGCCCCAGGGTCCGAGCGCCTGGCATCCACAAATGGCAAGGCAGGCTGCCCTTACCATGCCCTTCCACCCTAGCCATGAACCTCTCCGATGCCCTGAGCCCCAGCCAGAGCCATCATCCCCCCACACCTACTCACCCTTCCCACACACCCCTCACCCCTTCCTGCAAACCCACCCCTTCCTGCACACCCTCCGGTAACCTCCTCCCCCCAGAGACCGCTGTAGGAGCAGGAGCCTGTCAGTCCTCGAGTGTAGAAGCGGTCTGTACATCACTGCACACCGTACCCACCACAGTCTGCGTCCCTGTTGGAACCCTTGAACGAGAATTCGTTAGTAAAGAAAACTTTGTTAATTAAAAATGTTCCAATAACTTTATTTTTAAACGTCTGTTGGAAGGGGGGAAACCTGGTGAACGGGGTATGTAACCGCTGAAAAAAGTCAATAGTAACTGAAACAGGGGCAGGTTCAGCTTCTCTGTAAAGAGACTGGACAGTCATAGGTTACCCTGCTCTCTGAGGAACCTAGCTTTCAAAGCCTCCCGGATGCACAGCGCTTCCCGCTGGGCTTTTCTAATCGCACGGGTGTCTGGCTGAGCGTAATCAGCAGCCAGGCGATTTGCCTCAACCTCCCATCCCGCCATAAAGGTCTCCCCCTTGCTCTCACAGAGATTGTGGAGCACACAGCAAGCTGCAATAACAATGGGGATATTGGTTTCGCTGAGATCCGAGCGAGTCAGTAAGCTCCTCCATCTCCCCTTGAGACGTCCGAAAGCACACTCCACCACCATTCTGCACTTGCTCAGCCGGTAGTTGAAGAGCTCCTTGTCACTGTCCAGGGCGCCTGTATAGGGCTTCATGAGCCAGGGCATTAGCGGGTAGGCTGGGTCCCCGAGGATCACTGTAGGCATCTCCACATCCCCAACACTTACTTTATGGTCCGGGAAGAAACTACCTTCCTGCAGGCGTCTAAACAGACCAGAGTTCCTGAAAACACGCGCGTCATGAACCTTGCCCGGCCACCTGACGTAGATGTTGGTAAAACGTCCCCTATGGTCCACCAGTGCTTGCAGCACCATTGAAAAGTAGCCCTTTCGGTTAATATACTGGCTGGCCTGGTGGGCCGGTCCCAGGATAGGGATGTGAATGCCATCTATAGCCCCACCGCAGTTTGGGAATCCCATCGTGGCGAAGCCATCTATGACGACCTGGACGTTTCCCAGGGTCACCACCTTTGAGAGCAGTAGGTCAACGATTGCGTGGGCTACTTGCATCACAGCAACCCCCACGGTAGATTTGCCCATGCCAAAGTGGTTCGCTACTGACCGGTAGCTGTCTGGCGTTGCAAGTTTCCAGAGGGCTATGGCCACTCGCTTCTGCACACTCAGGGCTGCTCGCATCCGGGTGTCCTGGCGCTTCAGGGCAGGGGCCAGCAAGTCACACAGTTCAAGGAAAGTGCCCTTACGCATCCTGAAGTTTTGCAGCCACTGTGATTCATCCCAGACCTGCAGCACTATGCGGTCCCACCAGTCCGTGCTTGTTTCCCGGGCCCAGAATCGCCGTCCCATAGCATGAACGTGACCCATTGCCACCATAATCTCCACGGCGCGGCGTACCGTGCTTTGTGAGAGGTCTGTGCCACTCTCACACTTCACGTCCTCACCGCGCTGCCGGAGCCTCCTCGCCCGATTTCTCAGCAGCTGACTTTGGAAGAGGTGTTCGATAAGGTGTGAGGAGTTGACAACGGCCATAAGTGCAGCGATGATCGCAGCGGGCTCCATGCTCGCAGTGCTGTGGCGTCCGCGCTGTCACTGACCAGAAAAGTGCGCGATCAGAGTTCCCGCCGGTGCTTTCAAGGAGAGAGGGCGGGAGTGACGGTTGAATGACGACAGTTACCCAAAACCACCCTCGACACATTTTTTCCCCCAGAAGGCATTGGGGGCTCTACCCAGCATTCCAATGGGAAGCGGGGACTGCGGAAACTGTGGGATAGCTGCCCAGAATGCACCGCTTCCAATGTCGACGCTTGCCCCGTTAGTGTGGACTCACAAAGTCGAATTAGTGTCCTTAGTGTGGATACACAAATTTGAATTCATCAGGTCGAATCCACAAATTCGACCTAAGTTAAATCGAACTACTCTTGTAGTGTAGACATACCCTAAGTGTACTTACTTAGCGTATGTCTACACTACAAGACTATTTCGAATCAACTTAATTCGAATTTGTGGAATCGACCTTATGAAGTCGAAGTTGTGTATCCACACTAAATACACTAGTTCGACTGTGTGAGTCCACAGTAACGGGGCCAGTGTCGACTTTGGAAGCGGTGCACTGTGGGAAGCTATCCCACAGTTCCTGCACTCCCCGCTGCCCATTGGAATTCTGGGATTTCCCCCCAATGCATGCTGGGGGGAAAAATGTGTCGAGGGTGGTTTTGGGTAACTGTCATCATTGAACCGTCAATCACGCCCTCCCTCCCTCCCTCCCTCCCTGAAAGCGCCTGCGGGCAATCTGTTCGTGCACTTTTCTGCTCAGTGACAGCGCGGGCGCCACAGCACTTTGAGCACGGATCCCGCTGCAGTTATGGCCGTTGTCAACTCCTCACACCTTATCGTCCACCTCTTCCACAGTCAGCTGCTGAGAAATAGGGCTACTTTTCAATGGTGCTGCGAGCACTGGTGGACCATGGGGGACGTTTTACCAACATCAACGTCGGGTGGCCAGGCAAAGTTCATGACGTGCGTGTTTTCAGGAACTCTGGTCTGTTTAGACGCCTGCAGGAAGGTAGTTTCTTCCAGGACCACAAAATAAGTCTTGGGGATGTGCAGATGCCTATAGTGATCGTCGGGGACCCAGCCTACCCGCTAATGCCCTGGCTCGTGAAGCTCTGTGCAGGCGCCTTGCACAGCGACAAGGAACTCTTCAAGTACCAGCGAGCAGTGAGCAGCGTGACCTGTGACTGTTCAGTTTCTTTACAGAGAAGCTGAACCTGCCCCTGTTTCTTTACCAAGTTACTGTTGACTAGCATCTGCAGTTACATACCCCGCCCACCCCGCTTCCCCAACTTCCAACACACGTTTAAAAATAAAATACATGTTCCACTGTAACTTTACAAAGGTTTCTTTATTGATGACTTTGCGTTACAGGGTTGAAACTGGGACATGGACTGTGCTGGGTAGGGTGTGCGGTGATGTAAAGACCGCCTGTAAACTCGAGGAATGACAGGCTCCTGCTCCCAGAGCGGTCTGCAGTGCCGGACTGGATGTTTCAACGGAGCCTGCCATCCCTCCTTTTTGGGACTCTGTGTGCGGGGACTATGTGGCCTTTTGGCGGGGGAGGACGGATACAGATTCCTCTGCTGCGTGGCTCTGTGGTCCAGGACAGGGACCGTTGCATGAGTTCTGTAACCCCCCTCCCCCGCTACAAAGTCACGTACCCCCCCACCCACACAGAACCTGCAAACCACCTCCCATACCGACCAGGATGCGTACTGACTGCAGTGTGTGTGTGACCTGCTGCTGATCCTGCCCCCATGTCTGTACCCTGGTAAAGGTGATTGTCCTGTCCAATTACCAACCCCCTCCCCCCCCTTCAAACACAGTCTCCTCTAAAAGAACATGACGGAAACAGTAATTAACAGAAAAGTATTTTTTATTATCAACTAGACAGTTAGGGGATGAAACTGGGATGGGGGCTTGGGTGAGGCGGGAAGGAAAGGACTTCTCAAAATTTAGGGTATGAGAGCTTTTGGGTACTTGAGCACTCTGCTGGGGGTATGGGACTTTGTGGCGGGGGAGGGCGGTTGCAGATACACTGCAGGCGGGCTCTGTCCTCCTGCCTGAGGTCCTGCAGAACATGCACAAGGCGCTGGAGCATGTCCGTTTGCTCCCTCATTAGTCCAAGCAGCGTTTGAGTCGCCTGCTTGTCTTCCTCACGCCACCTCTCCTCCCGTTCGCTGTGTGAGCGCTGGTACAGAGAGAGGGTCTCCCTCCACTGGCTCTGCTGGTCCGCCTTGTCTCGGGAGCACCCCATAAGTTCAGCGAACATCTCGTCCCGTGTCTTTTTATTTCGCCGCCTAATCTTTGCCAGCCTCTGTGAGGGGGGTGCTGTGGCAGGTCTGGAGACAGTCGAAGCTGTGTGATGGGAAAAAGGGAGTGAATTCCTTGCAAAGATACATTTTTGCGAACAATGAACACAGTCTAGTCTGTCTCTGTGAATTCTGGGTTGAGATCACAGTGCCTGATGGGGCAAAAACCGTTTTCGCGGCTGGTTCTGGGTAAATGTCGTCAGTCATCCCTTCCTCCGGGAAAGCTACAGCAGACAATCATTTCAAGCCCGTTTTCCCTGGATTGCCCTGGCAGACGCCACAGCATGGAAACCATGGAGCCTGTTTTGCCTTTTGTGCCTGTCACCATATGTGTACTAGATGCCGCTGACAGAGGCGGTCCAGCAGCGCTACACAGCAGCATGCTTTTGCTTTTGCATGACAGCAGAGATGGTTACCAGCCATACTGTACCATCTACCATACCATAAATTGGTAATGAGATGGGCATGGTTACCAGTCCTTTTGCACTGCACCATTTGCTGCTGTCATAAGTGCCCCTGGCTGCTCTTAGCCAGGGGCGCAAAAGCCAAAATTGGGAATGACTCCCTGAGTCAATCCCTCCTTTTTGGTATCTAAAAATAGAATCAGTCCTGCCTAGAATATGGGCAAGTGTACTAGAGAACCACTGTATCAGAGAACCAGAGAGCACAGCTGCTCTGTGTCAGATCCTGCATAGATTATGAGCTGTACGCTATTCACAGGGGGTGCTCCTGCAACAACCCCACCTGTTCATTCCATTCTTCCCCCAGCCTTCCTGGGCTACCATAGCATTGTCCCCCCACTTGTGTGATGAAGTAATAAAGAATGCAGGAATAAGACACAGTGACTTGTTAGTGAGAAATGAGTGGAAGGCAGCCTCCAGTTGCTATGATAGTCCAGATAGGACATAAAGGAGTGTGGAGGAGAGGAGCCCAGCATCCTGCTGCTAGTCCAGGGGCAATTGAATCTTTTCTTTACACATGAAGGGTGGGGGCTGATGAAGCTCAGCCCCCTGTTGCTATGATGAAGACGGTTACCAGCCATACTGCACCATCTACCATGAAAAATTAGGTTCACCTGACACTGGGGGACCTGACAGATGCTAGTCGGCATGGTTACCAGTCCTTTTGCACTGCCCCATGTGCCAATAGGCTGATGATGATGATGGATATCAGTCATATTGTGCCGTCAGCCACCCATGGTGGGGGGGGAGCAAGGATATTGGTGTTGAGTGCTGCAGCATCGCATCTATCTGCAGCATTCAATAAAGATACGGTGACATGTAAAAGAGTCAACATAGGATTGTTTTCCCTTTCACTTATGGGGGTGGGGGGGGTGCGTAAATTGCCGAGCTATGCCCTGACCCACCGCGGACACTGTGTTTGACCCTAGAAGCATTTGGAGCTCAGCCAAGAATGCAAATGCTTTTCGGAGACAGCAGGAACTGTGGGATACCTTGTGTCCTCAGTCCCCCCTCCCTCCATGACCGTCCATTTGATTCCTTGGCTTTCCGTTACGCTCGTCACGCAGCAGCGTGCTGAGTCTCTGCTATGCCGTCTGTCCGGAGATTTTTTAAAAATACTTTGGACCACGCGTAACATTTCAGTAATTCCCCTAATTAGATGCAGGAGTCTCCGAGCGAGATCACCCTGAGGACGGTCACTGAAGGAGATAGAGAGCACATGCTGCGTGAAAGCCAGCACAAACCAAGGCCCTATGCAGCCGTGCTCAGGGAGCCAATGCTCCCTGAGTACCTCATGAAAGCCTCGCGCGGAAAAGTGTGCTACCACGGAGCACCCAATAAGGCAGCTCTCCCCAGGAACCTCCTGCGGAGGCTTTTCGATTACCTCCAGGAGAGCTTCGTGGAGATCTCCCAGGAGGATTTCTGTTCTATCCCCATATATAGAGATACCTCCTTTTCACATACTTCAGATTCCTGTTATATTAAGAATAAAAGTTTACATGGTTAAAGCACTTACCGACTGCTCCTTCCCCTGATTCAGGATCCGGGTTCATGGCCGGGGACGGTTGGTAGGGGATCTCCGTGACGGTGATGAAGAGATCCTGGCTGTCGGGGAAACCAGCGTTGTAAGCGCTGTCGCCTGCCTCGTCCTCCACAAACCCTTCCTCATCTTCCCCGTCCGCGAACATCGCCGAGGAACTGGCCGTCGACACTGTCCCATCGTCAGAGTCCATGGTCACTGGTGGGGCAGTGGTGGCAGGCTCCGTAGCGTCCGTTTGCTGCTTTGATTTTTTGGTAGCCTTGTCTGGGGTCCTTGATTTTCACGCGGCGCTGCCTTGCATCCCGGCTGTATCCTCTGTCTCTCATGGCTTTGGAGCCCTTCTCGTAGGTCTTTGCATTCCGTTTTTTGGAGCGCAGCTCCGAAAGCACAGACTCCTCGCCCCACACACCGATCAGATCCAAGAGTTCCCGGTCAGTCTATGCTGGGTCCCTCTTTCTATTCAGAGATTACATGAACTCCTCTGCTGGAGAGCTCTGCATCGCTGCTGGTGCTGCTGAGCTCTCCCCGATGTCCAACCACGAAACGAGATTCTAACTGTCCAGACAGGAAAAGGAATTCAAATTTTCCCGGGACTTTTCCTGTGTGGCTGGTCAGAGCATCCAAGCTCGGACTGCTGTCCAGAGCGTCAACAGAGTGGTGCAGTGTGGGATAGCTCCCGGAGCTAGTAAGTTCAATTTGCATCCACACCTAGCCTAATTCGACATAGCCATGTCGAATTTAGCGCTACTCCCCTCATCGGGGTGGAGTACCGAATTCGAACTAAAGAGCCCTCTAGGTCGAATTAAATGGCTTCCTGGTGTGGACGGGTGCGCGGTTAATTCGAATTAACGCTGCTAAATTCAAATTAAAGTCCTAGTGTAGACCAGGCCTTAGAGTGTTAGTCTCTGGCACTTAAAGAATACAACACCGCTAGGACCTTTACAAAAAATCTTAAAGAATTGGCTGCTGATGGGGTAAAACTATTACATTTTTCATTCCAGATTAGTGAGGTCTGAGAATCTTCACTTTGCTGTCTTCATAACTTATTAAAACATGTTAAAGCAGCAAAGAGTCCTGTGGCACCTTATAGACTAACAGACTTATTGGAGCATCAGCTTGCGTGGGTGAATACCCACTTCGTCGGATGCAGGACTCTTTGCTGCTTTTACAGATCCAGACTAACACGGCTACCCCTCTGATACTTAAAACATGTTAGAAGTCTCCATCTGAAGTAACATGTGATACAAGATGACATCTGCCATACTTATAAATTTTTCCATGCGGTCTTGGGAATACAGTGTCTCAAATTAAATAACAATGACCTCTTTGGCTGATTAAGAAATGTCACTGACCGTCTCTGAAAGGAATCTTATCTTAAGCAGGTTTCCTTACCTAGTAAGTCAAAGACCATTATATGTGGACTTGAAAATATGGAGGTGGTGTTTGAAGAGAAGAAAACTGGGATTGAATCTTCAGAGCACCACAACAAACAGATCCTGCTGCCTTTCTAAAAAAAAAATAGGTCTTCTCTAGAAATCTGAATATTGGCAACGTTGCATCCAACTTCCCCTGCTCAACTACTGTTCATGCACATGCTTCTGCACAATGTAACTCTGCAAATTGGGATAACAGCAAAAAGCTATACACAGAAAGAGACCCTAGAGATAAGATGACGTTGGCTCAAGCATCTTCTACTCCTTTCCCATAAAATCTTTCACTGGAGATTGTCACAAGTGGTTTCGGGTGAGAAGAGTTCAAATACCTCAGATATCAAGCAATGTCACTAGCATCTGTCACATGTTGTTTTCCTCCTCTCTGACTTGCCACTGCTTGAGCCTTACAGATTACCTGATTAAGAGGTTCATTGACCTGTGCTCTTACCTGTTCTTGTTCCTTTACCCTAGGAATGGTTTCTTGCACACATACCAATTCCTTTCCCTATGGCAGACTGAACTGCTACCATACAGCCGTCCATGAAAGTGTACCCAATCTGAAACCCAACTACGGAGAGTGACAGCTCTTACACTGTAAACAGACATTCAGGAAGAATACTGTAAATGTTCTGGGTATTGCTCAGACATCTTATGGGATATCTGACCGAATAAGCAAAGTCCTTGATCAGCTCTCATATCAGTCCTACTTAGTACCTAGCTTGAAGCAGCTGGGGCCAGATTTGCAGACATGCTAAATGCTTACAACAACTGAAGGCAATTGGAGCCAGGCTTTGAATATCTGAAGTGTGACATAAATGCAAATTACTGTGAAAAATCAGGGCCTAGGCTTTTCATGATGAGCACCCAAAATTCATGGACATGTGAAAATTCTGGGCTTAATCTCTGTGTTTCAGCTGCCCAGCTGTAAAATGGAAAGGGTAACACCACCTATGGGCAGCGAGTGAAGTTTCCCCTGGGGGAGGCTAGCTCCCTGCCCTGCCTCTTCCAGCCAAGGTACCACACCCACTTGCTGCTCTCAGCCCCCCACATGGCCCCAGCCAAGGTGGAGAGGGGGGCTGAGAGCTAGGTCAGGGCCATGGAGGGGGGCGCTGGGAGCAGCAAGTGGGTGTGGGTCCTTGGCTGGAAGAGGCAGGGCAGGGAGCTAGCCTTCCCCAGGGGAAACTTCACTTGAGCTCCGAGCCTTGAGCACCTCCCCCATTCGGTCCTGCCTGTGGCCCCACCCATGACCCTACCCCATTCCGCCCCTTCCCCTGCAGCCCTGCCCCTGTTCCACCTACACCCCCATCTCCATCCACCACCACCACCACCACCCCCCCGCGCTGCAGCCCTGAGACTGGAAAAGCTGTGTCTTCCCACTGCGGCCACAGGGCTGGGGTGGGGAGAAATTTTTCCAGGGGCCCCAAATCCACCACTGCCCCTTCCCACTGGCACAAGGTTTGGGATGGATTAGCCCCCAGCCTCCATTATGCACCACCCATGACACCACCTAATATAACAGGGGTGTTGTGAACATTAATGAATGTATGTTGGTGAAGCACTCCAATACTATGGTGACAGCACCACAGAAACTCCCATGAGAAAATTAATAATTTTGTGTTCAGAGCAGGGTTTGGATGATACATGTTAAATAGGTCATGGGCCACACATTGAATGATGAGTATAAAACCACTGAACACCCATTCGCTGAAGGAGACTGGGGTCCTGTGGGAAAAATAGCATGTGAACATGTCATTAAAGACTGTATCATAACACATTTTCACCTGGAGCCCAAATTCAGATTGCCTTTGCAACACAACCTTCAGTCTGGCATTTCTTAACTTCTGAGCGCTTGACTTTGCAACCCTAGTGTTCTTTTAAAGTAGTTTTTTGGATGTAATTAGAGTGTATGATTTGTCTTCCCAAAAGTCAGAAACATAGAGTTTAAGGCCAGAAGAGATCATCTAGTCTGACCTCCTGTATCACAGGCCACAAGCACCACCCGGCACCAACACACTAAACCCAACAACCACAAGTATTAAAGCCCACAGGTGACTAAAGTATTATGTGCCACAGACAGAGAATAGGAGGGACCGAGGTGCACCAGTGCCAGAGGATCCTGCAATGTCGAGGAATCGATTAAGTGAGATATAATTAGATGAACCTGGCAGGGTAAGAGAAATGTTCATATTGTGGAGGGAGTTTTTTCCTTGCCAATACCTGATGTAAAGAAGTGACTGCATGAAAGATATCACTTTGCTACTCAACAGATGCTTGCATGCCCTGAGCACACTGTGATGTTGCACTCCATAATGTTCTATGGAAATATGCTTATGTGTGAGAATATAATGTAACTAGAAAATGCTTCATGCAAAAGGTCTCTTGTAAAGTATCATTACAAAGCTTATGATCTACTGAGTGTGTTCATCCTATTTGTTTCCATGTATTATTTCTATGTCTGAAGTTAGGAAAATAAGATATTAACTTGTATTACTGATGTAAACCCATTAAGTGTGCTTCAGAATCAATGACCTGTAAATGGCTCTGTTTACTTGCAAACCTTCCTGTGTATGGGTGGGCCAGCCCTGGAAGAATGGAGGCTGGGTCTCACAGGACATGTGAATATGTCATGTGATACTGGAATCCATCTTAAACCTGGTGCTTTTCCATTTAGAAGGAGGGGTGGGGACCCAGAGAGACAAAAGATTCCCACCTTGTGTCAAAGCTATTAAAGGGGGTGGAACAGAACAAAGGGGGCTGCCAGTGATGAGAACACTCCTACTTTCCACCTAAGATGTCTGCTGGAACTAACAAGGACTGTGCCAGGGGAAAGGATTTGGCCCAGATTAGGAAGGAGTCCAGTCTGTGAAAGAAGCTTATTGGAACATCTCTGAGGGTGAGATTTTACCTGTAATCAGATTCTTAATGTATTAGGCTTAGACTTGTATGTTTTTGCTTTATTTTGCTTTGTGACTTACTTTGTTTTGTCTGTTTTATTACTTGAAACCACTTAAATCCTACTTTTTATTCTTAATAAAATCACTTTTTTTTATTATTCAACCCAGAGTAAGTGATTAATATCTGGGGGAGCAAACAGCTATGCATATCTCTCTATCAGTGTTATAGAGGGTGGACAATTTATGAGTTTACCCTGTATAAGCTTTATACAGATTAAAACAGATTTATTTGGGGTTTGGATCCCACTGGGAGCTGGGTTTCTGGGTGCTGGAGATAAGTGATCTGCTGAGCAGTTTTTGATTAAAGTCTGCAACTGTGGGGGCGTGGACCAGACCTGGGTCTGTGTTGCAGCAGGCTAGCATGTCTGGCTCAACACGGCAGGGTTCTGGAATCCCAAACTGGCAGGCAAAACTGGCTCAGAGGTAATCTCAACACGTCAGGTGACAGTCCCAAGAGGGTCTCTGTGACCGAACACGTCACAGTCAGTTTCAATATGTCAATACTGTGCCTCAGAGAGAAAAAAACTTTTTAATAATTAAGTCAAATAATGAGATTAGATATACAATTATTTTTATAATGAATAAGCACCCTGGAGATTTTGTTCTGGTATTAAAAGTGTATCAGTATTCATTGAGACAATATGAAACACTGAAATGAGACACATCCATTTTCACCCTTTTCTGTGACACTGGTAAGAGGAGAATCCATACAATGAGATTTCTGCTGTTTCAGATGCCACTTATATCTTTGTACATCACATTACATGTTACAAGAGTCTTAGGCCTGGACTACACAATAACATTTTATCATTGTAGCTATGCCGGTCTGGGATGTGGAAAAAAAAACCACATCCTCAAAAGCCAGCGTAGCTATGCTGGCAAAACCCCCACTGTGGACACAACTACACCAAGAGAAAAGTGCTTCTGCTGGCACAGCTAACAGTTTAGTTAGGTGTGTTACTATGCCAGCAGAAAAACTCCTTCTGTTAGCACACACTGTCTCTATAGTAGAGGGCTCTGTCATCACAGCTGTAGCTATACTGATAGAGATGTACTAGCAATGCATTTGTAGTGTAGACAAGATCTTAGCAACACGTTTGAGAAGGTCATTGTGACATATTAATTCAAGGATAACTAGGTCTTGTTGGTAGCCATCATGGTCCAGGTTGAGCTATCCTGCCTTAGGTTAGTTTGCACTGTATAACACATGCAGTCCCATTTATTTCAAAAGGGACCATTCCTGGAGTAAAGGATTCTGTTTCAGAGCTGGTACACCTCAAAAACAGTTTCACTGGGAATGTCAACATTTTGAAGCTGTTTCCATTTCACAGGGCTGAAAATTGACCCATTTTCTATTTTTCACTAACGTTTCAGTGATTTTCATTGAGATCATGTCTGACGTTAATAAACATGGTTTACCAAACTTGCTGCCAGTAAAAAAGTTCAATAAGTAATTTCAAATTAGAATTTGATTACAAAAATTACTGAGATACTGATGTGTCCAGAAACTTTTGCAAAAAAATTAAAAATTCAAAGAAAGTTGACAATGTTATACAATAAGATCTGTGTTCCAAAAAAGACCATTATTCACCAGAAAAATTTTGATGTCCAAAAATCTCCACCAACTCTATTCAGTACGAGTAAAGGTGTCACAGTCCAACTTTGTGTAATTTACTTAAAGGTGAGGACAAATAGAGAATGCATAGTTGTTTCAGAGACAGTAAAGGGCCTGAACTTTTGCCCTTTAATTGAATCAGAGCAGGGGTACAATTTCCAAAAGCACCTAAGCGACTTGGGAACCCAAGTTCCAGCCTCAAAAGTTATTTAGACACTTAGGAGCCTAAAGGTCCAATTTTCAAAAGGACCATTATGGATCTTTAAGAGGGAGAGTAAATGGAACCTTTCTTGTTGCAGTCGTGCATTGAAAGCAGAAGTTGGAGAGAAAAGTGGTTCTGTCAGCTCCCGAATGCTAGCCATCCAGGCGCACAAAGCGTAGTTCAACACCCAACTCCCACTGAAAGTCAGTAAGATGAATTCCATTGCAGAAATGTTTGATTCTGATCCAACACCTGAGTAAATCAGGAGCAACTCAGTTGAAGTCCAGGGAATTACACCTAATTGCTCTTTAATTCATCTATGCTATCATCATCCACATAAGAGCCTGCCTGGCCCTAGCCTTCACTTCAAGAGGGAGTAAGCAGCATGTCATAACATGAGGAGATGGGCTACTTTATTGGAAAGGCAATAAAAGCGATACAGCTGAGCAACAGTAAATTCATACTCATTTCCCTCCTGTCATTACAGGCTTCATATAACAACTGTGCTTTATAATTACAAATTTTCATTAGGTAATAAAAAATGCAACTAAGCAATTAACAGTTTTTCTACAAATATCTATTATTTAATTAGCATTTTATGCAGATTGTTTTTAAGACCAAGAAATTTCTCTTCAGCATCTTGAAAGGAATGGATTTTATGCAGGGTTGAGGGATATAAATTAATCCCTAAATATTTTCCACAGCAAACCTTAAATTATGAAATAGGAGTACACAAAAGTAGTCCTAGAAACTTTGATGAGAGGTTTTGCTGGTCTAGAGGTTAGAGCAAAGGACCCTAATCCCACTTTACATCCTGCAGAAATTGGGCAAGTCATTTGACTTCCTTGTGCCTGAATCAACCCAGCTTGAAAGATTCATGACCAGCAGACACTTCAGTATAAACCTGATGCTGTGTATGAGCTGATTTTTCCTGGGTTGATAAATTATATTTATGCCCATTAAGGCTTTTTCATTCAGAGATTGTATTGAGAGGTAGCTGCTAAGTTTATAGACATGAACATCAAGCCCTACTGCAACGTTTCACATTCTATTGCAGTAACGTCACATTGTTGCTACGGTTTGGCAGATTTACTAGTTTCAGTTAAATGAACTATAGTTGTATATTCACACCATAGGTGCTACATATTTCATCAAATAACCAAAGTTATTCCATAATTTTGTGATTTAAAAAAATGCTACCTCAGTGCATAGTGCCATGCAATTCCTATTAAAGTTGATACTTTGTGGCCAGAGCATTGGAGGGAAATCTTCAGTCTACTCTTCTTGGGATATTGTACTAATTAAACATTTTTGCATTACTCTATGTGCCTGGATACCTAACTTCCAGCTTAACAAAATGGTTACAGATTGTTTCCAGTCTAAATTCTTCAGCTAGAAGGATGCTGGGAGCCTGCATCTTTTGGACAAGTTAGACACATTGATATATGAGGAAAGACTGAGCTAAAGATCTATACTTTGGCTAAGAGAGGACTAAACTGGGAACATTGTAACAGTCTTCAAATATCTGAAGGGTGTGAAAACTCCAGAGAAAGGAACTATTTAAGGTGGAGCTATAAAGTATTACTAGGAGTATAGGAAGAAAAGAAAAGGGGGAGAATTTACGCTGAACATCAGGACTAGAGCTCAGTCCTGACCAATGCTCACCTCTGTACAATGCTCAGGCAGGA
Source organism: Mauremys mutica (assembly GCF_020497125.1). NCBI lineage: Eukaryota > Metazoa > Chordata > Testudines > Geoemydidae > Mauremys > Mauremys mutica. The sequence continues at coordinate 58,687,571 of NC_059080.1, read as the reverse complement.
AATGAGCCCTGAGACCCCTGGATGTGGAGAAATCCTCAGCAGACGTAGGACCCATGGCTGTAGGCTCCCTACATTCATGCATATGGAGGCGAGCTAGGGGACTTGAGGACTCTCACAGGAGCTAGGGTTGTAGCAGACACTTTCCTTCATGCCGAGCAGCAACAGCATGGGTACACATCCTGTTTAGCTGGGGTGTGAATATTTGAATAACTTACCCCACTTGGGCCATGAGTATTTACTGCTTGAGCTAAATGACTAAGTCTCCTAGCTGGCAGTAGTAGGAGATGGCCACAGGGTTCACTCATCATTGGGTGTCTCCTTGTGGCCACATCTGGGGATTAGCTTCACTCCGATCTGATGCCCCCTTCCTCACACCATGGCTCTTCTTTCTCTCTGGAACTCGGGGTGCTCCTTCTTTGTGACTCATCCCTTCGGCCAGGTCACTATGTAATCCTCCCATTCCAAGGTATCAAAGTCCCACTAGATCCTCAGTCCAGCTCCCATTCCACACAGTCTTCTGATCCAAGGCCAAGCTCTGTGCCACTTTCCTAGTGGCTGGTAGGGGAACCCAGGCCCACCACTATTCCAGTTCAGGGACCTTATGTCTAGCAACTCCAATCTTCTTGCTCCCAGACTCTGTTGCTATTTCCCTGGACTCCTTCCCACTTCCCTTCTCTGCTTCTGGCCCCCTGTCCTCTGGGTTTACCACACCAAACTCCCTGCGCCCAGGAAGTGACTCTATACTACTCCATTCTTTGGCTTCTTGCAGCCCCAAACACACCTCCCTCCTCTTTGGGAGTGACTGCAGATTACTTCCC